>NC_140209.1:55983999-56481499 GCF_951802725.1 Rutilus rutilus
AAGAGAAGGTGTGAGTACAAGAAACAAGAATGTGGAAATGAATATTTGTGGCTGAAAGGTGTTGAGGGGGATACCGAGAGGGCTTTTTGTGACCTTTGCAAAACGTCCTTCTCAATCGGACATGGAGGGAGGGGAATACGAGGTCAATCGTATTTTTTTTTAAAAATACTTTTTTTTTAATTGTTCCTGTGGTGTTGAGCAACTACAATTCCTGTTAATCCTATACATTTATATTATCATTTATTAATTTATTTAAAGTAAATAAGTTGCAATGAAAAATAAAATTAAATAGTAAATCTTAAGTGGAAGTACATCTGTCAATTCATTGAATGTTCAAAATATTATGAGTCTTTATTTAGAAAAAAAACACACATTGGTTGGCCTATTCATGAGCATACATCAAAAATTACACGTTTAGGAGAATAGGGCATTTTTAATACTATGCAAGGTGGTATGTGCTAGAAATGGGTAAACCACTATCAGTGAGTCTGCCAGTGGGGCACCGCCGCGCCAGGCAGTGTCCCACATTGTCCCTCAGAAACATACCCATTGTCCCCCCTTGGGCTTATTAGCAGGTGGTCACCCTAGGCACATGGGACTCTGCTCAAAAGTGGGTATCACAGTGATTCACACCATGACAAAAACCTCCTCACTGCTCACATTCACTTCTGCTTCTAGACAACAGATGATAAGAGCACTACTTCACTTCTCAGATCCATGATGATTAACCTAATTTACTAACTAAAACTTGACTTTTCTGTCCTGTAAGTAATTATTTTAGAAAAATATGTTTATCAATACATATATATATAAGTGAAGTTATTAATGTAATTTCGGGAGGAGTACGCTCATCTAATCTTCTAATTAATACCAAGGTATAAAAAGCAGCCTCTTATCATTTCTCATGGTTAGTTCTTTCAGCATCCCTCCTCCTCCCCTTCTCCTCCTTTTGTACCATATTTGGCCTGTGTAATAGAGCTCGAGGAGAATGTCCTCTCTGAGCCCCTCTATAGCGGACAGCAAGCCAAATGCGTTTACCACTTACACTAAGATTATATGGGCACACAAACTCGTGAAATGTGTTGTATTCCAGGTCTTCTGAAGCTACAGCAGTTTCTTATCTCTGGTCCTCGGGTGTAAAGACACACTTTTCTTGAAGTGACCATAGCATGTTCCCTTCACTAACAGACTTACAGTATGCGATGGATTCAGTTGTTCACTTTCATTTGAAACGCCCCGAATGAGAGAAATAATGACAGCAATTGGTGAAAAAGATGACGCACAAACACTTTATCTCGTGTCTTAAAGCTAGAAATTCCTCATGCTAAAAAAAAAACGCATAAAAACAGCTTCTTATGAACTTGTTTCTTGACATCACGACACTTAATCACTTGAAGAGCTTTAATGAAGAGAGTTGTGGTTGACTTTGAATTTAGCGCAGAACACAGCATTGTTTTGGATGTTCGACAAGTTCCATCGCAACATGTCATAAAATATTTTCTTTTTTTCTTTTCTTTGTATCTTTAGGTCCAGTGTTAAAAATGACTGTGTTAATGCTGAGCAAACAGGACTATGTATTGTTTTCTTTTTTTTTTTGTTCCGGAAAAAAAGAACCAGGAAAACCGAACTACAAGTGTTAACACACTGAGACAACAGCAGGATTCACTGCAGTCACTGACACCTCAGAATAACAACAGCCATATGAGATTGTGTTTCAAAGCACTTTAATACTGTGATAACTTGTCACTCGAACAACAAACAGGCTGGAGACGTTATGGCTTTCAACACAACGCAGCAAGATTTCTTTTTCTCTGCCTTTTCACTATTGGTGCATATGGGTAGCCTATATTTACGTAAGTCACGCAGGACCTCTTTTTTTAAGCTACCCATGAGCATAGGAACTGTCAGGAATCCGCCAGATCGGCACACTCCACCCACTCTCCCCGGAATACTGGAACCACCTCGGTTTCCCTGGTCGGGTGAGCCCTCGGAGGTTCCAGCTGTCAACCACTGGTTCGAGCAGAGCGAGAGGGTATGGGACTCGGCTCACGTGCATCTCCAGCAGGCAGTGCGGAGGCACAAGATCCAAGCCGACCGTCGTCGCACCTCAACCCCTCAATACCCACCTGGACAGAAGGTTTGGCTATCGACACGGGACATCCGCCTCCGCCTGCCTTGCCGTAAGCTGAGTCCTCGATACATAGGTCCATTCACCGTGCAGAGGCAGCTCAACAAGGTCACCTATCAACTCAACTCACCACCACATTACCGTATCTCACCTTCCTTCCACGTATCTCTCCTGAAACCTCACACTGAACCTGTCACTCCTCTTCCCACAGATCCTGGTGTGGCCGACGTACCTCCTCCTCCCAACCTAACCAAAGAAGAGCCTATCTACAGGGTTCGTACCATCCTGGACTCACTGCGACGAGGTTCCCAAATCGAATACCTCATCGACTGGGAGGACTACGGCCCAGAGGAACGTTCATGGATCCTACGGGACGATATCCTTGATCCAGGACTCCTCACCCAGTTTCACACCAAACACCCTGACCGACCAGCTCCCAGAGGTCGTGGTAGACCTCGTCGTCGTCATCATCTCTCCATCCAGTCGTCAGGAGCCGACCATGGAGGGCGAGGGGGAGGGCGGGGAGGTACTGTCAGGGACACTCCGCCCACTCGTTCACTCTCCCTGGAATAATGATTCACCACACCTGCACCTCATCATCACCTCAGTATTAGAACATTAATACTGTAATTTAATTAAAGGGATTACTCTTAAAGGGGCATTCCACCCATTTGAACATTGTTTTTTATTTAAAGTGGGTCATATATGTAGTCGAAATGTAAAATAAATTTTGCATTTGGTGCCTTCGTGACCGAGGAAAGACAAAAAATAACTTCAGGACGCATTTGTATGAAAGACAACAACTCCCACAATGCACCACATTGCACAGCTCCGCAAGCCACTCCCACTAATCCAGAAAGCGCATATCTGCCTATAAGAGAAATCACTCTTCCGTCTACAAGGCTAGCTACCACCAGAGCTTGAAATTCATTTCACATTCACACAAAATGTCTAGTTAGTTGGCGAACTCATTAGTGCATTACTCCTCGTTTGTATTTCTTTCGAAAAGGTGAATTATTGCATGGTACCTGGATGTTCAGTCAGAACATATGCGGTGCGAAACTAGGATAGTTCTCAACACAAACGTCCGTGTCCTCGTCTGATTCAGAGATTTCGTCCAGGAGAAATTGTCATTGTTGAAATTTATTTGCCGCAGACGGACTCTATCTCTGTGTTCGTAGTTGCATCTTACAGTCTATGAGTTGCATAGTGAGATCACCGGCGCCACCAGTCCGCCCTAACTCGAGCCAGTCCGGGCTCCTCGTCCGCGGCAGGCAGGTCTTCTGCCTCGGCTGCTCTTCGCTATAATGCGGCTTGTAAAGGTAGCCACAAACACCTGATTCAAGCATCAGATTTCCGAAATCCTCTTCTTCTATATCATATTGAGCACTCTCCTCCGCTATTGTCATTACTTTACATCTGTCTCCACAGCGCCTGTTAGCTTAGCTTCAAACAAGATGGAGGATATTGCTTTCAGTTTCAGAGAGTAAAGTCCCACCCACTGATCTGTAATAGGTCTGTAGCGTGAGCGGGTCCCGCCCCCTGGGAAAGATGAGGAACTTGTGCTTGTAGTCTTTACAGAAATCCACCCTTTTTACACTTCCTCCAACAATGACGTCAAATGACGATTTTTGCGTCATTGTTGGAGGAAGTGAAAAAGGTAAATAGTGGATTTCTCTCGTCTCAGGGGAAAATGAGAGAATGTTGCACGACCATTCAATAGTATGACTGGTTTTCTAACAATGGACCTCTTAATGCAAATGGGTGGAGTGTCCCTTTAATTCTTCTGTAATTTAAAGTAAAATCTGATGTAATTGCATTAGACTATAGAACAATTCTGTATATTTAAAAGGTATATTTTTAATGTAACCTTCTCCCTCTGCACACTTTGGTCAATTCAAGAATAATTCATGCAATTGTATATTGTTTATTTGAAAGCAATAAAAGTGCAGTTTCTTGTCTCTCCTTGTATTGTTCAAGTGGTTGAGGTTTATATGGGATTTAGTAGTAATAAGTAGACCAATACTTTCTAAAGATTGTCATTATTACATTAATCTAATTACACTGTTGAAGATGTCATTTGTAGTTAGTAATACAAGTAACTTACCCAACTGTTATAATATCAGAGCAGTGAAACTGGAAGAACAGTATGTTATTCAACCTAATTAAAATTTTTATGTAAGTGTAATCCTGCAGGTATTAAAAGAACATGGCAGCAGCTGAAAATTAAATATAAAAACATAATTCAATCAGGTAAGGCTTGAGCATATCATGGGTGTAGGCTGCCTGACTGTACATTTGACACATTAAATAACTAAATAGCATCCAGTGTCTAGCAGTGCAGCAGCATTTTTGGCTGAGGGAATTCCTGGACGGACTTCAGAGCCAGTCACTCCTGAAGATCCAAGGGCCTTCATAAAATGTAAGAGATTTACATATGTCCATCCATCCATCCTTCTTCTTCCGCTTATCCGGGGCCGGGTCGCGGGGGCAGCAGTCTAAGCAGAGATCCCCAGACTTCCCTCTCCCTAGACACTTCCTCCAGCTCTTCCGGGGGGACACCGAGGCGTTCCCAGGCCAGCCGGGAGACATAGTCTCTCCAGCGTGTCCTAGGTCTTCCCCGGGGTCTCCTCCCAGCCCGGAACACCTTCCCGGGAAGGCGTCCAGGAGGCATCCGGAACAGATTCCCGAGCCACCTCAGCTGACCCCTCTCGATGTGGAGGAGCAGCGGCTCTACTCTGAGCTCCTCCCGAGTGACCGAGCTTCTCACCCTATCTCTAAGGGATCGCCCAGCCACCCTGCGGAAAAAGCTCATTTCGGCCGCCTGTATCCGGGATCTTGTCCTTTCGGTCATGACCCAAAGCTCATGACCATAGGTGAGAGTAGGAACGTAGATTGACCGGTAAATCGAGAGCTTCGCCTTGCGGCTCAGCTCTTTCTTTACCACGACAGACCGGTACATCGACCGCATTACTGCAGAAGCTGCACCGATCCGGCTGTCAATCTCCCGTTCCATCCTTCCCTCACTTGTGAACAAAACCCCAAGATACTTAAACTCCTCCACTTGAAGCAGGAACTCTCCACCAACCTGAAGTGGGCAAGCCACCCTTTTCCGACTGAGGACCATGGCCTCGGATTTGGAGGTGCTGATTCTCATCCCAGCCGCTTCACACTCGGCTGCAAACCGTCCCAGTGCATGCTGAAGGTCCTGGCTTGATGAGGCCAACACGACAACATCATCTGCAAAGAGCAGAGACGAAATCGTGTTGTCACCAAACCTGACACCCTCCGGCCCCTAGCTGCGCCTATAAAGTCTGTCCATAAAAATTATGAACAGAACCGGCGACAAAGGGCAGCCCTGCCGGAGTCCAACACGCACCGGGAACAGGTCTGACTTACGAACCAAGCTCCTGCTTCGGTCGTACAGGGACCGGACAGCCCTTAGTAAAGGACCCCGGACCCCATACTCCTGGAGCACCCTCCACAGGCCGCCGCGAGGGACACAGTCGAATGCCTTCTCCAAATCCACAAAGCACATGTGGACTGGTTGGGCAAACTCCCATGAACCCTCCAGCACCCTGTAGAGGGTATAGAGCTGGTCCAGTGTTCCACGGCCTGGACGAAAACCACACTGTTCCTCCTGAATCCGAGGTTCTACTATCGGCCGTATTCTCCTCTCCAGTACCCTGGCATAGACTTTCCCAGGGAGGCTGAGAAGTGTGATCCCCCTATAGTTGGAACACACCCTCCGGTCCCCCTTCTTAAAAAGAGGGACCACCACCCCGGTCTGCCATCCCAGTGGCACTGTCCCCGACCGCCACGCGATGCTGCAGAGGCGTGTCAGCCAAGACAGCCCCACAACATCCAGAGACTTGAGGTACTCAGGGCGGATCTCATCCACCCCCGGTGCCTTGCCACAGAGGAGTTTCTTGACTACCTCTGTGACTTCAGCTTGGGTGATGGACGAGTCCACCTCTGAGCCCTCAGCCTCTGCTTCCTCAATGGAAGACGTGACAGCGGGATTGAGGAGATCCTCTAAGTATTCCTTCCACCGTCCAACGACATCCCCAGTTGAGGTCAACAGCTCCCCACCTCTACTGTAAACAGCGTTGGTAGGGCACTGCTTCCCTCTCCTGAGGCGCCGGGCGGTTTGCCAGAATCTCTTCGAGGCCAGCCGATAGTCCTTCTCCATGGCCTCACCGAACTCCTCCCAGGCCCGAGTTTTTGCCTCCACAACCACCCGGGCTGCAGTCCGCTTGGCCTGCCGGTACCCATCAGCTGCCTCAGGAGTCCCACAAGCCAACCAGGCCCGATAGGACTCCTTCTTCAGCTTGACGGCATCCCTTACTTCCGGTGTCCACCACCGGGTTCGGGGATTGCCGCCTCGACAGGCACCGGAGACCTTACGGCCACAGCTCCGAGCGGCCGCTTCGACAATGGAGGTGGAGAACATGGTCCACTCGGACTCAATATCTCCAGCCTCCCTCGGAATCCGGTCGAAGCTCCGCCGGAGGTGGCAGTTGACGATCTCTCTGACAGGAGACTCGGCCAAACGTTCCCAGTCTGTCCAGCTTCCTCCCCCGCCATCGGATCCAACTCACCACCAGGTGGTGATCAGTTGACAGCTCCGCCCATCTCTTCACCCGAGTGTCCAAGACATACGGCCAGAGGTCAGATGAAACGACCACAAAGTCGATCATCGACCTACGGCCTAGGGTGTCCTGGTGCCACGTGCACTGATGGACACCCTTATGCTTGAACATGGTGTTCGTTATGGACAAGCTGTAACTAGCACAGAAGTCCAATAACTGAACACCGCTCGGGTTCAGATCAGGTGGGCCGTTCCTCCCAATCACGCCCCTCCAGGTGTCACTGTCGTTGCCCACGTGGGCGTTGAAGTCCTACTATACTAAACTATATTTCAGAGACAATAGAAGAAAGTATATAAGGATGCAATAATTGGATTTAATATACATTTGAACTAAAATACATTTTCATTTAATTGCAATTCATATTTAAGTGTGAGAAAACATTAGATTCCGTTCACAATGTAATATACAAGTATATTGTTTCTTTAATAAGAACTCCTAAAAGTACAGCATGCTTCTTTTTCACAAGGGTTTGCATATTTATCATTATGGTATTATCATCTTGGAAATAAAAATTATATTTTAATCCAGTTTTGCGTTAAATGTCTTAAAGGGGTGGACCTGGAAACCTGGAAACAACCGGATGGTTTATTTTAATGGCGTCCTGGATTGTGTTGAAGGATTATATGTTTGTTCGGAGCATTTTGTTTTGTAAATGAGGCAGAGTGTAATGGAGAGTTCACAAAGAAACTTTTGTTGAAAGATGAAGCAGCAGATGTGTTGGATCTGACCGTAAGTAAACGATTTCATAATGCTTTGTCTGTAAATGACGGTTTTATATAATGTCACATCATGTAATAGCGAGTGGGCGTTGATACTGTTTCCAACACAATGACTTTAGCCAATCATAACAGTGGCCGTTTACTGACCAGCCTTACAGGACCCGCCCCTTAAAAACTGACCATTTCAGACAGAATGAAGGTTGAAGATTTTTGAGCAAAAAAAAAACTTTATTAACATTATAAGTGAACATCAAGGAACATATTAAAATATCATATCATGACCCCTTTAACTATTAGGTGAACCTGAGCTTCCTTTACATGTGATTTATTCTGTCCTTTAGATCGAAGCTCCTTCAGACTCACATTTACAGCTGGATGTAACTTGGGTTTTCTCTGGGGTTTTTCCCCCATATGTGAAGTAACTGAGAATATTAAAGCAGTTTCTGGATGAAATGATTGGCTGAACTCCAGTGATCGTCACTCTTTCAGAGTTTCTCTTCCTCATATATGAGTCTCTCAGTCTCTCTTATTCTCTTCATCTCTCCACTAAACTCAAACTGCTTCACAGGGAAGATGCTGATCATTTTCTACTTCACTCTCCTCACTCTTCTGTCATGTAAGTTATTTCACTACAAACATGTTGTTCTCTCAGGGGTGTCAAAGTTGATGAAATTAATTGTATTGATTATAATTTTTCAGGTGTCAGATCTGTGAAAGTGGTCACACAGAAACCCTCTGTGCTGACAGAACAAAAAGGCAAATCTGTGACTATGGATTGTAACGTTGAAAAGGTTGAGGGTAATTATGTCAGCTGGTATAAACAGAGTCCAAATGCAGCTCCTCAGTTTGTGTTGAAATTCCATCATTCACACAGCTCTCCTGGATATGGAGATGGTTTTACATCCAGCCGCTTCACATCTAGAGCTCAGTCAAATATTGACTATAGTCTGATAAATAAGTCATGTGGATGTTGGTGATTCTGCAGTGTATTACTGTGGCACATGGGACGGCTCTGCTAGTGAGTACGTATCACAGTGATTCACACCATGACAAAAACCTCCTCACTGCTCACATTCACTTCTGCTTTTACACACGTCTCACTTGATCTTGAACTAAATAAACAATTTGGCCTTTTTTTACAGTTTACAGTTAATTTAGTATATTTATATCAATTAAATCAAGTGTAACTCCTAGAGTCACCTAGAGACATGTTGGAAATGTATTTTTATTTTTATTTCATATTCGTTTATTTAACAATGAGGAAAATTTAACGTAAAATTTGAACAGTAAAACATATATTTTGATGGATGTATACATATACTTTGGATATCTGTTTTCTATGTTATATATTAAGAAATTATACAGCATATCTGAAAAAAGAAAAGATGTGCACTAGTGACAGATGAAGTATCTAGTGAGCTGTGACTGTGCTTCCCTAACACACTTTTTCATATCATTTCATTTCATTCATGAGAAGCTTATTATTATAGACCTTTAAAAAGCCTAATACTGTAAACCACATTCAAATATCACAGTGACTCATAAATAAAATATATATTAATATGTATTGAAAATATATGAACTGTCAGATACTATTATATACACCTCTGATTAACATTATATTCCAAAAAAAAAAAAAAAAAGATTATTTTTTTAATTGTTGTATTACAGTTTTTCTCAGTCGATTGGACACATTTCTCTAAACTCAGTTCATTGCTCTAACACACTCTTCTCTTATAACAGTTCATGAAGCTCTGTGTTTTATTACTATCAACAAAACTGCAGGTGTGTTCTCTATTGATTTCATAACATATTAAGCTAGACACACAAATATACTAATGAAAATGCATTTTATCATAAAGTTCTTAATGAGGAGGTTTGATTTATGTTTTTTCCTCTACCCCCCAACAATTATACACAATACACAAATGTTTGCTGTTGTACAGTACTGCGATCACTCAACTTTATTGATCACGGCTCTGATTTACATCTGGACAGAGAATTTCATACAGAATATATTCTAATCATGCATTATTATCATCCATGTTTCTTCTGCCTCAACATCTGCACAGGACTCTTCTGTTGTGGGTGATGGTGTTGTTTAAAAATGACTTGCTCTTATTCCATTGAAAACACACTTGGTCATCCTTACTGTTCTTGAACTTAAATTCTGAAATATGTTTGGACATTTACAGAACTTTCCCCTCTGAGTCTTTCTCAAAACTACAAATGTTCACTTATCTAGTCTAGTAAAATACTCATAGAAGTGGAATGTCTTAGTAACACTTTGGATCTGTTTCAGCTTCTCTCAAGAATAATCTATAATTTAATACATGGTCAATTAGGATGATTTTCCATTACATTTGAAAGTCTGTACCTTCTACATCTCTTCACTCCTCTCTTTCATCCCTTCCTTTTTGTCTTTGTACAATTTCTCCTCTTATTCTTTCCACTTCACCCATCTCTTCTCCCTCTCCTTTTCTTAAACTCTCTCCTCCTCTCCTCTTCATCTCTTTCTACATGTTTCACTCTTCCTCTCCCATTCCTCAACTCTCTCCACTCTTCCACGTCTTTCTTTCCCCTTCTCATGCTTATTCTTCTTTTTTTTTATTTGCATAACAATGTTTGCTACTTTTGAAAATAGTTTTTATCATTAATGCAATTGTGATAGCTGTGTAAACCATTAGAAAAACTGCATTTCCAGAGATGTGTGTATTATTAACCATCAGAGTGGCCTACTAGTTTGGGGTCAACTGAAATCATGCTATGTGCAATTGAGAATATGACAAACTTACAATCTGTTTAGGACAATTATAAAGTGTTCAGATCACTGTGTTAATTGTTCTGATAGCAGTGATCTGAGTTTGTGTCAAATCGATTGAGAAAAACTTTAACACATTTTCTTCAGTGATGACGTGAGAAGTAGTTTGTCAGATGTGGGCGTGTCTATTGTATGAGGTGGGCGTGTCTATTGTACGAGGTGGGTGGGTCTTTCGGTGGCTCCTCCCTCTCAGAGCTCTTGACTGTCTTAAAGTTTCTCTCTCTGATCATCTCAGCATTATTCTACAGCACCGCTCATCTTTACACGTCACACGGACCAAATCACAAGATGATCTCAATAATCTGTGCTTTCTTTACTCTTCTGACCTGTAAGTTCCCTTTCGAAAGGGAACTCTACACTACGTCAGAATGACGCTTTGGGGAACGCCTCAGGCGTGACAGGTGTCTGAAATCAAATATCAACTCACAGCAATCATGCTGACCGGCGACAGCCCGTGAATCATTTGCGTGAATGATTAACGTGCAACCTGCAAGTATAAAAGGGCGCTTTACAAACATGACAACATCCTTTTCGTCTTCAGGGACTGTTTTGTCTGTAATTAAACGTCTGCTTACTGCAAAGATGAAACGCACATCTAAGGCAAGTCCTGAGAAGACTTATGTGAAATGTGTTGACCCGTGCCCAAGATATTTGTCGCCGGGTGACACTCACGAGATGTGTGTGTACTGTCTGGGTGAAGAGCACGCACGGGATGCTCTCGAGGGAGCATCCTGTGCAAACTGTGAGTGTTTTCCTATGAGAACGCTCCGCTCTCGTCTGGCTCTCTTCTCGAGGGGAGAGAGTCCAGCATCTGGTCCTCGCGGATCGGGTCCCGCTCGTGCCGAGGCAGAGCGGCGACGCGCTTCATGGGGCTCCCAGATGGAGCTCGCTGACAGTCTCGAGAGGGTTGTTCACCTCTCGGACGCGTCATCGGCTGACGAGAGTGAGCTGCAGGTGGATGACGGAGACGATTCTCCTACTGATACTGCAGCGAGTGCTCTTCAGGCTGGGCAAGAGATGGCTGAAGAGGATGAATCAGATCCTCAACCTCGTCAGCCATCCTGCCCCATGTACGCTGAGTTGGTGGAAGTTATGGAGCGCGCCACTGACAAACTTCAGTTGCCGTGGCGGCGCACTCAGGGAGAGATCGCTCGCGGCCGGTTGGACGATCGATTTCTCCCTGAACATAGACCACCAGCTCAACGGAGCCTTCCATTCCTTCCGGATCTCCATTCTGAGATCGAGAGGGCATGGAAGAAACCATACTCGGCCCGTATTCATCGACATCAGCGGGGTAATTTCGCTGATGTTGAGGGGATGGGGAGTATGGTTATGTGTCGATGCCGCCCATTGACGAGACGTTTGCGAACTATCTCGTATCTGGGCGGGCGTCGACACTAAAAGCTCTGACTCTGCCATCCAAGCCTCTTAAAGTCACGGCTCGCTTGAATGGCAGAGTGTACATGGCAGCAGGTCAGGCTGGTGCTGCCCTTCACACCATGGTAGTGCTCCAAGCCTACCAAGCTGATCTGCTGCGGGATCTCGACCAGGGGACGGGGCTGTCCCCTGAGGCGGTCGCTGAGTTGCGCCGGACCACAGATTTGTCTCTCCGGGCCACTAAACAGACTGCTGCCGCGATCGGCCGGTCGATGGCAGCGATGGTGGCCACGGAGAGGCATCTGTGGCTCAACTTGGCTGATATCGGGGAGAAGGAAAAAGCCCTTCTCCTTGATTCACCAGTTTCGCCTACTAAACTTTTTGGCACCTCCGTTGAGGCGGTGGTTGGGAAGTTTAGGGAGGCGAAGGCGCGCTCAGCCGCATTTAAAACCTGTATACCGCTGAGATCCGGGCCCCGGCCCAGGCAGGCGGGAGGACCTGGTCCGTCTTGGTCTGAGGACCATAGACAGGGCCAGAGGTCTAGTGTTGCCTCTCGTGCGCCCCCTCCAGGGAGGAGTAGGTCGCAGAGAAGGCGAGCCTCCCGCAAGAAGAGGGACTTAAGGGAGGTCATTCAGCACAAGCGTAGCAACACTCAGCGGAAGTGAGGGTTTGATCTCCCTGGAGGGCTTTTTCTACCGGCCCTCTCCCTCTTCTTGACTCCCCAGGCGTTTACATTACACCAGCCCTGGTGTTGGGCCTATGATGAGAACTATGTTCTGATGGCCCGCCGTAGCAACTGGTTGATGTGAGCGTCTCTTTTAGGCATGTAAAAGTGGTGGACCCCAGGTTCGTTGAGACCTTTCTGGTGAAGTCTTCACTCCACACACCGCAGGTGAATTTTTTGGGTTTTTGAGAATTTGTGTATATAAATAACACTGATTTGTATTTCTCTACAGAAGCCTTGTTCCCTGTATAGACCTAGGGGTCATTCTTAGAGGAATAAAAAAGGTAAAGTATGGAAAAAAGACTTCAGGGCCCTGAAGCCTCCTCAGTTGGTGGCTGGAACGAATTAACGAGAAGCTCAAAGGATGATTTGGCTTCCGTTCTGAGTATGTGATGGCTTTCCTGTCATAACATTTTTTATGCGTGGTGGGCCACCGCTCATTTCTGTTAGCCACCCTGGGTAGAGTAGTTGGTCTTCCCAAAAAAAAAAAAAAAAGGAGCTTTTTTGCTTTAGGTTTAGACTGACGCTGGTGCTTCAGATAGATCTTATGTCTTACCTATTGGTTTGTGACATTGGTATCCTGAGTACTTCGCTCCCCTGAGCTCTGTAAGGTGTCAGTAGGTTGAGTGTTTCACAGCCTCTCAATCAAGTAGGCTGTGGCTCCTTCGAGCCCTCAGGTAGATCTATGCTTATAGGTCGGCCCTAACCCGGGCCGCCTCTGTAGCTGGCCTAGGCTATGTTTGGGATGTTGGAGGCGTTCTGCTAAGTATAGCTGCCGCATTCATTATGTGTTAGGCTTCCTCCCCGAGATTTCAGCCTCCTCCCTTAAATGGGAGTTGTTGGTCAAGGCCCGCCCCTTTCACTGCATTCAGGGGTGATAGAGTAATGCAGGGTGGTAGTTGAGGTATGATCCTTCAGGCGGGTCAGGCTGTCTTTCGCTCTGCGATGTGATAGTTTGCCAGACCCTGCCGAACAGAGCTACTTGTTTTTAGGCCTCTAGAGCTGGCTCCACTCAGCCCGTTGAGCTGAACCGCTCGAACGATGGGTGAAAGTTGGTTGGCTTGCAAGCAAGCTCCGCTCCCCCAGGCTGGGCACAGGACAAATCCCTGTCACCCTTTGGAACCACTTGCAGGCCCGCTCCCTGTCTAACATTTCAGGGGCATATGGTGTTACTCCCCCGCTAACCCAGGGTAGTTTTGAGTAGTCCATTCTCAGCTCTGTATTATCTACCTCACACCATGATGGCTCCGGTTGAGCAGGGAGTTCTAACTACATTTCATTCCGGTTTTTGAACTCCGCTCCCTTGAAGCCAGAGCATTGCCATGAGCTGACGCCCATGCATTTAATTCAATTCAATTCAATTCAAATGTATTTGTATAGCGTTTTTCACAATACATATTGTTTCAAAGCAGCTTTACAGAAAGTGCATTTCAGAAATGTACATAGAGAAATACAGTTAGTTAATCATGTATTGATTTAGGGCATAAACATATCGCCAGCGTCGAGTCGTCTCTTCACAGGCGTCGAGTCGTCTCTTCACGGGCGTCGAGTCGTCTCTTCACGGGCGTCGAGTCGTCTCTTCACGGGCGTCGAGTCGTCTCGTCACGGGCGTCGAGTCTTCTCTTCACGGGCGTCGAGTCGTCTCTTCACGGGTGTTGGGGCATCTGTAGTTTCCATGGGAGGCTGGATACAAACTGGAGCTGACGATCTGTATTTATAGTCCCGAGATAACAACAGAAAAGCAGATGGGAAATAATTAGCGTAGCTGCTGTTCATAATATTAATGCATTCAATCTGATTCAACTGTGGTATAAAAGGTAATTATTATGTGAATGCTTGGCTAAAGAGATGCGTCTTTAATCTAGTTTTAAACTGGGACATTTAAACATTTAGTAGGTAGGCCCTTAAAATGGGGCCTCCACTAGGCAGAGTGGCGTATGTTGTACTCCCCTGCTATGAGGGTATTGCTTTTTGCTGAGTACACTGCCTTTGGCAATGTGATTAGGGACCAGGATGCTGTAAGCGCTGTAGTAACAGTTTTCTGCCTTGAAGGCTGCACAGTTAGGTAGTAGGCCCCAGCAGGCCTCCTTGACCGGGTAGCCCCTAAAATAGGGCTCCTAGGCCAGCTCACCTTCGGTGGTTGGCCCTGGTAGTTCGGGCAGAAGGCTCACTACCGAGTAGTAGGTCTTAACAGGCCTCCTCAGAGGTGGGTCACAACATTGTGAAGCATACACTAGGACAAAACTATAGGGAAAGTTTTTTATAGTATGGTTCCAGCAGTGTTCAATAATGTAGCAGAAAGACTCGCTATCAGCTAGTAGGCTCGACCGGGCCTCCCTGTTAGGCGAGTCCCCAGCAGCAGTCACATCCAGCTGATTAGACTGTTCCAGGAAGTAGGCCTCTTCAGGCCTCCCTGAAGATGGGCTCCCACGTTTTTTGTGGTGATCAGGTAGTAGGCTTTACTAGGCCTCCCTGAGGGCTAAATCCCTCATACTGTGGTATTAAGTGGCAGGCCCCACAGGCTTCCCTGAGGTTGAATTATCAGGTAGTAGGTCTCATAAGGCCTCCCTGAAGGCAAAGCCCCATAGACAGTCAACTGGACTGCCAGTCTGGCCCACTAGCCGCTTTCCGACCGGAGGAACCTTTTCACAGTTCCTAGAACTATTGGCTAAAGTACCCGGATGTCGGCGTGTTCGCACCGCAGGAACTAGGAACGATTTTAGTTCTAGGAACTCCATTTGTAGGAACTAATTTAGGTCCTACTTCAGAGTAGGGTCTAAACCAGCACTATAGGAACTATCTGTGACGTTAGTGTACGCTGATTGACCGAACGCACGCGGAACACCACCACCCGCCATTTTTAAAACAGCTATATGTAAACACACAGATTATAGCCTATATATTTACTCCAGAAACTAACTATACAAACATGGAAAACAGTGATAGATGGGTCTCTAAACCTTTATGCTGAAGAGAAAATCCAACGCAACTTTGAGGGGACCAAGCCAAACATGATTATGTTTATCTGCCCAGCTAGCAACACTGGACATCAACCACACGGCATAGGCTAATAACCTTTTTTCATATACTGTCTACTTTCTATAACAGTTCTATCTAATAAGATATTAAACAGAACTGTTAGACAGATCGCTAACGAATAAACACAGAGAATGCGAGCATTGTTTGCTCTGGCGTTCTCAGTGCCGCCAAAATAAAGGTCCGTCGCGCCGTCAAAATAAAAGTCACCGTGCTTGCGTCACTCCCTTACCCCTCCTACCAGTTCCTATGGCCACTTGGCCAGTGGGAACGCAAACAGCAAAACCGAGTTTGGGGGAGAGTAGTTCTTAGAACTGTTTAGAAGTGGACAGTTCCTAGAACTAAGTTCCTAGAACTACTTGGTCGGAAAGCGGCTACTGTCAGCTGTGGTTTTCAGGTAGTAGGCCTCTCCAGGCCTCCCTGAAAGTAAGCTTCTTCATGTCATGGTTCTCTGGTAGTAGGCCTCACCAGGCCTCCCTGGAGTTGAGTTCCAACATAC
Organism: Rutilus rutilus; assembly: GCF_951802725.1. Classification (NCBI taxonomy): domain Eukaryota; kingdom Metazoa; phylum Chordata; class Actinopteri; order Cypriniformes; family Leuciscidae; genus Rutilus; species Rutilus rutilus. The sequence goes on from NC_140209.1 coordinate 55,999,956, forward strand.
TTTGAGTTTCCACTTAATGTGTTTTTTTCTGGTAACGGGTAGTAGGCCTCTCTAGGCCTCTCTGTAAGCGAACTCCCATGTACTGTGGTTATCAGGTAGTAGGCTTCACTAGGCCTCCCTTAAGTTGAGCTCCCACGTTTTGTGGTTGTCATGTAGCAGGCCTCTCCAGGCCTCTCTGTAAGTGAACTCCCATGCGCTGTGGTTATCAGGTAGTAGGCCTCACTAGGCCTCCCTGAAGTTGAGCTCCCACATACTGTGGTTGTCTTGTAGTAGGCCTCTCCAGGCCTCCTTGCAAGGTTAGCTCCCACTTACTGTGTAGCTCCCACTTACTGTGTGTTGCCACTTATCATGGTGTTTCAGGTAGTAGGCCTCGCTAGGCCTCCCTGAAGTTGAGCTCCCACATACTGTGGTTATCTTGTAGTAGGCCTCTCCAGGCCTCCTTGAAGGGTTAGCTCCCACTTACTGTGTGTTCCACTGAACATGGTTTTTCAGGTAGTAGGCCTCTCCAGGCCTCTCTGAAAGTGAGCTCCCACGTTTTGTGGTTATCAGATAGTAGGCTTCACCAGGCCTCTCTGAAGGTGAGCTTCCACATTCTGTGGTTGTCAGGTAGTAGGCCTCTCCAGGTCTCCCTGAGTAGTTTCACTGTGGTGCTGGGTTTTGTAAGCTAGTGGCCGCTTACTTTCAGTTTAGCAGACCTTATCAGGCAGCTGCCGAAGGTGAGCTTGCGCCCTGGCTCGACTCAAGTTTCTTTTCTCTGCTACGGGTTCCCTCCTGGAACCTCTTTATCCTGCTACAGCCTGGTTGCCTACCAGGTAGATCTAATGCTCCCCTCACTGAGGGTCAGTATGAGTATGTGGTCTCCTGAGTCTGATCAGTCGGTCGTAGGCCTCTCATGAGGCCTCCCAGTTAGATCAGTCCTTAGGCCCTCACAGGCCTCCTTAGTGTTTTAAAACACAAACACTGGGTCGATCCGTGGATCGAGTAGAGAAACTCCCCTCGCTGGCAAGGGTTGTAAAGCACTATGCTGAATCATACTCTCCAGGATATCCCGTCTCTGAGATCCGGTCCGAGTGGTTCACTGCCTGCTTCACAGTCCCTCGGGTTGGATGCCTTCCTAAAGGCAAGTGTCCAGAGGCTCTGTCTTCAGATAGACAGGAAGTGGCCAGACTGTAGTGTCTTATATAGTGACACCAGGTCAGGCCTGCCTGGTGGCATTTCAGGTGGCACGTTCCCCTGAATAGTGACTGGCTGGGGTTCCTCAGGTTCCCCAGCCACATTCCCTAGAAGGGACCCCTTCTAAGAAGTTGAAGTTGTGGTCCTAGGCCCTTGAGCAGGCCCAGGTAGACCTTTCACTAAACTATGTTTATGGAGGTTTTCTGTGGTGTCATATAGCTTGGGCTATGACCGTAGGGAGTGCTGTCACTGACAGCCCAGTGTGACCTAAGGGTGAGTGGCTCTAGCGTTTCCTTTGAATTTGCTAGTTCTGACAGTTGTCACTGCCGCCTGGCAGGCACTCCCCTTAGCATGGTGGCGTTGGTATATCGTTCCCCAAAGCGTCATTCTGACGTAGTGTAGAGTTCCCTTTCGAAAGGGAACGTCTCAGGTTACGACTGTAACCTATGTTCCCTGAGAACAGGGAACGAGACACTACGTCTTCCTGCCATGCCTCGGGGCCTGCCTGCAACAGTCCCTTCAGACGATAGGATGTTGTCATGTTTGTAAAGCGCCCTTTTATACTTGCAGGTTGCACGTTAATCATTCACGCAAATGATTCACGGGCTGTCGCCGGTCAGCATGATTGCTGTGAGTTGATATTTGATTTCAGACACCTGTCACGCCTGAGGCGTTCCCCAAAGCGTCATTCTGACGTAGTGTCTCGTTCCCTGTTCTCAGGGAACATAGGTTACAGTCGTAACCTGAGACGTTTTCATCATTTCTGATGTCAGATTTAAAGTGTTTTGACACACAATCTCATATAAAGGATGTGTTTATTCTGCAGGTGTCAGTGGAGTGACTGTAGTGACTCAGAGTCCATTAATCACAGTCAATAAAGGAGAAACAGCTAAACTGGACTGTAATCTGGGGACAGTTACTGACCAATCTGCTAGGTGGTACAAACAGACTCCAGGAGGAGTTCCTCAATATATGTTAAGATTTTATCATGGCTGGAGCACAGTTGAATATGGATCTGGTTTCTCAGCTCCTAAATTCACATCAACACATTCATCTAAATCAGATTATAGTCTGATCATCAGTAATGTGGATGTTGGTGATTCTGCAGTGTATTACTGTAGCACATGGGACTCTGCTCAAAAGTGGGTATCACAGTGATTCACACCATGACAAAAACCTCCTCACTGCTCACATTCACTTCTGCTTTTAGACAAGTCAAGTCAAGTCACCTTAATTTATATAGCGCTTTTAACAATATGGATTGATTCAAAGCAGCTTTACATTGATTATAGGAAATTACCGTAACAGATTGTTTAGGCTTTACAACAGCTCTAGGATAAAGACAGCAGATGATAAGAGCAATATTTCACAACACAGATTCATGATGAATTACAAATTAATCACAGATGCTGAGAATATTCTCCAATTTCTTCACTATTCCGCCCTTGTAAGAAATTATTTATAGAAATATTTGTATCAAAAAAATAAATAAATCATAACAGGATAATGTTAATTGTATTCCAGGTCTTCTGAAGCAACATCAGTTTTTCATCTCTGGTCCTCAGGTGTAAAGACACACTTTCTTGAAGTAACCATAGCATGTTCCCTTCACTACAGACTTACAGTATGTGATGGATTCAGTTGTTCACTTTCGTTTGAAACACCCGACAAACGGCGTCTCCTTCCCAAAGTGAATTCACTCAGTGTTCACAACAGATTACTCTCATCTTTGGCTGCAAATAATCATGCAATCTCTTTTTTTTTTTTTTTTTTTTTATTTAACTTTTTTCAAATACAATAACAAACATCCGACAAAACACAAATGAAGCAACAGTAACAACAAAACCACAACAAAGAGAAGAAGAAAAAAAAAAAAAAGGAAAAAAAATAAATAAAAAAAAATAAATAATAATAATACAAATGGAGATACAATGTAAGACAGTGTAACTATGTTAACTACAGTTAACTATTAAATCAAGACATGTGGTACTATATTTATATAATTCAAAAAGGGTTTCCAGATTTTATAAAATAATTCACCCTTGTTTCTCATTGAATATGTGATCTTCTCTAAGGGTACACAGCTGCAGCAAATCTCCGACAACCACATTCCAATAGGCACATCAGTGTCTGCTTTCCATTTCAAAGCAATACATTTTTTAGCTATTATTAACAACATTTCAGTAAGCTTAATAGCCTGTCTGTTTCGGAGGTTAGAGTTGTTAAAATTGCCTAATAAACATACCTCTGGATCCATTGGAAAGTCAATTCCATGAATCTGTGATATACTATCACATACTTGTACCCAGAACACCTTAACTTTAGGACACAACCAGGTGGAATGCAAAAATGTCCCTTCCTCTGTACCACATCTGAAGCCGAGGGGTGAAATACTGTTATTAAATGTATGTAATCTAGCTGGAGTGTAGTAAAGCTGGTGTAAAAAATTAAACTGAATTAATCTATACCTAGAATTCAAGGTTGATGTGACCCCATCTTTACATAATTGACCCCACAGGTCTGCATCTATCCTTACCCCCAAATCCTGCTCCCATCTCCTTCTGGATTTATCTGGGTCATCTAAAGGCTGATGTGAGATAAGAGCTTCATATATTCTAGAGATAGTTTTATATAGTGGTTTATCGGAATAACAGAGTTGCTCAATAAATGTCAAATTCGGTAATTTAGGATAAGTTTTTGTTTTGACTCTTAAACAATCTTGTAATTGTAGATAACTAAAAAATTCTTTATTACTCAAATTATATTGATTCTTTAACTGTTCAAACGACATTAAGACATCACCGTCAAAACAATGCTCTAACAGTGTAATTCCTTTATCTGCCCATATCTTAAATTTTTTGTTTTGATGACACATTGGTAGCAATCTGTTCCCCCATAAAGGTGTTTTTGGGGAAAGAAAATTATCCTGTCCCAGCAGAGACCGCAATTTATTCCAAGTCTGAACTGAATGTCTAATCATGGGATTATTAGTTCTTGTTTTAATCAGTCTGTCATCCCATGTATATAAAATATTTGCAGGACATTCTTCTTTTATCTCAAATTTCTCCATATTCAGCCAAGAGGGAAAGGGGGTGTTTGCAAACATCTGAGCTAAGTACCTGGATTGGGCTGCCCAATAATACATCTTAAAATTGGGAAGTCTCAGTCCTCCTTGCTTATAATTCAAAGCCAGTTTATCAAGGCTGACCCTAGGAGTTTTACGATGCCAAATAAAGGATCTTATTAACTTATTAAGAGAAGTGAAAAATGAATTAGGGATTAATATTGGAAGAGATTGAAACATATATAAGAATTTGGGCAAAATATTCATTTTAACAGCATTTATTCTACCAAGTAATGTGAGTGGTAAATCCATCCAATTGGTTAAATCTCTACCCACCTTCTCTAAAAGACTAGCCAAATTAAGTTTATAGAGATTCTTTAAGTCACCATCTACCTGAATACCCAAATATTTAATTCCAGTAGGAGAGCACTTAAAGGAAAAGCCGTCCAGTGCAGTAGAGTCAAACCCTGATAATGGCAATATTAATAATACTTGTCAATATTCACTTTGTATCCAGAGAAAGTGCCATATAAATGTAACACATTCTGTAGATTTGACAAAGAGTCTATGGGGTCAGTAAGAAATAAAAGAATATTATCTGCAAATAATGATATTTTATGCATTTCAGGGCCGATTCCAAAGCCCTTTATATCAGAGTTGCATCTAATAGCCTCGGCTAGAGGTTCAATAGCTAGTGCGAAGAGAGCTTAGGGGGCATCCTTGTCTACATCCTCTGTACAAGGGAAATGTGGCAGAAGTAATTCCATTAGTAACTATTTTTGCTTTAGGAGATTTATAAAGTGAATAAATTAGGTCAATATATGCAGCTCCAAATCCAAATTTTTTCAGCACTTCAAAAAGATATGGCCACTCAACGCGATCAAAAGCCTTTTCAGCATCAAGAGAGACAGCTACTCCCGGTATACATTTTTCTTTAGCAGTATGAATGACATTGAATAGTCTCCTCAAGTTGTTTGCTGAAAGCCTCTCCATTACGAAACCAGTTTGGTCTGGGTTAATCAGCAGAGGAAGACGAGTTTCTAACCTCTTGGCTATCATTTTAGTAACTAATTTATAATCCACATTAAGGAGAGAAATTGGCCTATAGGACGCACATTTCAGCGGGTCTTTACCTTTTTTGTATATTACCGAAATTATTGCATTGGAAAAAGAGTCTGGAAAACACTTGTCCGTCCTAGACTGGTCAAGTACTTCCATCAAGTATGGCACAAGTAAATCTTTAAAAACTTTATAAAATTCGGATGGGAAGCCATCTTCACCCGGAGATTTATTTTTAGGCATTATAAGAATGGCTTCAGTCAACTCAGAGGCAGAAAAAGGTTGATCCAAATCAAGCCTGTCCTCCTCTGAAAGACATGGTAAGTGGATTGAGGATAAGAAAGAATCCCTTTGTGTACTTTCTGTACTTGCCTGAGAAGTATATAACTCCATGTAATATTGCTTAAATGCATCATTAATCTCTACAGGAATATATGTTTCCGCGTTGCCTGTATTTATAGCATTTATCGTTCGCTTCTGTTCATCCCGTTTTAATTGCCAGGCCAAAACTTTATGTGCTTTCTCGCCAAGCTCATAATAACGTTGATTAGAACTAATAATAGCCCTCTCTGCCTGGTAGGTGTTCATTTTATTATACTCCATTTTTTTATTAAGTAATTCCCTATAAACATCCTTATTCTGATCCTTATGGTATATTTTTTCAAGTGCTAAGATTTCGGATTCTAGCTCATTCAATTTGGATTTTTTTTATTTTATTAACCCCTTAGTATATGCAATACATTGGCCCCTAAGATAAGCCTTTAAAGTGTCCCATAATATGAAGCTATTAGAACAAGAATGTTTATTTGTAGACGTAAAAATATCGATTTGTTCTCTAATAAATTTTTGGAATTCCAATTGTCTAAGAAGAATTGGATTTAGCCTCCACCTATAAGTTCGTCCTATTTTTCCTGGGATGGACAATGACATTACAAGGGGAGAGTGGTCACTCAATAAACGAGGAAGATATTCAACATCCATCACACAATATAAAAGTTGGGTGGATAACAAAAAATAATCTATACGGGTGTGCGAATCATGAGGATGTGAATAAAAAGAGTAATCTCTATCTTGTGGATGTTCATGCCTCCAAACATCAGTTAGATTTAATTCTTTCATAAAAGCAGTGGTTGATTGAGCTGCTTTAGAAAGAGGCAATGGTCTGGTTGAAGATCTATCAAGTACATTGTCAAGACAAAAGTTAAAGTCCCCACCTACCAAAAGTGAGCCTTTTGAGCGATTTGAAGGAAAACATTTTGCATAAACAAGTGATCATCAATATTTGGCGCGTATATATTCAACATTGTCCACTGTTCAGAGTACATATGTCCTTGTATCATTACATATCTTCCTGAAGGGTCAAATACCGATTTTGTAACTGTAAAAGGGATATTTTTATTTATCAGTATAGCCGTTCCCCTTGACTTAGAATTAAACGATGCAGCAAACACTTGACCTACCCATTCCCTTTTTAATTTTTTATGCTCGGAGTCCGTTAAATGGGTTTCCTGCAAAAAAACTATTTCTGCCCCCAACTTCTTAAGGTACATATATACTCTTTTTCTTTTAACTGGACTATGTAGACCCTTAGTATTAAAAGTCACAAATTTCAAAGGCTTTGTTGTCATGTATAATCTATGGTATCAAAATCACCGTATAAAACACCCTCATAAAAAATAAACATTATCCTGATTGATCCACTGTCACCCTGTATTTTAAATGTTGACATGTATCTCTCAGAAAAGAAAATAAATAACATAAAAATGATAATAATAATAAAAGAACAACACATATAAACACAGAAACCCGGCTAAAGCTGCTGAACCGGAACTATCAGCAGCTGAGGGGGAAAAAAAACCGTTGAGAAACGAATAGCTCGCACTTCCTTCCCAAGCAAAAATGAAAAGCAACTCCCGAGCTCCCTTTATATATAAAACACACTGATATAAGTAAGCAACAGTCATTTATAATAATGCCCTAAACATATTGAACTCTATTACAAATCTACTCATGTGCAGCCGCCCGTCAGAGAAAAACTGTCCAAGTCTGTTTTTTTCAGTCCATTATCAGATGAAGCCCCTCACCGATTAATCATGCAATCTCATCTACAAATGAACAATAATAACAAAGCAAAGAATGAATGACAGCAACTGGTGAAAAAGATGACACACAAACACTTTATCTCGTGTCTTAAAGCTAGAAATTCCTCATGCTAAAAAAACTGCATAAAAACAGCTGCTTATGAACTTGTTTCTTGACATCACGACACTTAATCACTTGAAGAGCTTTAATGAAGAGAGTTGTGTTTGACTTTGAATTTAGCGCAGAACACAGCATTGGTTTGGATGTTCGACAAGTTCCATCACAACATGTCATAAAATACTTTCTTTTTTTCTTTTCTTTGTATCTTTAGGTCAGTGTTAAAAATGACTGTGTGAATGCTGAGCGAATCAGGACTATGTATTGTTTTCTTTTTTCGGTCCGGACCAAAAGAACCAGGAGAACCGAACTACAAGTGTGAACACACTGAGACAACAGCAGGATTCACTGCAGTCACTGACACCTCAGAATAACAACAGCCATATGAGATTGTGTTTCAAAGCACTTTAACACACAGCCGTCAAATACAGCAAATATGAAGACTAAAACAGCAACATAAATGTGATTGTGTTTGACTCTGAAACATTTCTCCATGAAATAAATGTGTAAAGGACACAGTCAGCCGAGGTTGAGTGAGTGTTTCACTTCTGTTTGTGTCTCTTCACAGACTGAGGAGGTTTTTGTACGACTGAACATATGAAATGTGTCACTGTGGTATTCGGACAAGGAACAAAACTCATTGTGACTGGTAAGTGATCTTTACACTGTATTTTCATTTTTTAAATCGTTTTACTGTATTAAATATAGTCTAAACTTCATTATAGAAATATAAACTCATTATTGTAGTTAATTTAGTTACATGTGTGAATTCAGTCAGAGACAGTTTTATCAAGCGCCTCCAGTAAACAGTCCTGAAATACACTGACAAGACTTTCACTGCAGCTTTAACTTTATCTGTGGTTTTATCTGGTTGTACTTTGTATCCAATTAATAATAATAATAATAATTATTATTATTATTATTATTATAGAACAGACTTTTTCATGTTGTGGTTTAAGGACAAGCATCTACTTTGTGTTTAATTTGATGTATTTTTAAAAATCCTCATTGAACTAATTATGTACAGTATCTGTGAAACAACACATGAGAAGTTGACCTGCGGTGTGACGTGCTGTATTACATCTAAAACTGTTTTGCTAAATGTTTTTTTAATAATTATTATACATGAAGCTTTTATGAACTAGTCATATTACTCAATTTGTACCTTTATGTCACGCTGTAGGACAGTTGAAAATGTGCTAGTGAAGGCACGAAGATTATTAAAAATGGTAGAAAATATAGTGTCAGCATCTAAAATATACACTGTGTGACAAATATATTCACATTTCAACCTAAAATCTCGATGTAGAAAATAACAATCCAACAAACCACATACATGCACTATTTGACTTCTGTGTTGCAAGTCAATAAAGACATTGAGATGCATGTTTTAAACATAAATAATTATGATATTATTTATTTATTTAATGATGTTAGAAAAGATGAATTGTTGACATGTGATGTGTGAAATTTTCAATGTTTAAATGTAGTCAGAGTTCAATATGTCAGATGTGTGTCTGAGATGCAGATGTTTGTCCATGTTAATGGTGGTTTGTGTTGATGCTGATGCAGATGTTTGTTCATGTTAATGGTGATTTGTGTTGATGCTGATGCAGATGTTTGTTCATGTTAATGGTGGTTTGTGTTGATGCTGATGCAGATGTTTGTTCATGTTAATGGTGATTTGTGTTGATGCTGATGCAGATGTTTGTCCATGTTAATGGTGATTTGTGTTGATGCTGGTGCAGATGCTGATGTTGCTCCTCCTGTGCTGAACATCCTCCGTCCATCCAGAGAAGATCTGATCAGCTCCAGTAAAGTCACTCTGGTGTGTCTGATCAATCACATGTCTGTGGCTTTTGCTGATGTGCGCTGGCTTGTGAACGGGAACTCTGTCACTACAGGCGTCTTCACCGGCTCTGCTGAACAGCAGCCTGATCAGAAATTCAAGATGAGCAGTTATTTAACCATTGAGAGCTCAGAGTGGGACAAAGACCAAGATCTGACATGTGAAGCGTCTGTTGCCTCAAAAATCACCAGCACAAGCATCAAGAAATCTGACTGCAGCGACTAAACTCAGAGGATCTGATGTGTTGTTTGAGTGATTATGATAGCGAGTGATAATATCTTCTGACGTAGTGTAATAGAAATCATGAATATATATTAAAAATAGTTCAAGAATGTAACTTAGTAGCCTGAACTGTGTCATTTTCTGCAGACAATATTGTGGCTTTAATTTGATGTAAGATGATTTACAACCTGTTTAATAAACCGCATGTTGAACAAACAGTTTTCTTATTGATTTTTTGTAGAGAAATTAAGCATTTCACCATTTAAAATGTATTCTTTACTAAGTCAGTTTTCACTTCTACGATCAATGGAAGAATGAATAATAAAAGTATATCATTGTGTAAATACTCAAATAAATCATGTCTTCAGTTTTAAAATAAATTAAATCTCAGATCTTCAGAGGAAAGAGCAAATTAAACTAGCGTTACTGCTAGTAAATATCATTTGTTCAGAGCACAGCAGAGATGAATGTCGTCTGAATATGGAGACGATCACATGACTGATAATGAAGAGTGACTCAATGACAAATGAAAAATGACGAAAAAACCAAACCGATGCAATCAGGCTTTATTGGTACCATGATGCAGCTCATCAACTTTCTCTGTCAACTCAGGCTTTGATCCTCAAGCTATGATTACTCCACGCGCACGTGCACATAAAAGAGTGACGTCGACACTGAACAACCAATCGCGGGTCGTGATTTTTCCGCGGAGGAGCAAGAGATAATCATTCATAATTACGATGAATTTAAATATTTCAAGCTCGAAACAATACGGTCTCTGCTGCCAAAGCAAGAGAAGACTGTTGGAGAAAGATTGCTTATTGTTAATGTGTAAGTTAAACAAATACGTTCTATTTTTATGTAAAATTATGTATGTATGTGTAGCCTATACGTGTAATATAGCCTATAGCCTATTTTTATAATATTTAAAAATGTGCATGTACTAAGAAAAATTAATATTCATTGATTTTTAGATGCAACCCCAACTCCAAATGTTCTTGGCAGCAGATAAAGACAAAATATAAAAATATAATTCAAAGTGGTGAGTATTTACCACGACCTTTTATTACTTTTGTGAACATTTTATCACAAACACTTGTTTGCAGCAAACAGAAATAAAGAATTAAATTCAGAAAACCAGAATACACTGGCGGAGGAGTTGGCTCTGAGTAGGCAATAAGGGACGGCCGATTATGGATGGGATTACAGGTGCTGTACAATCTGACCCTGGTGCTGGCTCCTCTAAGTAAGTAACACTGGGTACGTGTGCAATACATTACTACTTTTTTTTAAGTTGTAAATATGGCTGACTGTATGTTCTGCAGTAGAGGGAAATACAGTGTCCCTGTTGAGGTGCCAGCACACATACACACAGTCTCCCACACAGAGGTCAGTATGCAGCAGACAGAACACCAAATATAACCTGCTTTACAACAGTTATGCTTTACATTGGCCTATTTTTATTTATTAGGGTGGAGGAAATGAAGACACTCTGTCTGTGTGTTCTCAGACAGTTGCTGATGTGAATGCACTGGGCTTTTTATTATGGCAAACATTTGAATGTGTGGCATAAAAAAGGGACTGGCCCTTACACATCTCTTTTATTGTAGGATTTTTCACAACCTGCCCCAGAAACTGAGGCCTCTACCTCAATGGCCTTCAGAAGAAATGTGTAAGGATTTAAAATCCTTGACATAAATTACAGTCAGTCCTGTGTTTGTAGGAAGTCAAGGAACTTTTTGTGATTTGATGAGCCTCCAGAAAACTTGTAATGATCATGTTTGTGGTGGAATTATGTTTCAGGTGGAAACAGACTCAGTCAGGGTATAACTTATTTAGTATAACTTATTTAACCAAGTAACACTTTAGTATGAATATTTATTAATGCAACTTTCTCTTGCTCTCTTTCTCCCTCCCATCCCACAAAACCAATAAAACAGTTGGAGACCTATCTGCAGTTTCAGTGTGCTTTTATTAAGTGTAATATTGTATGGTGATTGCATCTACATCTGCACCAGCTGGGTGGTCAACTGTGATCGGGTCAGTTTCATCGGGGAGAAGCTGGTTTTGTGGTGTTTCTCACTCCTTTCTACTGGTGGCTATATTGTGCAGAATGGCACATGCAGCCACTATCTGTGATGCCCGCTCTGGTGACTCTTAAGGGCCGAACACCATTGAAACGTGCCTTTAGGATGCCAAAGGTCATCTCTATCTTCACTCTGGTTTTACTGAGGGCCACATTGAAATGGTGCTGTGGCCCTGTCTGAGGGTCATGATAGGGGGTTATTGTGTAGATTTTTCTAGCTCAGTTCAAATTAACAGTGTTTTGTACTGTACCAAATTTAACTTGTTTTCATCAAAGCGCTGACACAACACAGAATCATGGAAAATTTGTGAGACAAGCACTGGAGCCAGGCCATTTGGCATCCAAACTTGATCATATATGTTCATGACCACAAGTCGTCTGCAGATGAAATGTTTAGTAAATCATTATATCTGTTAATGTTACTATTAATTTAAAGATTCATCTCACAGAAAATAATCATCTCACATATTCACATCATCTCTACCTGAACATTAAGGCTGTGATAGGACTTCCTATTAACATAATCTGCCTCATGTTCCCCTAGAGCAGTGGAGATTGGAGCAATAGACTGCATACATGTTGCAATGACTCTAGGGAATCCTATCATAAGATTAACAGAAGAATAATAAAAAAAAGATTCAAAATATGATGTTTTGATTCAAAATAAAGATTCTTAACATGTATTATATTGTATAGTACACTTGTGAAATTTGCTTAAAAAAAAGTGTTCATGTGATGTCACCCTATCAATATATCTTACTGGCAATTTGATAAAAGCCCTCTTTTATGGACATGGTCGATAAATGTCCGGGGAACACTAATGAAACTTTTCATGTACTCCTGCAGAGCGAGGACCACCTTGCGAATGGTTCGACAAACATATGTTTTCCCCCAGCTTCTGTGCGTCACCCACCGTGCAAGAATGTACCACTTGCAAAAAATAAATAAATAAATACCGCAACGCAATACCATTTGCGGTACAGTAAGTGCATGAATTCGACGTGTTAAATTCTTTATGTGCGGCTCAAGAAGTTCGCAAAGATAAGAAATTCCTTCCGCGGAAAATCTGTATCTTTCATACAAGTAACTATCAGTTAAGGCAAGGGGATTTTGTCTAGCTAAAAACTCTTTCTCTACGAAGTGCTCGTCAAACAATTTGCGCTGAGACCGGATTTGGAAGAAAAGGTGAAGTCATTGCAACAGACACTTGGAATAAGTTACGTCACCTATATGTTAACAAAATGCTCCTGATGGCCTGACATTCGTGTGATACGACATCATGTGAATCTGGATTGTAAAGTTCATGCTGAAGTGTGTCTTCTAGCAGATGCAGTGAGCTGTGGAGATTTTCTTCAGGACAGGAAGTTGATTCTGACACACAGGAAACACCTGCTGTTATAATCAGCTCTATGCAAATCAGCAGTTTCTCTGTCTCTTTTTATCTGTTCATTCAACCAGACAAGAGCATTAACAGCAAATGATCAGGGGATCTTCATCTGTACATGAACAATAATGAAGGAGCAAAATAATTCAAAATGGGAAAAAACTAAACAAAATTCACATACAAAACAAAGCAATATTCAGTGCTTTAAAATATAGTATTTAGTGAAATTTATGACTGTTTTTGGCTCTCACTGTTTCTAAATTTCAGATTTTGATTATTTCAGAACATCAGATGCTTTTTTGTAAAACATTAAACTTGCATTTGTTACTTGCGGTTTATACTTGCATGAATTATTTTAATACTATTTTTATTCACCAATGCATTTTGGCACAGAGGCCTTCATGAGCGCTAAAAGCTTGCAGGTACACAAAGACTCATTTAAAGGAACACTCCACCGTTTTTTGAAATAGGGCTTATTCACTTTCTTTCCTACATTTAGATAGGTGGGCAAATGCATTTTTGTCTCAGTGCATGCATTGTTTTAGATTGACAGGGTCGGCGCTAGCTTAGCTTAGCATAATGAATGGAATCCTTTGTTGCCAGCTAGCATGTCCTGAGTAAAAGTGATATATAAAAAAAAAAAAAAAACGAATTACTTCTTGTGGCCTGCGTATTCACAACAAGTACAAATAGCGATGCAGATTAACACTAGGCGATTTCCTAGGCAGATATTGACTTATATATTATGGACTATATTAGGGGGAAGCACAGGCGAAGCACTGCTACTTGGGCGTGATATCTCTGCGCCCAAGTAGCAGTGCTTTGCCTGTGCTTCCCCCTAATATAGTCCCAAGTCAATATCTGCATAGGAAATCACCTAGTGTTAATCTGCATCGCTATTTGTACTTGTTGTGAATACGCAGGCTACAAGAAGTAATTAGGTTTTTTTTTTTTTTTTTTATATCACTTTTACTCAGGACATGCTAGCTGGCAACAAAGGATTCCATTCATTATGCTAAGCTAAGCTAGCGCCGACCCTGTCAAACTAAAACAATGCATGCACTGAGACAAAAATGCATTTGCCCACCTATCTAAATGTAGGAAAGAAGGTGAATAAGCCCTATTTCAAAAAACGGTGGAGTGTTCCTTTAAATACAAGAAAAGTCCGATAGCATGACATCCACCAATCATATAACATATCAGGTAAGTGATCACACATAGCCTCTGTATTTGTAAAATTGTCCTAAAATATGTAGTTAAGTAGTCAATAACTGTATCCCTAAAAACTCATCTTTGATCACCAAAATTACATATTTAAACTCGAAAAAACATTTTTTAATTCATGCCTTAAAATAGTTTGAAAAGCCTATAACTCTACACCACTGTGGTTCTCAACCTTTTTTGGGCCAGCGCCCCCTATCTATTATCCCTTACCCACTGAGGCTCTGAAGGAGAGTAAAGCTACACTTGTGTGTCTGGCTGAGGATATTTCTGTAGCTCTGGTTCATGTCAGCTGGACAGTCAGTGGACGCTCTGTTACAGATGGAGTTTGGAGCAGTGCTACTGAGAAACAACAAGACAAAACCTTCAAAATGAGCAGCTCTCTGACCATCGACTCCTCGGACTGGACCGATAATGTGGATTTCTCATGTGAAGTGTCAGTGGGCTCAAAATTCACTAAGAAAAGTATCAAAAACTCACAGTGTTATTGAAATACTGTCTGAATGAAAATAACAGATGTTTTTTTTCTTCTTCTTTATTTCTTTTCATATTGAATTGTATGATGCCATATCTGAGACTTAACACGAGTATATTCTTTAATTTTTGGTTTTGGTTCTGCAATTAAAGATCTTTGGCAATGCATTTGTTTGCATTTTCTTTCATAGACATGCATGACTCTCTCTCAGGATACACCTGCACAATGTGCCTCATAATTGCAGCTTTATGCAAATCATGATGTTCCTCTGAGCTCTTTCAGAACTGAAACACACAAACTTAAGTCTTTTAAGAAGTCACCAGCTGCAATGATCACAGAGAAATATATTCCATATACACAAAACCACATTATAATTAACAGGATTTTGTGATATCTAATCAATGCTGTCACATCCATCACAATTCTATAGGCTACTCATGCATATATCAAAAACTCTAACAATCAGACCAACACATCATAAATCCGACGCATCACAGTAATGAGAAAATGCTATGTGAGGGTTAGTTAATGATGACGGATGTCATTTTTATATTAATTATCCATTTAATAAGCAGCGCTTCATCAACATGCAGCACACATACAAGTACAATTCAACCGTTTTCCGTGCCATCAAAGACAGAAGAACTAATCCAGAAACCCACGCTTACATCCATAAGAGATTGAGGGATTTCACTCATCCTACAAGTGCATATACAAGATGGCTGGCACTGACACAAGTGTGTAATAAATGTGGCACAGGAGCATGTCTTATTAAAGGAGTCTTTTTTCTGCCAGAGGCACTGAAATGTCGGTCCAGAAGATGGCGTCCGTACCTCTCTGTGGTTTAAAGTTCATATGAGACATAATGACATTTCAAATGAATTAATCAATTTTCAATTTTCAAACAATGCATGGTATGATAGATAGGCTACCCTGGGTTAGAGAACAAGTCTAATGACAGTACATGTGACATGCTGTTAATCATCACAGAAAATATTTTTGCTTTGTGCTTTAATAGTGTTGGAGTTACTCCATTTGAACTAACCTTGCTTTTGGATTAAAAATCATAATTTATAAAATAGTTTCCTTTTAAATACATATAGCTGCACTTCCATATACACTATATGTACAAGTATTGGGACACACCTCTTAATTATTTGTGACCCTGGATCACAAAACCAGTCGCACGGGTATATTTGTGGCAATAGCCAACAATACATTGTATGGGTCAAAATTATCGATTTTTCTTTTATACCAAAAATCATCAGGCTATTAAGTAAAGATCATGTTCCATGAAGATATTTTGTAAATATCCAACAGCTTTCATATGATGTATATATTTCAATTTCATAAAATTGACCCATGTGACTGGTTTTGTGGTTCAGGGTCACATTTAATTCAATTGTTTCAATCAAAGGGGGGACCAACTCCATATTTTAATGTCTGTGTATTTAGAATGCAATGTCATTACAGTCCCTGTTGGTGCAAAGGTCGGGTGTCCCAACACTTTTGTCCATATAGCGTATATTTATTAGCCCGGTAATACCAAACTCTGCTACTTCGCTTTGCTTTGTAGACAGAGTCTGGCATGGCATAATTGAAAAGCGTTTTCTTTCTCGCGGGGAGGCGCTTGTCTGAAGTTTAAAATCATTGGTTCCCGTAAGCCAATCACATAACGTTTGGTTATGGCGTGTGTTATGCGCATGCTCAGCCGCATCTAACTTCCACTGTAAATACATGTAGTATGACGCGAAAACAAAACCATCGAGCGAAATACCGGAGTGAACATGGCTGTGAACGACTTTTGCAGATTATGTGAAATAAATCTATGCATCCACGGTCCAATCAGTGTCTACGTCACGGCTCTCAGCCCGCCCTCTGTTCGTTGATTGGCCGGCTGTTTTCAGGCCGGAGGAAAACGGAAAGCTATTACGCTGTTTCAGACTGAGTACAGAAGCGACATGAAATTGAGCGGAAGTAAGAAGTCTGACGTAGTCAGGCTATATATTTATAGGAGGAACAATGAATTGAAGTTACAATCATTAAAGAGAACGCATGGGAATTATAATAATGATGTGCGCGGATAAATCCATTATTATAAATACTGCAAAATTACATAAAATTAAGACCTGTCCATTAAGTATTAATTGAAAATTATGTCAAACTATGTTTTTGTCAAGAATGCCAACATTGTTTCAGCATGAATTATATTCCGTTATAACTGACATCAGTCAAATTTGTTGTCGATAGAGCTTAACTTGTTTTTTAAACTCAGAACATTACTTTAAACCTCAGTTATCAGCATATGAACAAAGTTCACGGTAGCACAGCGAGTCTTGTCAGAACAGATGTGGCACTGCAAAATAACTTTAGTCCATATCCTGCTCTGTTGATAGAAGCCCTATGATATAAATGCACAAAAATGTCTGTGCTGAAGAGGAGCAGTGTCCTTCATGAGTTTTCAGCAGTATGCTCTGCCCCAATTGTCCAGTATTGTGGAGTTGATGCAGGACGGTCCGGTGCCGTTCACATACAGAGCAGCGTGTTGGTCTGCTTGCTCTTGTAATGAAGTGGTGTACCATAAGTCTTCTGGGACGTCCAGCTCCAGAATCTGCTTGATGCGCAGTTTCTTCTCAATCGTCCTCCGCTTGAACTTAAACTCAATGATGGTTTTGGTGTAACGGTTTAATGCCGTGACCGCCGAGCCCATGCAGGTGCCGAACGAGCCCCATGCCAGACTGAGAAAAAGTGGAGAGAAGATCATATTTAATATTCTATTTTTTTTTTTTTTTTTTACTACTGAAAAAAAAAAAGTTAAACATAACTGACACATACTGTATTATGTACTGTAGTTGATGCATACCAATAAATACAGTTATATACAGTCAAACCATAAATTATTCAGACACCAGATTTAGGACACTACAGTTCATTTGTGACCCTGGATCACAAAACCAGTCATAAGTCGCACGGGTTTGTGGCAATAGCCAACAATACATTGTATGGGTCAAAAAATCATTATGATATTAAATAAACATCATTTTCCATGAAGATATTTTGTAAATTTCCTTCCGTAAATATATAAAACATTTATTTTTGTGAGTGAATGCAGCACAATCACGAACATAAATGGACAACTTTAAAGGAGATGTTCACAATGTTTTGATTTTTTTGCACCCTCAGATTCCAGATTTTCAAATAGTCGTATCTCGGCCAAATATTGTCCTATCCTAACAAACCATACATCAACGGAAATATTATTTATTCAGCTTTTCGTGATGTATAAATCTTAATTTAAAAAAAAAAAAGACCCATGTGACTGGTTTTGTGGTCCAGGGTCACATTTATGTAAGTGAGGATAGCAAAATAAAGTAAACTGTGACATATACCCAAAAATTCTTCATACAGTGAACTACCAGTAAAATTTATTTTAAAAAATATGGGACCAAAAATTATTCAAACTTTTTGACCTGACCATGTTTTGCTTAAATGTTTTTTCTTTAATTGCTAATGCGACCTTTTTACACCACAGACTGAACAAAATGAAGCATTGCTTGGTAATTGGTTGACCTAAATTGGTATTATCTAATTGTGTACTTAAATTTAACCGAATTCTTTTGTTAGACAGTCTAACAGAAGGATGGCAAAAACCAGTGAAATATAAACTGTCATAATGTGGGAAATGTTATAGATGTCTGAATAAATTTTGGTTTGACTGTATATATATAGATATAGATATAGCTATAAATGAATAAAAGTTCACATTACTCACTGTATGTAGAGAACTGTTTTTGTGCAAAAAAAAATACATTTTCACGTCTATAAGATCAACTATCCTGCTAAATGTATTAATGTCCATCTGCTGGCAAATTTATTTGCAAAGTGTCATACATGAGACTCACAGATAGGACCAGCTGTAGTCCCATGTCTTAGGTCTCCAGTCTTCTGGACCCAGCTGAACAGCCAGCTGGAAAGCTGTGGTGAACATCATATGTGCAACCATCCCGAAAAGGCCTGGGACACAGAAAAATTACAGCGCATATGTTGTCATTTTTGGCTTTGTCCACAAGATGTCACTATCAGTTTCTGTATAATGTCTATTCAAAGAATAAACTATCCAGTTGCAAAAACAACTTTATAAGAAGTAGAAATGATTAATTATTGTATATTAATAGGCGTAGTAGCAACTTGACCAGCTGTGATAGGGCTGTTTCCTCCGAGGAGTCAAGATAGGAACTAAAACAACGCAAATATTAAGAAATATGACATTTTAAAAAAAGTGTGCACTGTCCAACAGCAACACCAGCGGTGAAAGTTACGGCGAGAAGTGTCTCTCTTGCCTCCCCTGGTTCCATTAAGTCCCACTGAGTTTTGACAACTCCCCCACAAAAAAAGAAAAGAAAAGCATGACGGTTTAAATTTTGAAAAGTCATGTGAGAGGAGGCAAAGTCTCCATCGCACTCATATTATGGCAAGCCGTTTTAACATTTAATCATTTAAACCGACTAGTCTCTATTTTCATGCTACTAGTACTTATTCTTTAGGTACTAGTACCTTTTTAAAGATACTAGTACTTTTTCATTAGATACTAGTTCTTATTTATTAGATACTAGTACTTATTCATTAGTTACTAGTACTTATTATTAGATACTAGTACTTATTCATTAGATACTAGTACTTATTTCAATAGTGACTAGTAACTATTCTTTTGTTACTAGTAACAAATTATTATTTTTTGCCATTGACTTCTATGGGGATCTGTCATTCAGATATCAACTATTCAGTTCTGACTAGTGTGTATTCCAATTGTGACTAGTACATATTAGATACTAGTAGATATTCATTAGGTACTAGTACTTATTTTTTAGATACTAGTACCTATTACTAGATACTAGTATTTATTCAATAAATACTAGTACTAAGTCATTAGATACTAGTACCTATTAAATATACTAGTACTTATTCATTAGCTACTAGTACTTATTCATTAGATACTAGTACCTATTAATTAGATACTTATTCATTAGATACTAGTACCTATTAATTAGATACTTATTCAGTAGATACTAGTACCTATTAATTAGATACTAGTACTTATTGATTAGCTACTAGTACTTATTCAATAGATACTAGTACCTAATTATTAGATACTAGTATTTATTCCAAATGTTACTAGTACGATTTTTTATGTTACTAGTAAGATTTTTAATTTAACTCTCCAGTGGCCGTTCTGACTGGTCATAATATAAGACGAGTAAAAAAACAGGTGTGACTAGTAAAATAAGAATAGTTACTAGTAGTAATTACAAAAGATACTAGTGTCTAATAAATAGGTACTAGTATCTAATGAATAAGTACTAGTATCTAATAAATAAGAACTAGTATCTAATAAATAAGAACTAGTATCTAATGAATAAGTACTAGTATCTAATAAATAAGAACTAGTATCTAATGAATAAGTACTAGTAACTAATGAATAAGTACTAGTATCTAATGAATAAGTACTAGTATCTAATAAATAAGAACTAGTATCTAATGAATAAGTACTAGTATCTAATAAATAAGAACTAGTATCTAATAAGTACTAGTAACTAATGACTAAGTAGTATCTAATAAATAAGAACTAGTATCTAATAAATAAGAACTAGTATCTAATGAATAAGTACTAGTATCTAATGAATAAGTACTAGTATCTAATGAATAAGTACTAGTATCTAATAAATAAGAACTAGTATCTAATGAATAAGTACTAGTATCTAATGAATAAGTACTAGTATCTAATGAATAAGTACTAGTATCTAATGAATAAGTACTAGTATCTAATAAATAAGTACTAGTATCTAATGAATAAGTACTAGTAACTAATAAATAAGAACTAGTATCTAATGAATAAGTACTAGTATCTAATAAATAAGAACTAGTATCTAATGAATAAGTACTAGTATCTAATGAATAAGAACTAGTATCTAATGAATAAGTACTAGTATCTAATAAATAAGTACTAGTATCTAATAAATAAGTACTAGTATCTAATAAATAAGTACTAGTATCTAATAAATAAGTACTAGTATCTAATGAATAAGTACTAGTATCTAATAAATAAGTACTAGTATTTAATGAATAAGTACTAGTATCTTTAAAAAGGTACTAGTACCTAAAGAATAAGCACTAGCTAATGAATAAGGACTAGTACTTAATGGAATAGTTACTAGTATCTAAAAAATAAGTACTAGTAGCATGAAAATAGAGACTAGTTGGTTTAAATGATTAAATGTTAAAATGGCTTGCCATACTATGATTGGATATTGCACTGTTTGTGCGGGTAAAAAATTGCGCCTCTCAATTTAGTGCTCGTGAGAATCAGTCTGAAGAAATATGTTAATGGGAAGACCAATTAAAAAATAAGCAGCCTAAACAACTCACCCACTCAGATATCACTTTTCACGTCAAAAACGACCTGCAAAGGCTTTTTTTTTTTTAAGTGAGCAATCAGTTTTGTATGGTGCAATTAAAAGTAGCCTACATCTCACGTGACCTGCAGTGTTTACCGAGTCTTGATGACTGATGATCCGAAAATAAGTTAACTATTAAAAAGAACAGGTGAACATCAGGTAACAAATAAAGTATCCATTATGGAATATTTATGGTAATAAGCACTATCTTTATACTTCGTTTCATTAAATAGAACATAAATTGCATTGTTACTGTAAAAATACATGAATATGAATTTACATTTACATATATGTTTTTTTTGTTTTTTTAAACAGGGGGTCTTTGCCTTGGCTTGGAGGACTTTGCCCTGAACACCACGAATCAGTCCTACTGAGATCAATGAGAATGTTAACGGATTGCTTTCTAAGACCAAAGTTAGTCACATCTGAATTAAATCTGCGAGTGAGCTGGTCAAATTACCGTTCAGCAAAGTTAAGTTAGAGTGCCTGCAACATTCATTACACCTGCAGTGATTGCCCTGCACTGTCTGGTTTGAAAATAATGTAGAAACACTTGATTACTTTTTTTATTGTGACAGAAATGTTATATTAGGCTATTGAATATGAATTGAAACCAAGTAAACATTAAATGGAACATTTATCAATAACTAAAAAACCCAAATGCAAATATTTTAGAAGCCGACCACACCGCTGCAATGCACATGCATCATGTGATGTGTTTTTTCACTGTCGTTTCTTCTAATGGCAGGTGCTGATGTGCATCAAGTGTGTTGGTGAGCATTCCTACAACCAGGATTATAGTGAAAAAAAATAGGGGGAGGGAGGATGGTCTCGGCTGGCCATGTCACGTACCAAAACCCCTAACCCCCCACACCAATCCGATTACAGCACAAACTACCAAATCCCCACGCTGTTGGGACAGACCAGAGACGCAGCTTCCTGTCCAAAACAACCTCCCACCACTGCCACAAACACACATTCACTGCAAGACAACTTTTTCTTAATCACTATTTTTTCTTGTTTTCAGTAAAATATTGAAATACTTTTCACACACACAAAAAAAAAATAAAGCGTAAAATATTAAAACTTTTCAGAGATTATTTATGCTTAAATTAAGATTTCTTTTCTTTATATGCATTTTCTGTTGTTGTTTTGAGCGCAAACCTCATTAAATTTTGTTACAACAATGCAAAGCAATATATATACAGCAATATATATAGCCATATATATAACATAAAAAAATGGCCACAATTTTTTTTATTTTTTTTTATTTTTTTATGTATGCCCACATTTTTGTTGTCACACACAGCAAGGGAAAAAAAAGAGAAATAATGTAGAGTATAGACCCAGGGAGGCGCTTTTTCACCCCTGTGATGAACAGCATTGCTCAGTTGGTGTCTGGGGCATCGCTGACCCATCATCGCTCTCTGTAAAGTGTCGGGAACACATGAAGCGGTTGGATTTGTGCTGTATAATCTCATCTCTGTTTCACAGCTGGGGATGACTGGCAGGAGTTGAGCTTGCAGGATTTTCTACTTTTCTGGCAATGAGCATTCAACAGGGACTAGTGTTCCTCTGTCTGTCTGTCTGTGCCAAAAATGTGAAAGCAAGACAGAAAAGTCTGTTAAAATAGGGCCCGACGTACTGTGTTAATACTTTTCTATGTTGATTTTTCACAGACATTTCCCCGTATTTTGAATTATGCATCGCCTTGTGCTGTGTTTTAGGTCATTGGAGATATCCGTAAACATAATGGAAAATCTTTGCAGAAAATTTCCACAGCTTTTTCCGGTTTTCTGCAGATTTGTTTTCTTACAGTGCATGTAAAATAGATAAGACCTTTAAGATTTGAATATTCTGGATGTCTTCTGCCACACAGACACAGGTCAAACTATCAAAGAAGATCGTTAAACCAACTGGCCTGATTTATTTTTGCTCTCTGTTATTTTATTCCAATTAGTTTTTCAACCCCATTCCCTTATAATAAAAAAATATATGTGACACTGGACCACAAAACCAGTCACATGGGTTACAATTTTGAAACTGAGATGTATATATCATATGAAAGCTGAATAAATAAGCTTTCCATTGATGTATGTTATGTTATGATAGGACAATATTTGAACATCTGGAATCTGAGGGTGCAAAAAAATCTAACCATTGAGAAAATCGCCTTTAAAGTTGTCAATTTATGTCCACGATTGTGCTGCATTCACTCACAAAAATAAATGTTTTATATATTTACGGTAGGAAATTTACAAAATATCTTCATGGAACATGATCTTTACTTAATAACCTAATGATTTTTGGCATAAAAGAAAAATCTATCATTTTGAGCCATACAATGTATTGTTGGCTATTACCACAAATATACATGTGACTGGTTTAGTGATCCAGGGACACATATGTCCTTAATGTTAAAATAGTCAGTTCACATGATCAAAGACACTTTAATAGAAGACACACCACTAACAGGGAAAGTTGTCACCCACATTCTTTGATTTTTACTTAAAGGATATTATTGCTCTTTGCAACTCTTTTGATGTACAATGCAGGTGTATTTCAGCAGTGGCGTGTAACGCAGTCACTCCTAGCCACTTTGGCAGGTTGAATTTTATATATAGTATATACATTTTTTAATTGTAGTCTTTTAAAAAGCATCTGAAATAATAAACTAAGTGCTGTAAAATATAGTTGTTTCGGTATAAATCACTACTGAAATACCTGAAATGCTTCCAATACTTATTTTCCGCAGAATATATACACGATACCAGCTGCGCTTTCTTGCTCTCTCATCTCTCCGACAGCGAGTTACACTCAAACCCTCCTCTCCTCACTCACTCGCTTCATTTGCTCCAGATGAGTATTGTTTCTGTTGCAGGGCTTGAATTTCGGCATGGGATTGCGTGTGTAGCAACTCATTATATAATAACTGCACATAATGTAATACTGTAAGTATTACATTTTTATTGCAATAAAATGTTCATAATGTAATAATGTTCTCAAAACGCTAGAAAATCTTGAGCTCATAATGTAATAAAACATTTTACATTATGAGAAATGTATTACATTATCAACTTGTCATATTTTCATAATTGTAATAGCTTTTAAAACATAAAAACATATTAGTATTCCCTTACAGTACATAAAAAAAAAAAAATCTAAATACAGTCTTAAACTATCTGCAACAGATTAAAAAATATATATATAAATAAACAAAAAGCAGTGGTATTCCTTTACAGTAAAAAAAATCTAAATCCAATCTTAACCTGCCAACAAAATCCACTACTACTACAACTGCTACTACAACTGCTACTACTACTGCTACTACTACTACTACTACTACTACTACTGCTACTACAACTGCTACTACTACTGCTACTAGTACTGCTACTTCTTGTATACATACGGTATACAGTACAGGTCAAAAGTTTGGAAACATTACGTTTTTTTAATATTTTTGAAAGAAGTCTCTAATGCTTATCATGGCTGTGTTTATTTGATCACAAATACAGAAAAAAAAACAGTAATATTGTGAAATATTATTACAACTTAAAATAATAGTTTTCTATTTGAATATACTTTAAAAAATAATTTATTCCTGTGATGCAAAACTGAATTTTCAGCATCATTACTCCAGTCTTCAGTGTCACATGCGACATCCAGTCTATCACATGATCCTTTAGAAATCATTCTAATATTCTGATTTATTATGAGTGTTGGAAACAGTTCTGCTGCCTAATATATTTGATGAATAAAAGGTTAAAAAGAACTGCATTTATTCAAAATAAAAAAAATAGTTTCTAATAATATAAATCTTCTTTAGGCTACTATCACTTTTTATCAATTTAACACATCCTTGCTGAATAAAAGTATTGATTTATTTCAAAAAAAGAAAGAAAAAAAATTTACTGACCCCAAATTACTGACCAGTGTATATTGTTGTTACAAAAGATTTCTATTTTTAAAAAATTTGCTTCTTTTTTTTATTTTTATTATTATTTTTATTATTTTTATTTTTTTTAATTCATCAAAGTATCCTAAAAAAGTATCACAGGTTATGAAAAAATATTAAGCAGCAGAACTGTTTCCGACTTTGATAATGAATCATCATATTATAATGATTTCTAAAGGATCATGTGATAGACTGGAGTAATGACCCTGAAAATTCAGCTTTGCATCACAGAAATAAATGATCATTTAAAGTATAATAAATTAAAAACCAATTATTTTAAATTGTAATAATATATCACAATATTA
Source organism: Rutilus rutilus (assembly GCF_951802725.1). Classification (NCBI taxonomy): domain Eukaryota; kingdom Metazoa; phylum Chordata; class Actinopteri; order Cypriniformes; family Leuciscidae; genus Rutilus; species Rutilus rutilus. The sequence goes on from NC_140209.1 coordinate 56,025,400, forward strand.
TTATTTTTTTCTGTATTTTTGATCAAATAAATGCAGGCTTGATGAGCAGAAGAAACTTCTTTCAAAAACATTAAAAATAGTAATGTTTCCAAACTTTTGACCTGTACTGTACATACTGTTAAACAGTTTGGGGAAAGTTACTTTTAAAAGTAATGCATTACAATATTGTGTTACTCCCCCAAAAAGTAACTAATTGCATTAGTTAGTTTTTATGAAAAGTAACCCGTTACATTACTTTTGCGTTACATTTTCTCACCTGGGCTGGGCTTGCTTGTTTGTTTTTTAATAACATTAAAAAAAAGTTATATTTTTGGCAACTTTTAAGGCCCTTTCACACCAAAAGTGAAATGAATAAGCCTCAGGCAGAAGGAAATGCATATTTACGCCTGTGCAGTAGAGGGCGCAGCTCAAACAAACCTTTCGGCTGTTCTGCTATTCTGGAGTCGACATGAAATCAAAATGTACCCTATTTACTTTGTTAGCGCATATTAGGGTAGAGTGGGGGAAAACGCCCCCCTTAAGGAAAATGTGACATTACAGTGAAACAAAACATAAATGTGACTAGAATTGCCATCCCGGTTTTGAGTGACTATGGCAGGAGTTATTCACCAAATATTAAAATTGCTCAGCCTTCATAATTAATTAGTATTTTCACTGAAAATATTTTTGTACAAAGGGGGCGTTTTGCCCCAGCGGTGGGGTAAAACGTCCCCCAAGGTGGGGTAAAATGCCCCCTTTCTTACCAACCAGTTTGCTTCATAGATCAACAGCAAAATTAACAGACAATAGTTTTTAATCTCTAAAGGTAAAAGGCAAGTAATGTATCAACATGTATATATATTAATATTTATTTCAGCAATGTCCAAAACAGCCAAATTTAACTACCTTCCATCAGTGAGCTAACTTTGCTAGCAAGCTAGCTAGTTAATGCTCACTTGAGGTAATTCTTTCATGTTTTGTTCAAATGTTTAGATTTTACCACCTAGTTATACTGCATTAAGTGTAAAACAAAGGATTTGATAGACAGAAATATTTTATTATAGTAATTATGATAGAGAAACTATGCCCCCAGGGGGGGGCGTTTTACCCCACAAGCTATGAGTTTTTAAAAAAAAATTTAATTTTTCAAATATAATTATATTCCTTATAAATAATATATGATCTCAAACTACAGACTTCACTATTCATCTATCATACATCACTGCGATATCCTGCAGAACAATATTCTCTTAAACACTTATTTACTAATATCTGAAAATTATAGCATTTACCATGTAATCCTCTTCTCTTCAAATGTGTCGCTGGTGTCAGCTTCTCCATAGAGATTTGTATATCCCCGTTATCAACGTAGTGCATAGCAACAGTAAAAATGTATCTTGACTACTTTTAGTGGTTATTTTGGGAAAAACAGGTGGGGGGCGTTTTACCCCAGGGGGGCGTTTTCCCCCACTCTACCCTACTAGTCTTGTGGTGAACAATTAATCCGTGCAAGTTAAAGGGATCCACTGGAGGTAAGCTTATTGAGAACCCAAGTGCAGTTTATTACAAACAAGATCAAACAAGATCAGGGGCCGTATTCACAAATAATTTTAAGGCTAAAAGTAGCTCCTAACTGGCGAATTTAGGAGCAACTCCTAAAAATAATGGGCGTGTCACTCGTAACTTTAGGACTCCTAATTTTTTTGACTAAGAGTAATTCACAAAGCATTTTAGCCCTAAAAGTAGCACCTACGCCTGGGACAGCTTAAAAGAAGTCGAGAGGACTCCTAACTCACTAAGACCTATTCACAAACCGCTTTTTGTGGCATTTCACGTTGCGATGTTTTGAAATGCGTGCGGCGGCTACAGGAGCTTCCAATCACGAGGGAACAATTTTGCATTGTAGGCATAACTAGGGATGCAATAACGCCACCAACAACAACCAAAACTAGGCTACTCATTGCATGTAATGTAAACTAATTGTAACGTTTCATTGTGAATCAAATTAAAATGTTCTTCTCTTTGCAAACGTAGGCAGAGGCATATAGTGACAGATTAATTCAATAATGTTGCAAAGATATTGCATCAATCCATATGTTTCATTAGGCTACTAGGCTATTTGTTTTGCCTTACTCTTTATTCATTTAGGCTATTTATTCAGTTATTCATCATCTTCCGTCCTTCGCACTACTTGTGTAGCGCACGCATTCTCAGACCTGTCACCTGTCAATCATCATCGTAGAGGAGGTGTTTGGAATCATTCCCGCGTTACAATCATCAGCCAATCAAGGTGGTCACTTCAGTCAAGCTCGTGCATGAGTAATGACGTCATCCATAGCAACAAAGACTCACTCTTAGTTTAGGAATTGTCATTTTTCTTTACTAAGAGTAGGTCTGAAAGGCGTTGTGAATAACTTTTAAGAGAAAACTCCTAGCTAAAATCTTTCAGTGCGATTTAGGAGTACTCCGGAGTAATCTGGTAAGATAAAATGCTTTGTGAATACGGCCCCTGATCATGACGTAAAGAGGCTCAGGCTTGGCAGGCGTGACGTGAAGAGACTCAGGCTTGGAGGGTACTGTGGTTTTGCGGGGCTCCTCGTCCGCAAAAAACACCGTAAAAGTTGAGCCACTCACCAACAAAGCATAGTCAATGTACTGGGCCAGGGGAAAATGAATTTTTCCCCCTGGCAATCGAGACCGCACTGGTTCGTTCAGCCCAAAATGAAAAATGTCCTTTAGAGCCACGTCATTAAAATCTACCAAATCGCAAAGTTCACAGAAGTCCTCAACATAGACCTCCAGGGGATGATTCCCCTGGCGTAGATTTATAATTTAGGAGGGCAACTGCTGGGTTCATTGTTGATGGTCAAGTATTCTGAACCCAAGTGCAGTTTATTACAAACAAGATCAAACATGAAACAAAAACATGGCGTGGCATGAAAAACTCAAAATGAAGACATGAACATGAACATGAACTTACAAACAGTGGTCTACAGTGGAATCACATGACAAGACACAGAAACATGACAATGACAAAACCAAAATGTGACAGTAGTGTACTGTAATGGAATAAAAAAAAAGATTATGTTTTAAAAGCTATTACAATTGTAAAAATATGACATGTTTTTGGTGAGTTTATAATGTAATAAATTTCTCATAACGTAACAATTGCTATTAGTGCAACAGCAGCCATATCACCCTGTAAACAGCAGCCATATCACCCTGTAGCCCAAGACTGGTTGCCCACTAAAGCTAAGCAGGGTTGAGCCTGGTTAGTACCTGGATGGGAGACCTTCTGAGAAAACCAGGTTGCTGCTGGAAGAGGTGTTAGTGAGGCCAGCAGGGGGCGCTCACCCTGTGGTCTGTGTGGGTCCTAACGCCCCAGTGTAGTGATGGGGACACTATACTGTCAATGAGCACCGTCCTTCGGATGAGACGTTAAACCGAGGTCCTGACTCTCTGTGGTCATTAAAAATCCCAGGATGTCCTTCGAAAAAGAGTAGGGGTGTAACCCCGGCATCCTGGCCAAATCTGCCCCTTGGCCTCTGTCCATCATGGCCTCCTAATCATCCCCATATACTGATTGGCTTCATCACTGTCTCCTCTCCACCAGTAAGCTGGTGTGTGGTGGGCGTTCTGGCGCAATATGGCTGCCGTCGCATCATCCAAGTGGATGCTGCACATTGGTGGTGGCTGAGGAGATTCCCCCCTTTCATGTAACAGCGCTTTGAGTAGGCCTACCTAGAAAAGCGCTATATAAATGTAATTAATTATTATTATTATTATTAATTATTATAAATTATTATTATAGTGCGGCACATAAAGCCGCCTCTTAGTACTAAACGTAGTTATTTTTTGCTGCTTATTGCGCTTAAACAGTCAAATACACGAAACATAATGACAAAATCCCGGTCTTGGTGAGTAATCACGTAAACGCAGTCAGTTATGTTTTAAGTGAACGTAAACAGTTGAGAAAGAAAATGCACGTGGAACAGTATAATGGATCCGTGCGTCAGGTCTTCAAGTGACAGCAGCCTAATATACCTGCTGCCAAATTATGAGATAATATTAAAAATATCTATATGGCAGTTTCATTATCATTGTCAAAATGGTGGCCAGTGAAAATGCTGAGTCGCTAGTAACTTTGGAAACCCACTAGCCACAGTCGCAGGTGAGTAAAAAAGTTAATGTCAAGCCCTGATTGTGACACTATGATGTCATATCCATGAAAATATGACCATTACCGCCAACATTTACAGACCAGTGCTTATTCAGTATTCAGAAATTTGGCTAATTCTGATGCACAACAGTGTGAACTACATCAGCAAACAGAGCAAATCCTAACAGTCTGGTCTTTGCAAAAGAACTACTGTCTTAGCGCACTTCTGGTGAATGTCAGTCAGCGCGAGCACCAAACGCATTGAGTTTGCGTCACCAAACGCAATCTTTTTTGCACTTTATTGCACTCATCATCAAGCACATCCCACTCTTCAATTTCTCATTCATACATGTTTCTTTATCACTCTTACGTGTATATAACTTTAAGTAGTACTGTGCTACGCGGATATATTTACATACAGAGAAATAAACGATATTGTAAAATCTCTAATGATAGACGTTATACCGTGGTCACGATATACAGTACCGTCATACCAGCCCTATAGCAGATATATACATTTAAAACTAACAGTAGGCTATCTTAAACTAAATGCAATTAACTATCTATAAAAAAAAAAGAAAGTACTGCCCCAACTGTTCCTATGTGTTTTATTTATTTTTACCTGAGAGAGCGGTGCACAGAGCTGCAAAGGCATTGAGCTTGAGTCTGTTCATCATGTTAAAGCATGGACACATCTCTATGACCATCATAGCTCCACCGGTGAACAGCAGACCGATGTACAGACACTCAGCCACAATACACAGCCAGAGCACTTCTGAGAGAGAGAGAGAAAGAGAGAGAGACATTGTTGTCCTTTTGCTTTTAAATTAGCATTTAAATTTATACATTATTCCATACATACATTAAGAACATGCTCCTCCTTTCTACTATTGTAGACTTTTTTAAATATATATATATATTTCCGATAAAAAAGTTGTGCTTTGTTCTCAGTAAATGTCTTTTTTTAATAAATAATAATAATTATGAAAAGGGGATTAATGACTTTAAAATGTAGCTATTTCCGTCTATTAAACAGATAAACTGATTCACCTTTAGGCTACAATTAGCTTACATGCACACTTGCACATATTGTAAGCAAAAGAAAATCTGATGACCTAGATGTCTGATGTCTAGAGAAGTGTTTGGGTGGTGTTAGTTTTTGAATTTAACGAACTAGTAGATGTAACGGAATTTGTTTTAGGTAATTATAACATGTAACACTTGTTACTTACCCACCTCTTTCATGATCTGGTGCAATCTCTAAAAAGCTCCTACAGGTAAATCCTATAAAGAGACAATTCTGGTAAACATTGGCTTCTGTCTCCAAATGTGCATCAAACAAATGGATTCACATTCTTTAAGAAGGAACAAGTTTTACTGAATATATTATATTAAGGTGGAGACTTTTGCCAAATGGGATGATTCTTCATAAATCATAAAACTGAGGTATCATCCAATTCCATCGTGGTCCCCTTTTTTTCAATGGACTGCTCCCTATAGCTGCTGGTTGGGAGGCTCTCATTTTGGGGCAGGAAGTTCTAAGTTCTTCCCCTTTGGAAAGAGGAGCCGTAGAAGAAGTGTCTCCTTCTCAAAGGGAGTCTGGCTTTTACAGCCGATACCGGACCAGATTTACTAACTAAATCTAAATCTTTACTAATTAAAAACTATACTGTCAGGATTTACTAAAGACACACAGGGCCCTATCTTGCACCCAGCGCAATTTACTTTGTACACCGACGCATGTATCATTCCTATTTTGCACCCGTGCACAGCAGACTTTTCCCTCCACAGACGCACGTAGGTTAACTAAGAAATACACTTGCGCTCCCCGTGGCGGTTCAGCGCAAAGAGGAGGCGTGTTCCAGCGCAAACGTTCCCTGGTGCTATTTTGCAGGTTTAGAAAACAATTCCGCCACTGACCGAAAAAACCTAGTTTAAAGTCAGTGGCGCGTTGCGCATGATATTCATATGCTATTTTAAGGGCGCATGCTTGGCCATAATCAATGTAGCGTGTGCACAACGCGCATGCACTTTGATTCTCTCATCTACACAGAAGCAGCAGTTTTCATTTTTGCAAATCATACATTATTACGATAGATAGATAGATAGATAGATAGATAGATAGATAGATAGATAGATAGATAGATAGATAGATAGATAGATAGATAGATAGATAGATAGATAGATAGATAGATAGATAGATAGATAGATAGATAGATAGATAGATAGATAGATAGATTATTATAAAAGCATACATCTAGCTTACACATTTACGGATTTACCCAAATTATCATACGCCTGTTTAACCGAAGCTAATTTGGGTGGGTTTCTCCATCCCCAATGTCACTTCTCTGTGTTTTATGGCCCTGACGAGAACGTCGGTCTCCTCGGCTGTGAACCGCTCCTGGCGTGCGCCTGGCAAATCCGCCGTTATAATAGGAATCCGCTTTAGAACAAGAGCGCCTGCTCTTAAAGGGAATGTGAGATGTCGCTCTGATTGGTTTATTTCACGTTACGCCCAAACCACACCTATGAATAATGAAGCTACTTCAGACCAACCCATTTTAGATTTGCATCATTTATCCCGCCAGTATAATAGCAGCAGCGCCCGAGACCCGCCCACAAAGTTACTTGCGTTTTGCGCTTGATACTTGCATTTCAGACCGTTAAAATAGGGCCCACAGTTAAAAAGGTGAAAAGGCGTGGACACCTTACTGCATATGCATTTGTAGGAGTTTCCCTTTCAGACTCAAAATTTATGGGAGGAGAGTATTTCATGAGTTCACACTTACATGTAATTAAGTGGAGTAAAGGTTATGCATAAGTTAGGGCTCCGAGCTCTGAATTTTTTCCCGAACCCAGAGTACTCCCCCCGGTTGTTGAAAGAGTACTTAGGACTAGAAGTGAGGAGATGAAGTGGTGGAGGGATGCTGTTAAACTGTTGACAAACGGAGGTAAGTCTGCTGTACATATACCTCTTATTTTGGTAATTGGTTGATTAACTGAGTGCGCTCCTCTTCAGTTAATTTAGGTTAATTATCTGAACGTGCTCCTCCCGAACTTTGTTAATAAAACATCATTTAAATGAATCATGGACGGTGATTTACTAAGGTTTGCGCTTGTCAGTTTACTGGTATTTGTGCCATTATTTAACGCCTCCCAAAAAGCAAGTCTTAAACCAGAGGCTAATTTGCGCTGCTCTTGTTGGTCATTATGAAAATGATCCGGCTGCGTTGGTGTTCTTTCATTTGCGCGTCTTCCGTAGATCACGCGCAGAATTTCGCTCGCATGCTAATTTGTCCTGTTTAGTAAATCTGGTCCACTTTCTGATGTTGAAAACCTATATGGGAGACTACACCCATCTTGAATTTGCATCGATGGAACTACGCTCTTCAGAATTGCTGTTTCAGGATGCTGATGCTGATGCTGAAGCGTGGTGAAAATTCAGGAGGGAGGCGGGTTTGTCATGATAGATCTGAAGGAGGTTTACATCCCTATTCAGGCCGTTCAGAGACACAGGAAGTTTCTCAGGTTATCTTTTTGGGGGACAACTTTTTAAATCCTTTTACCAAGTGCTTCCTTTTAGCCTAACCTTATAGCACCTTGCACAATTATGAAGTTCATGAATGTTGTTACTTCACGTTAACTATTGCATTAACAAATGTTAAAAATGTATTTAATTCATGTTAAGAGATGATTCGATTAACTAATGCTGTTTACTAGGAAATGCATAGAATGAACTTTAAATGAAAACACCAGTGGTTTTTGTAGGCAGTCCAGCCATGAGAAAGAGGCAGTAATGCTGTCTTACCTTGTAAGTCCATGGTTTGTTCACAGGAGAACCAGATGCCTGCGTGGAACTTCCTCATGAGGAACTTCTCCTCTCCGGTCTCATAGATGTACTGCACCAGCCGCGTGTCGTTGATGTCGGAGCTGTTAAAGCGGATGCAGTACGTCTGCTTGACTTTCACCTGCCCCGTGCAGAAAGGCTTGATCACCTTTCTGGTCCCCTCACACCAGTAGCTGGTGGTGACGGCGGAGATCGCCATGGCCAATGCCACGTAGTTGAGCGTGAGAGCCAGAGATGCTCTCTGAGCACGCTGTATACCCATCGTGCTCCAGGAGGCACAAGGAGATGAGTGATCCTGGCTTCGAGGTCCTTGTTTCAGACATTCAAACTTTTGTTTTGCAGATGCTTGCTAATGCGTCCCATCTGTGCTTTCTTCTCCTTGGTAGACCAACTGGACGGACGCAGAGCTTTCACAAATGACAGCTGCTCTACTTCATGTCTTGCTCTAATGCTATCAGTCTCTTATGTTTTGCTCTAACTTCCCCTACGGCCCCCCTTCCCCTTCCCCACCCCACCCACGGTTCCCTTCCCCCCGTCCTTTTCACTGTTATCATTTCAAAGGGCAAATTGTTCTTCCATCTAAACCCGTAGCTTATTTTTGTGAGCATAGCAATAAAACAGATTATCAGTCAGATTATTCTTCAGTCTGATGCAGGGCTATCTGCCAAATCTCAGTGGGAACTTCCTCCATTTTCAAGACTGCCTCAGAAGTGCAACAGTTTTTTCAACAATGGTTTACAGTAAAGAAGATAAAGATAAATCTGTAACATCTTTGATGCTGCGAAGAAGCTCTTACATCTGTTTGCACATGCAAAAATTATTGCTACACACACACACACACACACACACACACACACACACACACACACACACACACACACACACACACACACACACACACACACACAGCAAATCCTGTCTGATTTGACAGCTGGGTGATTAATGTGGGATATTTCATACAAATGTAGGGAAATGGCTATGGGAAATATGACAGATGTCAGCACAAACAGACACTGGACTAAGCCCACAGGGGCTTATGCTGTAAATTATTATTTAACTTTTATTAATCAGGAATTCACAAATTATCTTGGAGAGAATAAAGAGAGGTTTTTTTTTTTTTTTTTAGCAGTTAAAGTTTTTGCAATGTTTAGAAAAATGTCCACACTGTTCTTTTAAAAAACGTTCACAATGTAAGCGAACGGTTTCTGGGGGTGTCAAACAACAAAAATGACCAAAAAAAAAAAACACCATGAAAGTACCATAACTGTAGTCTATTTCACTGTGCACTAGTATTTGGAAGTCATATGATAGAAACAGAGGTATTGTGTTCTACGCAAGTCATATGGGTTTTTGCATGACATGAGTTTTTTTTTTTTTTTTTACTAATCTCTGTAAGGCATATAATATCACAAGGGTATTATAATAATACAGTAGGTTATAATAATTGTCCATGTGATTTTTCCCCAAAGTAATTTCCCAAAGAAAAGAGATTTTTACAGGGATGGATCCTAGCAGAGGATAAAGGAGGGAGATATAGGGAAAAGGAGGAAATTACTTTTTTCCCCCATGTTTTTCCAAGGTGCTGTTGAACCGGAAATACCAATACTGGTTTAAAGCGCATGATATAAAAGAACAGTAGAGGATGTTATGTAATATGGAATCCTGAGGTTTATCTGTTTCCGGATATTTCATGCTTTGTCACAGAGATATTCATTTTAGAAAATGCAACATTGTATTGCTTGTACCTACTTTTGTTAGGGCAAATTTTTGTTTGAATTGAATTTGAATTAATCCAACAAAATGTATCTGTTCATCCCAATGAAGATTCTGTCACCGGTTACATTTGAAACCAAAAAAGAAGATATTTTGAAGATTACTGGTAACCAATCAATTCGCTGTTTGGTCCACTGACATCCAAAAACCAACTAACTGAAAAAAAAAATGAAAAAAAAAACACGTTGGATGTCATATCCATTTAAACTTACCAAATCAGGTTGCTGGACAAGATACATATTAGCCTCTAATCCTTGAAAACCATAAACAAAACTATACAAAAAGTATGTCTTACACTAAATTAAATACGGGTTAGGTTGCAGCAAGGATTGTGAGGTGATTTGTTGACCTTCAAGAGTGTGAAACCATCAAAAATAGAGAATGATCCCATTAAAAAGAGATATAGAAACCAAACCTCTACATTATCCTATTCAGCATATGGCCATATTAATATAATTCAATGCTTCTTATTTTTTTTATTTTTTTTCAGGCCTATGAAAAATATGATTCACTGAAATAAGTATTTTAAAAAAGCTAGCTATGAACGCTAGTATCTGATAATGTCAGATGAAATATGGCAGAAGTATTCAGTATTTTCTGTAGGGGTGAAATTATGTAACAAATAATCCATATGATCCATTAGATTTCTGATGGTCAACATAATAAACACAGATTACAATAATATTCAACCTATAGTGCATTCATATTTGTATACATAGTCAGTCTTCCATTGTCATAGAAACTACAAACTTTAATGCAATAACTCTAATTTTAATAAATTAAAAATTCTGGAATAATAACACACAGGTGATTTGTCTACAAACCTCGTTTAAAAAGGAGCTTCAGATGCTTTGAGGATTATCTGCACTGACATTTGATGAGGACCATGTCCTACATATACAAACTACATCCAATGCCCTATATAATAGCCATTGCTCAAACATTGCTCTCTCCTTGTTAGACACAGTACAGATTGAGTTGCATTTTTGCAAGGATTTTAATTTTGACTTTAAAACGACGTGTTCATGAAATATGAAAACAACCTAATTATCAAAGTGATCAAAAACGTCTAGAACACCAAGAAAAATTAATCAAACTGTCGCTGGGTCAAACACCACAGCAGGTTTGATAGTTTAATTTTTAAAAGTCTAAACCAGTTTTGTGATGAGTCAGTTTTACTTATACTGTACGTTGCATTTTTCATACGTTCATTTCAGAATTAATCCTTCAATATCTGTGCATGGTTAAATGTTAAAGTGCATGAACACAGATTGTAATCATGACCACGCTGCCCACTTGATTGTGGTTTTGCTGTAACCTCCTGGAAAAGAGAAGCTAAAGCATGTAATCCTTACCTGCGTTTCCTCCTATCCCAAACTTAATTGCTTTTTTGTTGTTGTTGTTTATTCTATACTGTAAAAGACAGTATAAGTGTTGGCATCATGACTAAGAGATATTCCATGTATTTATCCATGTAAAGCGGCAAATTAATTCTGAAAAACATCAATTGTTTCTGAACATTTTTAAAATCACAATGTCAACATTAGATAATCCTGTTAAATGACTGAAATCAACTGATTACATAAATCAGATTTGACCTCTCTCAAGCCAAGCCCCAATAGCAGAGCTCATATGAAAAATAAAATCAGTCCTCATCCCCTAGTGAAAAGATTTTATACTGAAGCACAATTTATTATATGTATTGATGCAACACTATAAATTGGTATACTTAAAGTCTATTAAACTGAAACAACCAATTTTGTACTAAATGCATTTTAGTTGTACAAAAGCAGTGCTGAAGTTCAACTAAAGTTGTATTTAATATACTTGTTTGTGCTAAAGTGGAACTATTCCAAGTATACTTAAGTAGGCACTTAAAATATACTCTTATTTAAGTTTTGAAATGCAGAATTCACTCAGCTTAAACTTAAAATATATTTAGGTGACATTACAATTGCACTGTAAGAGTGTTGAACATGCATTAATATTATACTGATAACAAACTTTTAGTGATTTTAAAACACATTGTAAAGCATTCCAAGTAAACTTGAAGTGTGCTAATGGCATCATTATAGTGTGCTTCAAATAGGCTACAATAAAGTAATCTTTATAAATAATGACACTGTATGAGAGATTGCATTTGACTGACATGCCTCAGTATACCAGTAACTTACTTACCCAGAGAACATCAGTGAGACAATGGGAACAGATATTTGCATATTGAATGTAGGAACCACTTCGGACTGGAATCAAACCCGGGTCGCCCGAGTCGCTTAATACAAATGCACTCGTTTTATTCTTGTGCACGCGCTAAAACACAGACAGTTCCGTTAGTTGGTGGGGGAATGTGAACGTGCAGAATTGCTTGAGTTTCGGTGCGTGCGGATGGAATAAACCCATCCGTAACAACTCTCTGCTAGCTTAAACTCTCAATGTACTGCAGAACCAACACTATCTCACGACCAATTTGTACGAATTCGTACAAGTGATAAAAAGGTGGCTAATTCGTACGAATTTGTACGATTTGTCTAAACCCACGTGATGGGTAGGTTTAGGGGCGGGGTCAGGGGTAGGTCATTCGTATGAATTCATAAGAATTGGGCAATTCGTAAAATATGTAAGATTTAGCAAAAATCGTACTAATTCGTACGAGTGAGGTCGTATGAATTCGTACGAATTAGCCACCTTGTTGAATTGTTACGAATTGCTGTGAGATCAGGTTGGCAGAACTGTCTACTCCTGATGTAAAACGCAATGAAATTATTTGGCGGTCTCACATTAGGGTAGAGTGGGGGAAAACGCCCCCCTTAAGGAAAGTGTGACGTTACAGTGAAACAAAACATTAATGTGACTAGAATTGCCATCCCGGTTTTGAGTGACTATGGCAGGAGTTATTCACCAAATATTAAAATTGCTCAGCCTTCATAATTAATTAGTATTTTCACTGAAAATATTTTTGTACAAAGGGGGCGTTTTGCCCCAGCGGTGGGGTAAAACGCCCCCCAAGGTGGGGTAAAATGCCCCCTTTCTTACCAACCAGTTTGCTTCATAGATCAACAGCAAAATTAACAGACAATAGTTTTTAATCTCTAAAAGTAAAAGGCAAGTAATGTATCAACATGTATATATATTAATATTTATTTCAGCAATGTCCAAAATAGCCAAAATTAACTACCTTCCATCAGTGAGCTAACTTTGCTAGCAAGCTAGCTAGTTAATGCTCACTTGAGGTAATTTTTTCATGTTTTGTTCAAATATTTAGATTTTACCACCTAGTTATACTGCATTAAGTGTAAAACAAAGGATTTGATAGACAGAAATATTTTATTATAGTAATTATGATAGAGAGAAACTATGCCCCCAGGGGGGGCGTTTTACCCCTCAGCATAGGGGGCGTTTTACCCCACAAGCTATGACTTTTTAAAAAAATGTTTAATTTTTTAAATATAATTATATTCCTTATAAATACCATATGATCTCAAACTACAGACTTCACTATTCATCTATCATACATCACTGCGATATCCTGCAGAACAATATTCTCTTAAACACTTATTTACTAATATCTGAAAATTATAGCATTTACCCTGTAATCCTCTTCTCTTAAAATATGTCGCTGGTGTCAGCTTCTCCATAGAGATTTGTATATCCCCGTTATCAACGTAGTGCATAGCAACAGTAAAAATGTATCTCGACTACTTTTAGTGATCATTTTGGGAAAAACAGGTGGGGGGCGTTTTACCCCAGGGGGGCGTTTTCCCCCACTCTACCCTACATTACAGAAGTGCGGTTTTAAATATGATACATGAATTGAAATTATCTTAATGCATTTTATGTAGTTTTTTATGCAGTTAACGTTTCTGAATTTATTTGACAAAGTTTTTGTGTTTTTTTTTTGTTTTTTTTTTTTGAGGACTGGGATCATTTTAAAAATTAGTTTAATAATTAATAATATTTTGACAGCCTAAAGGGCTTTTCAAAGTTTAACAGGCCATTAAAGTACCATTAAAAGGAAAAGTGTATTAGTAGGGGAGAGCCGGGACAGTTTTCAGATAAACGTCGTTTTCTAAGATAAGGTTACAGATAGATTTTTTTTTTAAGTATCAACAACTCACATATGTGTTCTCTTAGTATCATGTGTTATTCGGTACAAATATAGAATTATTTAAGTAATAATTGACTTTGAACGGTAGTTGTGCTTTGTTTCAATTGTCCCGCCTGGGGTTGGGCGGATGAAACATAACAGTTTAAACGGCAACTATTCATCTAATGCTTGTTTTTATGAACAATAACTGACAAATAACTTATGTACATATTATTACAGAATGGGTGTGGCTAGCGTGTATAAAAGAAGGGCTCACAGGCTGAAACTCTGATTTTCATGTCTTCAGCGAAGCTCTTCGCATCGCTGGATCTTGAGAGCCGTCGCCGTTGAATTCAGCAACCAGCAAGCTTAGGAAGCGTCTGAGGAAGCCGGCCGCCTTCGCCGCCTTCAGCCATCCGTGCCTGCTACGCCATCCGGCGACATATCCTTTTCTGCTGTGTGTGTTCGCCGCCGCGACACACACTTTCTCTCTGTCTAAAAGAGCACGAGGCATTTCTCAAAATGCCTAGTTTTTCCTGCGGCTCGTGCTGAGCCCCGCTCAGCAACGGAGACTGCCACCTGATCTGCGCTCTCTGCCTGGGCCGCGAGCACGCCGCCACCGCGCTCTCTTCGGGCGGCTGCCCTGAGTGCGAGGAGCTTTCAATGTCGACCCTGCGGGCTCGACTTGAAGCTTTCAACGAGGAAGCTGTCACTCTGCCTGTCTCTGCTGGGCCGCGCAGAAAGAAGCGCCGCTCCCAGAGACCAGCGGAGACTGACCCTCGAGCTTCTCTCTCTCCCTCTCCGCCCCCCCTCTCGGCCGTGCAGCCCTTCAGGGGATGAAGCGGATGAGGTGGATGAGGATGCCGCCGCTGACAGCTGCTCCATCCTGGCCTCTGACAGCGAGGAGTGGTCCATCGCCTCCTCGTCAGTCCAGGAATCTGGCCGTACTCGAGCCGGCGAGGATGCAGAACTTCTGCGCCTCCTCACCAAGGCCGTTGACCAGCTTGGCCTCGAGTGGTCACCGCCTAAAGAGCCAGTGCCGAACAGACTCGACGGTTGTTTTCTGCTTCGCCGCCGCCGAGCACCTGCATCCAGGACTGCACCCTTCCTGCCGGAGCTCCACGCTGAGCTTTCTAAATCGTGGAATGCACCATTCTCCGCGAGAGTCTCTTCCCATTCCTCCTCGGCGCTCTCACAGGTTGACGGCGCCGCCGAGAAGGGGTATAATACCATTCCCCCTGTGGAAGAAGCGGTTGCAGGGCACCTTTGCCCGCCCTCTGGATGGCGTTCAAAGGCTGCCCTCCCGTCCAAAGCCTGCAGGACTACATCAGCCCTCGTCGGCCGTGCTTTCTCCGCCGCAGGACAGGCTGCATCAGCCCTGCACTCCATGGCAGTACTGCAGATCCTCCAGGCCAATCTCCTCCGTGATCTGGACGAGAGAGGCTCGGATCCTGCTTCCATCACGGATTTGCGCAGCGTGACGGATCTCTCCCTTCGCGCCACAAAATCCGCTGCCCAGGCTCTTGGAAGGTGCATGTCCTCGCTGACCGTCACAGAGAGGCACCTCTGGTTGACGCTCGCCGACATGAGGGAGTCCGAGCGTGCTGTGTTCCTCAACGCCCCGCTCTCCTCCTTGGCCCAGCGGTTAACGGGATCGTGGACCGCTTCTCGGAGGTACAAAAAACCACGCAGGCTATGAACCTTTTCCTGCCTCGACGCTCGAGCTCAGCCGCACGCCGTCCTCGCGACCAGCCTGCGCAAAGCTCCGCCCAGCATCCAGCTCGACCTCCATCTTCGCAGCGACGACAGGGCGGCCACCCTAGATCGCGCTCGACCAGCCGCAACAAGGCAAGGCAAGGCAAGTTTATTTATATAGCACATTTCATACACAATGGCAATTCAAAGTGCTTTACATAGAGAAATTAAAATAATAAAAAGAAATAAGAATAATTAAAACAGTTTAGAAAAATAAAAAATAAAATACAGATGTGTTTTGAGTCTGGATTTGAATGTGACTACAGTAGGAGCCCGTCTGATCTCCTCTGGAAGCTGGTTCCAGCTGCGGCTGGCATAATAGCTAAAAGCGGACTCGCCATGCTTAGAGTGAACCCTTGGTATTTCAAGCTGATATGATCCTAATGATCTGAGTGATCTGTTGGGTTTATATTCAGTGAGCATATCTGCAATGTATTTAGGTCCTAGGCCATTGAATGATTTATATACCAGTAATAATACTTTAAAATCAATCCTAAATTTAACTGGGAGCCAGTGTAAAGACCTGAGGACTGGTGTGATATGTTCATATTTTCTGGTTCTGCTCAGATTCCTGGCGGCAGCGTTTTGTATGAGCTGCAACTGTCTTATGGTCTTTTTGGGAAGGCCAGTGAGGAGTCCATTACAATAATCCACCC
This sequence comes from Rutilus rutilus, assembly GCF_951802725.1. Lineage (NCBI taxonomy): Eukaryota > Metazoa > Chordata > Actinopteri > Cypriniformes > Leuciscidae > Rutilus > Rutilus rutilus. The sequence continues at coordinate 56,041,656 of NC_140209.1, forward strand.
TGCTGGTAATGAAAGCATGCACAAGTTTCTCTAAGTCTTGTCTGGAAACAAAGCATCTAATTCTTGCAATATTTTTCAGATGATAGTATGCTGATTTAGTTATTGCTTTGACATGACTACTGAAACTAAGGTCTGACTCTAGTGTCACACCAAGATTCCTGACTTGATTTTTGGTTGTTTGACCCCTAGAGTGAAGGTATGCGTTCACCTTGAGAACTTCATCTTTGTTTCCAAACGCAATGACTTCAGTTTTGTCTTTGTTTAACTGAAGAAAGTTTTGACACATCCAACTGTTGACTTCATCAATGCATTGGCACAGGGAGTCAACGGGGCTGTAATCGTTGGGCGATAGGGCTAAGTAGAGCTGTGTGTCGTCTGCATAGCTGTGGTAAGCAATTTGGTTCTTTCTCATTATTTGGCTCATTGGGAGCATATACATGTTGAACAGGAGTGGCGCAAGAATTGAGCCTTGAGGGACTCCGCATGTCATGGATGTCCACTCAGACTTATGGTCTCCTATACTCACATAATAACCTCTCCCATCTAAGTATGACCTGAACCATTTTAGGACTATCCCAGAAAGCCCCACCCAGTTTTCCAGCCTGTCCAGAAGTATGTTGTGATCGACAGTGTCAAATGCAGCACTGAGGTCGAGTAGTACCAGCACTGATAATTTGCCTGAATCAGTATTTAAGCGAATATCGTTTATTATCTTTATGAGCGCTGTCTCTGTGCTGTGGTGCGGTCGGAAACCAGATTGAAAATTGTCAAAGTATCCATTCGAGCATAAGAATTTGTTCAGCTGATTGAAGACAACTTTTTCAATGATCTTACCTATGAAAGGAAGATTTGAGATCGGTCTATAGTTGCTTAACTTTATGGTCTTATCCAGATTGCTCTTTTTCAGGAGGGGCTTGACAACTGCAGTTTTCAGGGAGTTTGGAAAACTCCCAGAGAGAAGTGAAGCATTTACCACTTCTAGAAGATCTGCTTCTAAACTGTTTAACACACTTTTGAAAAACGATGTGGGAAGTGTGTCAAGAGCACAGGTTGATGTTTTAAGGTGCTGTACGGTTTCTTCCAAAATTTTGCCATCAATTTCTTTGAAATCAGACATAGTAACTACTTTCTCAGGTGGTTTGATCTGTCTGACCCCAGCGCAAGTCAAGGATGTGCTGATCACCTTTCTGATATTATTGATTTTCTCAGAGAAGAAAGAAGCAAACTCACGGCACTTGCTGTCTGAGAGCATTTCACTGGGAATCTGGCTTGGGGGGTTTGTCAGTCTCTCTACAGTAGCAAAAAGAGTGCGTGTGTTGTTTAAATTGCTGTTTATAATATTTGAGAAGAAAGTCTGTCTAGCTTTGCCTAGTTCCATATTGAAAGCATGAAGGCTGTCTTTGTAGATGTTATAATGGACTACAAGTTTTGTCTTCCGCCACATGCGCTCTGCTTTTCTGCATTGTCTTTTCATATTTTGCACTGCTGTTGAGTTTCTTCCCCACGGGGACCCCGGCCTAAGATCGCGCTGAAACCTGAGCCCGCGAAGTCCTCCTAGCAGCTCAAAGGAGGAAAAGACGGTTAAGTCCCGCCGCGGCCGGACCACCGTCAAAGCTTCACGCTCTGTCAGTCCCCATAGTCATGGCTACTGTTTACTGATGTTTACTTCGCAGCCAACGAGCCGGTGATTCAACCCGCTCGCCTGCACACAACCGCCGTTATCACGGCGACCCAGAGAAATCTCAAAAAGAGCATAATGTCTGGTTGTCCGGCTCACGCCGCATGTGTTTTTCGAGCCGCCGTATTCAAGCACCGAGAGCGCGCGCACTGCGCCCGCGCCTCCGAATCAGGTTCCCGAGCCCGCGGAATGCGGCAATCGGAGCCCGGAGGCCATTCTGCCCTTAGCCGTACATGCGAAAGCGTGAGAAGCTATTCCAGGTGCGTCAGAATGGGTGCTGAGCACAGTAAGAGAGGGCTATTCATTGCAGTTCGCTCGCCGTCCCCCGCGCTTTCAAGCGCGAACCGAGACGAGAGTGAATGGGGAAGTAGCACACCTACTTCGTGCAGAAATAGCGAAACTTCTGTGCAAAGGGGCCATAGAACCGGTACCCCCTTCTCTGAGCGAGTCAGGCTTTTACAGCCGCTACTTCCTCGTGCCCAAGAAGGACGGAGCTCTCAGACCGATTTTAGATCTGAGATATTTGAACAAAGCTCTTATGAAAAGACCGTTCAAAATGCTCACAACCAGACAGATCCTCGCGCAGATTCGCCCGAGGGACTGGTTTATTTCCCTCGATCTGAAAGACGCTTACTTTCAGATCCAGATAATACCCCATCACAGGCCATTCTTGAGATTCGCCTTCGACGGTCGGGTATATCAGTACACCATCCTGCCGTTCGGCCTGTCTTTAGCACCCCGTACATTCACGAAGTGCATGGACACGGCTCTCCCTCCCCTGAGAAGTCAGGGCATGCGGATTTTGAATTATTTGGACGATTGGCTGATTCTAGCACAGTCAGAGGAAGAACTTATCTCTCACAGAACAGTGCTTCTCAGCCACCTGGAAAGTCTGGGTCTCACGGTCAACTGGACCAAGAGCTCATTACTGCCCAGTCAGTCAGCCTCTTTTCTGGGTTTGGAACTGGACTCTGTGGCAATGACGGCCCGGCTGTATTCAACGCCTGGCCGCGTCTTTCCAGATGGGCAGCGCCGCACCTCTAAAAACATTTCAGAGGATGCTGGGTTGTATGGCATCAGCTGCAGCAGAGCTTCAGCTGGGTCTACTGCGTATGTGCCCGCTACAACGCTGGTTGAACGCTCGAGTGCCTCACCGAGCCTGGGCATTCGTATCAGAGTGACTCAGAGCTGCATTTCAGCACTGAGACCCTGGTTAGCGGCCGACTGGTACCAGCGGGGAGTGACGATGGGAGCCGTCTCGCACCGAAAAGTTATCTCGACGGACGCGTCCAACTTGGGTTGGGGCGCTCTTTTCGAGGGCAAAGCGGTCTTTGGCCTGTGGTCAGACCAGGAGAAATGCCTCCATATAAACTGTTTGGAGATGATAGCGGTCGAGAACGCGCTTAAGCAATTCCTCCCATATATACGGGACCACCATGTGCTAGTCCGCTCGGACAACATGTCCGTGGTGTCCTATGTGAACCGCCAGGGCGGTGTCAGTTCCAGGAATCTCTGCAAACTGACAGAACGCCTTCTCGTGTGGGCTCATCGCTTGTTGCGCTCGCTGAGAGCCGCCCACGTGTCGGCCCACACAGACTGTCCAGAGACAACATTCCCCCGGGAGAATGGTCCCTGCACCCCCAGACAGTCCAGCTGCTGTGGCGCCTTTTCGGCAAAGCGGAAGTCGACCTTTTTGCGTCAAAAGACAACGCTCATTGCCCGAGGTTCTTCTCAAAGAGCGAGGACGCGCTGGCCCAAACCTGGCCCAGCCGCCCGCTGTATGCTTTCCCTCCGATCTCGCTGTTACCACAGGTAATCAAGAGGATCAGGGAAACACGCCACTCACTGCTCCTCATAGCCCCGCGATGGGAAAACCAAATCTGGTACCCAGAGCTAGTTAGGCTGTCGCACTCAGGCCCATGGCCGATCCCGGTGAGGAAAGATCTTCTCTTCCCATTTTAAATTACTTGCAAATCGGTCAGAATACTTCTCTGTAATATACTGTATGTTCTTGTTCAAAGTCTTTAAAAACACTATAAATCAAGCCTCAGGCAGTTTTTGTAATCAATTAAATACATTTTAATTGGTTACTTTTCTTTTTATAATAAACAAAAATATAAAGGCAAATTAAACTATAATCACGCTTTGAGTCAAAGGTGTAGTCAGCTCTGGGCATGTTGTCTTCCACGTGGGGTTTCTTGTCTTCAGCTCTGGGCTTCTTGTTTTCAGCTTGGGGTTTCTTGTCCTCAGCTCTGGGTTTCTTGTCCTCAGCTCTGGGTTTCTTGTCCTCAGCTCTGGGTTTCTGGGGTTTAATGACGTATCAGTATCCAAAGAGGCAATCAACTCATCAGTCTTTTATACTCCTGTTGTTTCCCACCAAAGTTAGGTTCTAATCTTCTTGATTGGCGCAAGTTGTAACTTTCCCAAACTTTCCAAGATCCTTCTCAAGGCATCGCAGGTGCAAGCTGTCCACCTTTTCATGTGCTTGAACTCCAGTAAACTCAACCAAAATGGCTGATTTCCTTTATACTCCTTTCTAGGAGTAGGACCACAGTATAGAACCACAGTCTTTTGTGTCCTTGAACACACACACACACACACACACACACACACACACACACACACACACATAAACGCACATAACTAACAATTACTGTACATCTCTGCCAATACAGTACATGCATTGTGTATACATTGTACACAATGCATTATATTCAGTACATTGGCTAAATATGTGTAACAAAAAGGCATCTACAATAGACAAGTAGGCAGGGTAATTGCATTTCCTTGATATTATACAACAGTAAACTACAAATTCATGAACATATTTACTGACATATCCCTTGTGACTTAATGATATAAATATTATAATTCAACTTTATTTGGAGTACTTCTTTATTGCACAATGCACATTTATTAATATTAAGCCAAAAATGTGTTTTAATATCACTATTAGTAAGGATCATATGATCTCTGTATGATATCAGTCTTTAAAAGCAAGATATTTAAAGTGTTCCTAAAGTATACCTGAAATAGTTTCCCTTTAGCACAATCAAATATACTTAAGTATATCTTTAGTTGAACTTCAGCACTATTTCTGGATAACTAAATTACACTAAGTACAAAATTAGCTGTTCCAATTTAGCAGTCTTTAAGTATACCAATTTAGTATACTAAAAGAACAATTGCAGGGTATTTATATTAAGTACATAATATGTAAATGTATTTGTAGAATACTTAGCATAAAACAAATGTATTTAAAATACAGTTAAGTATATTTATGTCACGTTTTGGCTGATGAAGCAGACAGACGAAGCTTGATTCCAAAATATAACAAAGCTTTAATGTACACAGGCAGGTGAACAGGACACAACAGCGTGTATAATATATAGACACGAATAATAACCGACATGGGACTGAACTGAACGGGGAGAATATATACACAGTAATGAGGGAACTAACTAGACACAGGTGGATGAAGGTTAACTAATCAGGGACTAACAAGAACAGGTACAGACAAGCCAGAATATAATTGTGACAATTTATTTTTCACTAGGGTCCCCAAACAAACAAAACATTTAAAGGAAGCCTATCATCAAAATTTTGAGAAAGTTCTAGAGCGGATAGGAGGCTGAATACTTGACTGTTATGGTTTAATAGCTGAGTCTGTGTGGCCTGGATTTGACCAGTAATCTGGGCTTCTTCAGTGCAACAGTCAACATGAGAATGTTATGGTGTCAGATATAAGCCCAGTTTCCCAACCCACTGCCGCCATTATCATCTACATGTAAATTACATGTTCAGTCTATAGGCATGCACAAGAACAAAACAACAATGGCGGACTACAGGTTTTTGTGCTGCTCAAGATACAGAGTTCTCCAGCAAAGTGTATATTTACTGCACCACTACTACGACCAGCAGAGACGCATTGCATAATACAGCGGTTTAGTCGTTTTTGCGGATCCGTGTGAACGGGGATGGTTTTGGCAACGCTGTTGTCTGTACGCAAAACTTTTCAAAGTGCAAAGGAAAAACCTTTACGTTTTAAGTACATCGTTGTGGTTTTAAACGTACCCTAAAAAGCTAAGAATTAAAGCACAGCAGACATATCAATAAGATCAGTTTCCCTTTTTGGCTGGCAGATCTGTCGTCAGTCATAATCTGCTTAGTAGAGCAGTACTGACCTCCATGACTTGAGGCAACACAAATAGGCAATGTGTGCTAATGAGTTTAGAGAGGTCAGTAGCTCAAGCTGTTCACCGTCCAAACAAAAGCACACTCACCCAGCAAAATAACTCCAGAACAACCAAAATAAATCACATAAAAAAAAAAAAAAAAAAAAAAAAGTAACACTAATCAACATGACACATATGACAGGGTTCCAACATCCAATGTGTTAGAAATATAGAAAATGGTATTCTAATTAAAGTCATCTCCTCTGATGCTACTAAAGGAAACTCTCCTCCCCAAACCACAAGAGCAGGCAGAACAAATCAGCAGCCGTTCACACTAGTCATGTTCTTGCGTTCAAAGCTTGACAGAACTGAATTGAGCAGAATGCATCATAAACTCAGGATGAATGCTAAAATAAACCAATTTGAACTGCATTGCGACGCAACAGCCACTTTCAATGCAGACAGCTTCTTTATTAGCTGCAGATGTGGTGTAATGTAAGTCCACTCTATTCCTGTACACTATAAGGTTTTCGCAGCAATGCCACAGAAGAACCTGTTTTGGTCCCCCAAAGAATCTTTCAGGGAACAGTTTGTAAAAGTAAAAAAAAAAATCTTAGTCTGAAGAAGCTTTTTTCCATTCTAAAAAACTTTTTGTGTTATGGAAAGGTTTCATGGATGTTCAAGTTTCTGCATGGAACCATAGATACCAATAAAGAAACCTTTATTTTTAAGAGTGAATGGAACCGATCTACTTTTATGATTGGGAAGCAAATCAAGTAAGGATCATTGACAGGTCATGGCTGACAAAAGAGGTACATTTATGGAGGGATGACAAACTAAACCTATGATTAAGGTCATAAGCTGTACAACACTGGTCAGACAGACTGCAAAATGCAACAATCCTATTTGAAACTCATGGGACATTAAAAAAAATGTGTGCAAGTCAAGTCATCTTCATTTATATAGCGCTTTGAACAATGTAGATTGTTTCAAAGCAGCTTTACAGAGATAAATGTATAATTTAAGGTAACAGAGATTGTTTTGGCTTTATAGCGGTTCTTTAATAAAGTTATTTTCCAGCTAAAGTTAGATGTTGTCTAACTTTAGATGTTGTTAGATGTGCAAAGATGTTGGAAGCAAGATGGATGCCCTTGTCAGGCCTCATGACTTGATTCAATTCTCTATCCGCTTGTTAAGTCATGACATAAGGAATACTGGTTCTGGGTCCAAGCTTCTACTCATTGTAATAGGCTCTATGCACGATCGCTTCCGCGTTTTGTCTCAGCCCGCCCAGTTACATCCGGTGCTGCGTCAGAAGCAGTTTTTGCATTAGGTGGAGATAATGGCAAATTACACTCGCTGTTTACAAAAACTTCCAGCGGTTAACGTGAATGAAGTTAACAATATTGTAAGGCAGTTAAACTGTCACACATGAGTAAAAAAGAGAAGTTCTTTAAATTATAAATTACGAGCTACATCAACAACTTTGAGGGTGAGTATTCTCTCATATCGCGCGAAATCCGACTAGCGAATCAGTTTCTAAAATCGTTGTCTCCGTTTCTGAGAAAATGAATTTTATTGAAGTGAATTGTCCTATAGAACGCGCTATGCGGAAGTAAAGACGCTGGCTGAGATCCTACCGGAAATACGTCAGCAGCGTTCGTGCATAGAGCCTATTGAGAACACTATTTATTCACATCACACATTTAAGCTACGCTTTTAAAACTTGTAGATTACATATGGACTCACGGCATCCTGGACACCAATACTTTAACAAGTCCAAAAAAATGAATCGCTGTCTGGCCATATGAGATTTCGGTATGGAAATGAAGGTTAGGATCATGATTCGGTAGCATTACAGCACACAAGTGTGTATTAGCACCATTTGTTGTTTGATTTTGCTGGCTTGGAAAACGGTGACGCGTAACATCAGACTTAAATTGTAACTGCAAAGCACCAAAATAATGCTTCCTGAAGATACCCATACCATACTTACAATATATAACATGAAACTACACATTGTTTATATCTTTGTAAAATAACAACAATGCAGCTTGTGCAGTGTTTTCCTATTCATAAATGCACCTCTGGGATGTTTAAGGCGTTACAGTAACACAACCATGTCTGTTATTACCTAGTCCAATTAGAGTAACAGCAGATGGTCTTGTAAGCTGGGTCTTATCGTAAAATGAACCCCCATGTAGAGCCCCCAAACCACATGTAGAAACCGACTCTATGAGCAAAATGGCAGCCCAGTTGCTCATCACACTTGATGACACTGGTAATTTTATAGCAAAGTGCAGAGTTTTGTTTGCCATCCTTGTATTGTTAGACCACGTCATAAAGGAGCAAAGCAACATAATGCAGTACTCATCAGAAGTGGTGTTACGTAACTAACTAATCTTTCAGAAAGCCTGTCTGGATTTAAATAGAGATATACATAATCCAATTCAGCACTTAGAGGAGTTGTCAGGGGGAGCCAAGCCCAAAGAGGGGCCAACGCCAGCACTAAGCACAACGCCATCCTGTTGTTCTGTTTGGAGAAAGGAGGAGGTAATCGAGGAGGGTGGGTGAAAGCAAGAAGAAACTCAGCAAATCCGTCCCTTTTACTCGTGTACAGCTTGGGAATATGGGGAACAGTAAGAGCGGTGCTTTGTCCAAAGAGATTCTGGATGATCTGAAGTTGAACACCAAATACACGGAGGAAGAGCTCTGCACATGGTACGCCAGCTTCCTCAAAGAGTGTCCCACTGGACGCATCTCCAAAGAACAGTTTGAGGGCATCTACGCCAGTTTCTTCCCAGATGCGGATCCTTCCGCCTACGCTAGGCATGTCTTCCGCAGCTTTGACACCAACGCAGACGGAACCTTGGACTTTAAGGAGTACATTGTGGCGCTGCACCTTACCTCGTCAGGCAAGACCACACGCAAACTTGAATGGGCGTTTGCTCTGTATGATGTAGACGGCAACGGGACCATCAGTAAAAACGAGGTGCAGGAGATTGTACGGGTGAGTATTGGTCAATATTGGCTTTGACATACAAGACTTTTTAATGCATTAGCTGTTGACTGAGTATGGAAAGTGTGCAAGACTTAGGGGTTTGTTTGCAGCCACTGCTCATGGCATTTAGTAGCAAGTTGTAGTATGTAGGTAACAGTCCAACAGTTGTGAACAGATGGCTCAAGAAGCTCAGGATAGATTACACCCCCTTGTGTAATACAAGTCTCAATCACTTAGTTGCAAATGTGTCAGTTATTATTATTATGTTAAAAGTGACAGAATTTGTATATTTTGTATTCTTCTGGGAATAGTCGATATTCAACATGATTCCGGACGAAGACCAGAAAAACCTTCCAGAAGATGAGGACACACCAGAAAAGCGAGCAGACAAAATCTGGACGTTTTTCGGAAAGAAAGATGATGGTAATAACTCATCATAATATGTGCTATTGCTGTAGAATACGTGAATCATGCCGTGTGCTCATAATCCATGCATTTTCACAATGTCTCATTGTCTTCACAGATAAGATCGAAGAGGGGGAATTCATTCAGGGTGTCATGGAAAACAAAGACATCTTGAGGTTGATACAGTTCGACGAGCCAAAGAAGATTCAGGAAAAACTCAAGGAAAAGAAGCATTAATGACCACATTCCCATGAGACTGATCGGAGCTTCGTTTCTATTCACTTGAAACCAAACCTACACGAACCAGACTGCTTCTCCAGGTCACATACTGGACACATACAGATACGCTATCCATAAACACGTCAGAGTTATGAACCAGACAAACCTAGCTTTTCTTATAATACACACAAGACTTCTGTCCTGGACCACCACCACATCTACCTGAAGGGCCTTTGAAGTCATTGCTATTTCCATTGTTTTTTAGAGTCCAATCAATAAGAGCAATTAGGCTCATGTTAACAGTCTAGCGTATGCAATCCTCTTAGGATCTGAAGGTCGGGTGAGACAAATCCGCAGGGTCCAGTGGCTCTCCTCTTTTAGATCCCTTCAGGGTTAAGGTGGTTTAAGCGCTCAACATGCATTCATCAGAATCTGTTAAGCAGCTGACTGGGTCATTTTTATAGAACAAATTTCTTGTACTGTGTTTTTTAGGATGTATAGTGATGGTGATGACAATTTTAGAGAATTTTTACATGAAAAATTTAGGAATACATATCTATTCTAAGTCCATGTCATTACTCATCAATCCACCAATGCCAATTAGCCATATAAAAACTTTGGGTAACACTTTGTTTTGCAGTGTCCTTGCTTCATATGTTACATCTACTTACTGTAATAATAAGTAACAGTAAATTATGCATAATTACAAGCAACTAATCCTAAACCAAAACCTAACCCTACCCTTTAGTAAGTGCATGCTGTTAATCGATATTACTCAGTGTGCAAATGTATAATTCCTCTGTAACAAGGACACCTTAAGTGTAACCAAACACCTTTTCTGTCCATTTTAGATCAAAGATTACTGTTGTAGTGTTGGAACAACAGTGGACATGACAGTCACAATTGACTGTGGTTTCTGTCCACGTATTTGGAAAATAATATAGCAGCCTGAAGTTTTAGATAAGTACAAATGTTAACGTGTGTTGTCCATGTTCTTTTCTTTTTCAATCAATCAATATTTTTTAGTTGATTTTCAGTGCAAATAATTGGTAATATCATGTAACCACTACTTGTTGTCAATGACCTACTTTTGTACATATTATCACACAAAAACAAAGCTGTCTCAAAATGGATATTTAGCTGGAACTTGAATTAACCGATTGAGTTCGGAGTGAGATTCGAGTCTCCAAACACGTTTAGACGTACTAAACTTGAATAGTAGAAAGGGCTCTCACCCCAAGTATATCTTTATCATGTTGACGCTGCTTACGGGCAAATCTCTAAGGACAAGCCCTGAAGCGCAGGGGCTTACCTCTTTCTTTTCTTAAAGCCGTCTTTGGCTCAGGCTAATGCATGGCCTGGATTCAACACTAGGACAACGAGCTGCAAAACAATGGCCAGAGCTCTGCAGCATGGTTGCTTTTGACTCAATGAAAAACAGGCTGAATGGTCACATGCAAAAACACATAGAGGATCATTATTACTAGAGTTGCATTTAACCTGAATCACCTGGTTTTTGGTTTGGCCTGCCTTTGTTTTGAACCAGCGGGTCAAGGTTTGGCTGGTTAGCTTGAGCAGTCAGCCTCTACACACTTCGCAGGCAAAAAACATCTTTCTCCATTGACGGCCATTCAAAAGTTGGCATGCATTCTGAAGAAATACAAAAAATTTTTTAATTAAGTTATGGTAGATATTTCTTCAGTCAACAGTTATTTGGATGGCTGGCTCAAAAAAATATATATAATAATAATAAAAAAAATATATATATATATAATAAAATAAAATAAAATAAAATATGGAACTGCAGGCCCAGATGGCAGCACGTGCCAGATGAGCAATATTGAGCTAAACAGAAATGCTACATGCTAATGTTGTTCAAAAGAAGAAACCTCAGTGGTGATAAACAATTAGAGTTGTTGTTTTTATTATTATAATAGACAATGTAGTGATTTCCAGGGCAAATTCAACATAAACATCATATCTTCATAAACATGTTGATAAATGAATTTTATCAACGAAGACTATTAAGTTGAGAGCAAATAAATCAACATTTACAATATTATGTATATACTGTATATATATAAAAGATCTAGTTTGGAACACAGACATTCAACTGAACAGTTTTTCAGAATACACAATGCACACCATTGACATCAATTTTCAATACGACTTCTGCAACATGTAGTTCTAGAATAGCTTGGGCAATGCAATACAGTAAAACTTGTTACATGCTAAACAGCAAATGTAAACCAGTCATACCCTATATGTTAGGTGAAAAGAGAATGATTGTTAGTAACTTGATATAAAGGAAATAATAAAGTAAACGATAACCTGAATGCATTACCTTTCATGGTACAGCATTTTTTACTTATCCATTTTAGATTTACTTTCACATTATCGGACATGCTTATGTGCATTTTACAATGTTCTTAGCTGAGTACATAAAATCCAATTAAATTCCCATCATGTATTCCTGGTGCGCATACATATACTGTGAGTTTATCTCAGGCAACAAGTACTATATTATTTGCATTTTTGCTATGCTTGATTTGATTGGGTTGTGTATTTATCTAACTCTAACCACTATTTCTTATCATATTGACCAATAGTAAAAATAAATACAAATCTAAACGAAAGCACAGATATTTTTCTTTTCCCAAAGTGTGCTTTGACTTCCTGTGCTAGCCTATATAAATATATCAAATTTCTCAATATTACTGTATAAAGTTTGAAAATTGAAATGTGTCATATATCTTCCAGTATTATAGCTGAGCGGTTTGAACAGTGTGATAATTAGCTGCCTATGATAATAATGTGCATTCAGCAGAAAACTGTGGCATCCATAAGTCAAATGTTTACGTATCAGTTAAAACATATTATGACGAAGACTACAGAGAGATGAGCATGATGTAGGCTGAGCCTGACAACAATTACAGACAAAAAAAACGCCACGCACATATTTACAGTTATGTACAAACACGTAACAGAATAGATTGTGAACATTCCAAGGCAATTTACCTTTAGGCACTAAAAGGTGTACATTATAACTCAAATCATTATAATTCACATATGATCCACCTTTGATTGACACCGGGATTCTACAGCCAAACCATATAATTTCACCATTAAGAAACAGTATCGTGTAGAAGCTGCTTTAGTGCAACTTGCAGAAGAAATTTGGATGCCATCAGAGTAAAACTGGCTGCATAAGAGGATTTCTTGGCTTTAACTGGGAAAAATCATATGACTTTGCTATCGAGTCCTGGCTAGTTCACACATCTTCCATGAACACAATCAATGGACTAACCAGCACCACTCAAATTACACATCAATTTTTCCATTAACCATACAAGAACTAGTCCTACATTTAGACAAAACATGCTTTTCTGTAAAATAAATCTGCAAAAATATGAAAATATATCAATTCCATACTTCGACAATGCAACCTGGCCCCTCTTTCATAAGGAAGGCTGTAGATTTGCCAGCAGATTATGTGTAGTTTGTGAAAATAGCATTAAAAATTTTCCATTGCATTCCTTGTTGCAAAAAACAACAACCTTTTTCTCAATACAATAAAGATTTAACAATATAACCACTGAACAATGATATGCTTTAGCATCCCCTCCCCCCCTTTTAACTTTGATGCTGGTTATGCTAAGGATGGATTGTTTTTGAAGTCTTTGAACACCTATATGGCATTCATAAGCTGTCTGTTCAGACTGAAACAATCATCATAATGTTAAGCTGCGTTCACACCACCAGCGACGCGCAGCAACAAAGCGACATGATCCCATTCATTTCAATGGAGAGCTGGCGATTTCAGACGACATGAGCAACAGTGACCATTGACGACCATTACACCCGGTACAGTGACCATTACACCTGGTATTAAAATGCGCTTTGGTCGATTGAATCACAAGTAAATAAGGGAGACACATTCCCGTTTATGCCTGGTGTTTTAATCCGTCTCTTTTGTCCACTTTCAAACATTCTGTCCTGATTTCTTTGAGTGGAGGGTCTATGAGTCAGTAAATCTATTGGCTTTTTCAGATCTTTTGAACTAATAGATGAAATAAGCTCATGCAATTTACATATGAACGCGCTTGGAGATGACGTAAAAACACACGGGAGAACAGCAGCTTTTGTTCCTGCTCTGACAGCATAAAGGTCCTTGCACAAAAGAGTTTTTTTGTATTCGTCATTCGGTGGCTCTGAATTGTCAAAACACGTCTCAAAATGCTTGCTACGGATGCGGAAAACGCAGAAAATCGAACCCGATACGAATTTTTGTATGACGGACGAAAGTTCCGGAGGCTGTGTGTAAACGTGATTGACAGAACATGAGTCATGTTTTTAATTCTGACTCAGTGTGCAAGGAACTTATGACCACGGCAAACGCTGTGAGTGCGTGTTAGAAATCAGGAATGGTGAGAGAACATTGCGCTTGGTATGTTTTTCCTCTTCAAACCAAACTTGGGTCTTCAGCCGTCAAAGTTTAAATCCCGTCTGGCTAGTGCATTTCCCATAATGTTTACGCATTAAGTCAGTAGGCGGTCTTTTGTGGCTGTTCGTATGCATTCGACCACATTTCTGAGTCGCACTCAGAACGTTTTAGACCCCGTTTACACTTGTAGTAGATAGACCTGCGCTTGTGCATTCACAGCAGAAAAATAGCCGCGATGACACAGAGCACTCGCTGTTTCTCGTTCATCTTTAATATGAGCATTTTATGTACCGATTCCATTTATATTTAGACTTTTCCCTACAAAATGTTTGTTTTTAGCGGCAAGAAAACGGATTCGGTGTCTACAACATGGAATAACATCCGTGAATGTCATTCATAAATGCTACTAGAGTCGCTGGCAGTGTGAACGCAGCTTTAGACACACACTTTAATCGAGGGAACTATAGATATCCACAACTAGCTGTGAAGTTCAATGTGTGTACACTATCACTTTAACACCAAAAAGATTAAAAAAAAAAATTTGCACCGCTGCAATTAAACAAACAGGTGTGTTACTGTACAGTATTTGTTCAGATCTTTATCAATGGAGCCTTGACTATTTTTTTGTTTTTTTTTCATGTTAATGTAACAGACCTACTGGGAAGTCTTTAGTAGCATCTTAAAGTTATTCAAAGGACATGCAGGATTATATGGATGGCTACTCAATATCATAATGCATCTGCTGTCCTTTCCTGAAACTCATTCCACATGACATTAAGAAAATCTTCTATAAAGCTTTGATTTTGTAATTATCTGATATTTTCAGTGGAAATCCACAAAACAAGCAGTGCTTCAAGGGGTGATACCTGTATGGCTTTGGCTGAGAGGTTGAAGTACTCAGGTAGACAGGCATGCAGGTAGTATAATGTGTTTGTGTGTGTGTGTGTGCGTGTGTGTGTGTCTGCGCGCATGTGTGTGTGTGTGTGTGTACATGTTTTTCTATCCCGGTGGGGACTTCAACCTGAATGCACACAGACTCATGGGAACTCGTGTCACAGTGGGGACCTAAATAGAGGTCCCCATGGGTACACAAGCTTATTAAGTTTTTTAAGTTTTTTGGGAAATGTAAAAATGCAGAAAGTTTTCTGTGATGGGTAGGTTTAGGGGTAGGGTTAGTGTAAGGAGATAGAATATACCGTTTGTACAGTATAAAAACCATTAAGTCTATGGAGAGTCCCCACAAAGATAGTGAACCAGACGTGTGTGTGTGTGTGTGTGTGTGTGTGTGTGTGTGTGTGTGTGTGTGTGTGTGTGTGTGTGTGTGTGTGTGTGTGTGTGTGTGTGTGTGTGCGTGCGTGCGTGGTCGGTCTAGATGTCCATGTCCACAGGTCTCAGATCTCCTGTCTTGTGTTCCTTTACCCAGAGCTCTCTGTCTTTGGCTGGGTCCACACTCTGCAGGAGCTTGTCCACCGGCTCCAGCGTCTAAGAAACAAGCAGTCAAAAAAGGTCTGAGATGTTAGCTACCAAGTACACTGCTATGTATACTACAAAAGTTTGGGGTCAGGTTTTGAAAAAAAAATTTTTAACGAAATTATTACTTTTATTCCGCAAGGGCACATTAAATAGATAAAACGTGCCAGAATAGACCTTTATAATGTTACAAAAAGATTTCTGTTTCAAATAAATGCTGTTCGTTCTATTAATCAAATAATCCTAAAAAAAAGGTATGATGGTTTCTACAAAAATATAAAGCAGCACAACTGTTTTCAACATTCATAATGATCAGAAATGTGTCTTGAGCATCAAATCAGCATATTTGAATGATTTCTGAAGGATCATGTGACACTGAAGACTGGAGTAATGATGCTGAAAAATTCAGCTTTGATCACAGGAATAAATTACATTTCACAACATATTAAAGTAGGAAACAGCTTAAATTGTAATAATATTTTACCCTGGAAATCCAGAGTTCTCGCAAGAGCACAAGTTGAATTTGCTCAGTGAGTTTACTCTGGCGTGGAGTAATGATGCTCATTAAATATGCCCTTGTATCCGAGCTGCACCAATCACATCGGGTTATCTGATATAGGCGAGCTAAACAGATGTCGACAGCGCTGTGACGTCGAAGTCATTAGTAAACATTGCAAGATGGCTATGGATGAACACCAGTTGTTTGAAACGGCTTTGGCCGCTACAATGAACGAGTTAGACTTGGCTTTTTATCTAAAAGAGGAACAGAAGACGGCGCTCGAATCCTTCCTTTGTAAGAAGGACGTTTTTGCCGTTTTGCCGACCGGATACGGTAAGAGTCTAATCTACCAGTTAGCTCCGCTGGTAGCGTATGGGGCTTGTTGTGATTGGTCGTAAGTGTTATCCAATTGCGTGCAGTGAGATTTTCAAATGCACGCTTGATGCCGCCCCTCGAGCTGGCCGATTTTCATTAGTCGACGCCAGACCATTAATCTTTCAGATTTAGGTCCAGGCTAATAATATTTCACAATATTACTGTTTTTACTGTATTTTTACATTATAAATTAGGTGACACCAATAAAAGTAATTTTAAGGGCAAAAGCGCCTTAAAAGCATAGTTGCACCCAAAAGCACCCAAAAATGAAGATTCTGTCATCATTTACTCAGCCTCAAGTTGCTCTAAACCTGTATGAATCTCTTTCTTCTGTTAAACACAAAAGAAGATATTTTGAAGAATGTCGGTAACTAAATATTTGCAGGTCCCCTTTGACTTCCATCGTACGAATGGGGACCAGAAACTGTTAGGTAAATGATGTACAGAATTTGCATTTTATCTTTCCCTGTAAGCCAACATCTACATGTGTTTTATATGGAATGTGGACAGGTGTACTATGGGAAAAGACTGCGTGCTCTCAGCTATTCTCAGTCTTTCCACTGACCAGAGACAGACTTCAAACGTGCTCACTCGAACATCTTCATGTCTATTCTGACCACTTCATGAAGTGTTAAGGCTGAGATCCTGTTTGAGATCCATCTGTTGAAACATACTCAGACTGATGGTGAGCGTTACTCTGTTTGTACGGGCTTGTGAAGTTGAGAGCGCTGGCAGCTACTCTTCTGTGAAGACAGCAGCTTTCTCTAACACAACCCCAAGGGCTCTGGAGCTTGTGTTTACACTCTGATTAGCCCTGAAACACGAACCCTGTGTTTTTACAATGTGTCTAGCTTGCATTAACCTATCATTCAGCAAATCGTAATGTAACCGAGATCCACACATACAACATTATATTAAGAGGCAGACAGAAAAATGAAGGCATTTGAATTTACATGAGTTGCTTGCAGAGTTAACTTGTATGCTAAAGACAATTGTTTCCATTTAATACTATATTTTATACTTTATTTTATTGCACCGCTGGTGTTCACTTGTTTTGAAGGATTTTAAAAGGAAATGTAGATGGTAAAACTTAAGTTCTATCATCATTTACTCATCCTCATGTTGTTCCAAACCTGTAAGACTTTCGTTCATTTTCGAAACACAAATGAAGATCTTTTTGATGAAATCTGAGAGATTTCTGTCCCTCCATTGACAGTCTACGCAACTACCACTTTCAAGGCCCAGAAAGGTAGTAAAGACATCATTAAATGTTTGTGCTTTGGCTTTGTTTGCGCAAAAAGCTAAATTTACCACTTTATTTAGAAAATATTAATCTCCAACGCGCGTTCACGCAACAAAGTCTGCTCTCGCATCAACAACACGCATGCGTAGTGGTGCTCTCATGAACGCACGTGGGAGATTGATAGTGGAAAATTATGCTTTTTGTGCAAACAAACCCTCACGTTGCTTCATAAAATTGAGGGTAAACCACTGTCGTCACATGGATTACTTTAATGATGTCTTTACTACCTTTCTGGGCCTTGAAAGTGGTAGTTGCGTAGACTGTCAATGGAGGGAGAGAAAGCTCTCAGGATTCATTAAAAAGATCTTTATTTGTGTTCTGAAGATGAACGAAAGTCTTACAGGTTTGGAATGACATGAGGGTGAGTAAATGATGACAGAATTTTCATTTTTGGGTGAACTATCCTTTTAAGACAGCAAAGTATCTGGACGCTTTCTGGATGTCAAAAGTTTGTGGACGATGTTGATAGTTACTGTATTGATATATACGTCTTTACTCCGCTAGGAAACTTGTGTGAACTTGAGGAGAACTTACTTATACATCTATTAAAAAAAAAATCACCAAAACACTAGTTGAGTAAAAGACATTAAGCAGAAATATCTGATATTCTGAAATTATAAGCTTATAAACTGCGTACATAATAAAGCTCATGTAATGAGATTTTCTGATCATATGAAAAATCATTTGAAACCTGCTTTAATGAAATTCGAGTGCACTACAGATAGCTGCAGATGTTGTATGACTATGAAGCTTGGGTTTTGGGTTTGTTACCCAGAAGAACATCCTGCTGTTACTCACACTTTGGTTGAACATGTCGGTCTCATGCCGCAGCGTGGTGTACTGACGCAGATGCTGCTGGATCATCTCTACTCGCTCCACCTCCAGCCTCTCCAACTCCTTCAGAGCACAAACACACACAATCACAGGTCCAGCATCAGTCTGTACACGGCCTTTAGAAAAAAGGTTCAGTGTGGTTCTTGACTCAATCTTAAAGAACTTCTAATGCCAAAAAGGTTCTATATAAAGAGAAATGTCTTAAATGATTGCATAATACTTTCATGTTTAATGAGTTATTTAAAAAAAAATCTACTGATAAAGTATGTTAATGAGCTGTTAAATATTACAGTTAAAATGAATTAAAACAAAATGAATTAAAACGTAAAAAAAATCCAATCTTAGGATAGGAAGCCCTAAAAGGTTCTATATATGAGGTGTGTAAAAGAACCCTTTAAGGTTCTATATAGAACCTTTTCATCTAAGAGTGCATCTTACAGTCATTGGAACATAAGTGGAACGATTAGCTGATGGCTTAGACAAAAATTATCTTGATGATTAATTATTCACAGTAATGTATAAACCTTACAAGATACCTGCCATGAGCACAGGGTTATATAGTGAAGATTCATAATACAGAAGCCACAGGTCAGTAAATATTCAACTTAATTTCCATTCAATTGATGAATTCCCAGTGAAGACCTACACTACCCATAATCCTTAAAGTTTCCCTTTAGTCAATTATTTTATCCCTTAAAACTCATCTTTGATCACCAAAATGACATATTTAAACGTTTTTTCCTTGAATTTCTTTTGTCATGCCTTAAAATAGCTCGAATGTAACTCTAAACCCTTGCCTCATTTAATATACTCGGTTTGATGAATATGCAAATTGGCCCTGCCTCCACTCACTCGCACCAGCTCAGGGATCCACTGGTTGACGATCACACGTTGACCTGATTGGTTACAAGGTAGTTTGTGATGTCAGAAACACCAGCGATTTCAAACCGTGTTTTTGAGACTGTCTTTGGTTCACTGCAGTTTTAAGGAGAAAATACTCAGCAATGGTGTCGACTTATGAATTTGCACATGTTTGTCTTAAAGCATATTAAAAACACCACATAGACATATAAACAACATTAAAAGCTTGATTTTCACCACAAGGGGGTTTTAAGAGAGATCCGCTGATCACAGTAGATGGCTGCGTCTACAGCAAAACAGAGCGATCTTTAGTGAGAACTAAGCGAATATTGAATTACTACAATACTAATTTCTTGCTAGAAATAGAAATAATAAGTTGTTCAAAAATGTACATTTACACACACAATCTTTGTGAATGTTGTTCCAGGATCAACAAAGATGTTGATCCAGGGACATGTTGTACTTGGTGAAATCAGGTTCTGCTGAAAGGATAGTATTATTTATTGAAATTATTATTAATAGTACATGTAATTATTCATGTTGCTGCCACTTCATAAAAGCAAGAAGCAACTCAAAGTTTTGCACTGCAGTTTTATCAAACTTTTGTGCACTTTTATATCTACTTTTATAAAATAATAATGAAAGGCATCTCAAATCATTTATCATGATAAACGCGCCTCACAAAGAAGATTAAAAAACCTCTGCATAAATATGCATGATGTATCATCTTGCTCGGGGAAACGAGAGAGAAACATCATGAAATAATTACCAGGCTTGTGGTGACCATCTCCTCAAACCACTTTGACTGAGCCTGGTTGTAAAGGTCCACACAGCGCATCAGATCATCACCTATTCAGATAAAACACAGAGATGCTCATTACAATCATGCAGTTACATCAGATTATTATTCAATTATGCATCAAGCATGCCTTAATGTCTGTAACTATTTTACTGGGTCTTTATACCTAACAGCGATTTTGCTTTTCAATGGAATATATCTTGTTTAAATGCCATCTGGATATTTTTACTGGTAAAACAAACAAAGATGCTGAATATTTTTCATAGCTGTGTAGGCACAGTGCTTGCCAGCAGATGGCAGTCTCGACTTATTTATTACTATTTGTATTGCCTTCTGTAACAACAATCACAGTTAACATTCAAACTCCAAGCCGTTTACCAAGAAAAACCTAACTGCTTTACAATTAAGTGCATAATTAAAGGTAAACAGAGGGAAAAGGAGGCAGATGTGCACGAGAGAGAAAGAGAGTATTGATATCTTAAAAAAACAGATTGCTCCATCTATATGTAAATGAGCTGTAAAGGCTTTAAAGACATTTGCATTAGTGATTTGAACTGCCATGATTATTGAAGGAAAACGGCGCTTGAGCCCTGCTTAATGTTTGGCCATTGATTTATAGCGAGAACTGTGACTCGCTCTGTGCGTGGGAGTTTGAGAAAGAGAGAGACGCAGATAACATCATACAGGGTTTTTCTACTGAGCTCAGCTGCAGTGGAGAACACAGTAAAGCTCTTGGCAGCAGCACAATTAAAAACAATCTCCTGCAGTCGAGCACTGGAAGAAATCTCTGCAAACTAAGAAAATCAAAGCTGACTTTTGAATTACACTGTATCAAATGGCTTATTGTAATGGAGTAATTATAATCAATAACAAATGAGTTTAATAACATAAACTCCATTTTTACATCTTTTTTTAATTTGTGCTAGGGTGTTGTGGCTGCCTGCCAGGGCATTGCTTTGCATTGTTAATGTGTTCTGGGTGGATACTAGGCGGTGACTAGAAGGTTGCTTACTGGTTGAAGGGTCCATATACTCAAGTCTCTGTAACATTGTGGTCTTTGGCGGGTTCCACATTCAGTCTAAGGCGAGGGTTAAATTTGCAGACATTTTGATGCCAAAGACTTCTAAATATAATCATCCTCTTGCGAGAGACCACCTTCCTAAAATATATATAGGCAATTCGATATTTATCTATATTGACCCATACAGTGTGAGAGATTATTCAATATCATACAACTGTGATATTATAAAGACATGTTGCCCTTTACTGTATATATGACTGTACTAAAGCAAAAAATACTACTAATAATAATTAATTAAAATATTCTTGAATGTTCATTGGATATATATTTTTATAGTAGATTTTTATACAGTTTATATATATATATAATTGCACTAAATTATAAATAAATGTAATAAATAATTTTAATTAAATAAATAAATAACATTTATTTATAATTTATTGAACTTATTTATTTATTCATTGTTGAAATATTATTCAGGTCTTTATACCAAGCCTTGGTACTGAATGATCATCATAGTGTGCCATGTACCATGGTATTTAGATGGGATTCCATGGTACTTAGTGCTTGGAATACCTAACCCCCCAAAAAACAATGAAATATCCATTCCCAGACTTTTCTGTTACAAAACATGTCAATATCATGGTAGCCTACTTTTCATTACTGTGAAGTGAGTGCATTGCTGTGGATAATATCCCATGAATGTTGCGTTTTGGAATTGAATAGTGAACCAGGAACTTCTCTCACAGTGCTGCTAGACTAAAACACTCAGTGTGGCTGTACGAGAGTCAGTCATGGTCATTTGGCCCTCTGTGCTGATAGACTCAGTCTATTCGCACTGAATAAGACACCGTTAGAGTCCTCAATAATGCAGCCGTCACTCAGGCCAACAGGTTGTCCCGAACCTCGAAGGGTGAGTGAATTCTCCCCCGTGTGAACCTTAGGGCTGCCAGGTCTTCTTGCGTTAGGGATGTGTGAGTGTCCAGCTCAGGACAAATCCGGCATTGATTGCTTGGCATGCTGAACGTCCGCTCCCACAAGGCCTGTTTTCCCACTGCAAAAATAGATCATTACTCCATGCCTTTCCCAACTCCGTCTGGAACCAATACGGCCTGGCTCCTCTCAAACACAGACTCCTGGGACTGAGCCAAGGTCCTCTTCTATCCCCATGCGCCGTTCTCTCCCATCCTGTTTGTCATGCCTCTCTCCACAGCTCAAAAACACAGTCCCATCTAAAACACGCTTCAACATTGGCAGCCGAGTGGTGCCCTGCGCAAGATTTCACCACAAAGATAGATCCTTACTCAACATAGTGTAAAAAGCACTGATGCCTGATTACGGGTTTCGTTTCATTTGCAAAGCCATCCTAAATGGAAGAGAATGGCTGGAGGTTTTTAAACCGAGAAACTATTGAGGAAGTCAGAAAGTTTGTCTGCTACAGTGTTATGACAGCTGGAAAAAATTGAGGGACTGATGACTTGAGGATTCTTATAGTTCTGATGGGCTTTTTAATTAATTTCTTAATCCTATAAAGCCTATTGCATCATATTTAATACAATTCTAAAGGCTTCTAAATTATCAACATGATCAAAACTTTGCTGAAAAACTCATTGATTTACATTATACAAGCCATCAGAATTGTATCTTATTCTGGCCATATAAATATCAACAACTGCACCAAATGGCACATTTTTGCTTAGTTTGGGCCTCTGAATAAAATGTAGGTGTTTTTCCCCCCTCTCATATGTTCTCATATATTACATGAGCCTGATGAATCAGATATGATACTTATATACATAATTATGATACTTAGGTAGCATTTGATGTGTGTAGTTCGGGCTTAATGAACTGCTTTTGTACTGATGCTCTGACCTGCTTGTGTGGATTTCCGTCGGGCTTTCTTAATATCCTCCTCTGTTTTGTTGCTCAATTTGATCTCAAGCTGCTGTGTTTTCACCTCAAGATCCTTCTGTCTGTCCGCTAGAGCCTTCCGTGCCTGCAAAACACAACACAAAGAAGTCATGCGAAGACCAGATTATATGTGGTAATTTTCCACAAATAGGGCACAAAATATACCATAATACTTTTCCTTCTTCAACAAATGATCAGAGAAAGGAAGTGTCTGACCTTCAGAAAAAAAGAAAAGGAAAAAAAAATGGCCATCAACCTCAAAAGGTCAAACCAAAACTTGAGAGATTTTCTAATCAATTGCAATGGAATTAGCATTTAAAAAAAAAAAATATATTAAAGGTGCTCTAAGCTATGTCACGTGTTTTTTAGGCCAATTTTTTTTTTTGGTCACATAGAGCAAACATCTCCTCACTATCCGCTAGCTGCCTGTCCCCTGAACACACTGTAAAAAAACGCGGTCTCTGTAGACAGCCCAGGCTCCACAAACGGCAAGAAAAACAAACTGGCCCAGCCTGGACCAAGAAACATAACAAACAGTGTTCCAGCCAATATCAAGAATGATTTGGGGGTGGGGGTTGGGGGGTTAGTGCGCGTACACATGAAGGGAGGTGTGTGGGGAGTGGAGGAGAGAGAAGCATGAAGAGGGAAGTTAGCCAGAGGAGAGATGTCCTAACAACGACAACGACTAACGTTACAAATTTATATTCTTGAGAATTTTGATATGGCTGACAGACGACCAAAGAGACGACGTTCCGATGAACAAATAACAAAGAATAGGGAAAAGGAGAAGGAACGAATTTACATCGGAAAAGCGTTCAAAAGGTGGCGAGAACTCCTCCGGCAGAAGGGCTTCCAATCCGACATTCAGGTGGCTCTGTTTTTGCTGGACAGGTGGGTAAATCCAGTTTGGTTTTTCTAAATGGTTCACGACTGTTTCAGGAAGCACGGAAGGGAGGGGGAGGGGACGGGATGAGGAGGAGGGAGGGTCCAGCTAGCCTCCGTTTTGTTTGACAATACTTTGAACGTCAACAAGAAGTGACGTCACCCAACATCGCTTAGAGCACCTTTAAATTAAGACATTGAACAAAGGTTGAAACCCTGATTTGTGTTATTTAGTCATTTTCTAGCAAGTAAATGAACATAAATTAAATAGAATGTAATGTAAATAATTGATACTATGCCACATTGGCTAACAGAACTGCAAATTTAGTCTGAATTTGTTCACACAGTGTTGTCTGGAGGTTGTTAGATTATTAGTAGATGTTCTCTGCTGTATTCAATCATATCAAGTCATAGATCATGTGAGCTTCATTGTCTGCAATCCCATTGATAGCTGCCGCATTGCGACAGTTAAACTGTGCTAAACTTCGATGCATTGCCTCTGGTTACTGTTGCTCATGTCGCCTAGAAATGGCCAATTCTCACTGGAAATGAATGACGGATAAGCGCCTGTGGTCACTGCTGATGTTTAATCAGAGGGATAAACAAGTGAATCTCTCAAGGCATCATTCTAATGTGTTCTCATTTCTCATCCAGCCATCTGCTGTCCATGCACAAGTTTGAATAGACATGTCGACACACTGGCTTCAAGACATAAAGTGCAACCTGGAAAACATTTTAGAGCCCTTTGTACCAGCAACACACTGACTTGAAAAGAAAGTTGAAATATGCTAGACAAAATCACAATGGACTCAAAGTTCCCTTGTGAAAAAGAAGTAAACTTTAACATACTTTTAAAAAACAGTATTTGTTCTGGAAATAATACATTTTAAAAGAACATACTAAAGAGTGAACTGAATGTAACGTGTTCAAACACTTAATTGCAAGTTATTTATAATTAAATGAAAATGTATTTCAGTTTAAATTTATATTAAATGCAATTAGCTGAGCTTAAGAGTGTTTTTAACCCATTTACAGTAAGTACATATTTATATGTAATTACTTAATAACATCTATTGTAAATAAACAAAAAAAAATATTTAATGTAATTTCTATTGAAACTTATATGTTATTAATTTAAATATATTTGTAATTACACATTTGTAATGATGAAGTTGCAATTATCCCATTTAGAATATATTAACCTACGTAACATCTAGGGGTGTAACGACACCCTCATGTCACGATTCGATACATATCACGATACTGAACTCCCGATATGATATTATTGCGATACTCCAAGACGTGGTAAAACGTTAACAAAAATACTAAATTTGGTGTTACATTGTGGGTGTAAATGAATAGGCTTGGACTTGGTGCTGGTAACCCAATGCACAGGACAATGGTGACACCAGAATAAAAATATTCATGATTCTGAAGCTGAAAATACAGTTATTTTAGACGAATATGCTTGCACTTGATCACTGATTAGATATATTTAAAATAATGTAGGCCATGTTTTACTGGTAACAAGACATTTGGCATTATCAGGACCCTCAAATATTCCCCCACTGCATTATTATACATTATATATAGTTGTTTAATGTAGCACTGGCACTAAATCTCTGTTGCATTTTTGTATTGCGATATATTGTGACACGATATATTGTTACACCCCTAGTAACATCAAATTCTGAAGCTCCGCACATGGCATCCCGGCCAAAAATGTATGCATGTATGTATACCTCTTGATGGAAATAACATCACAACAATTATTTCCATCAAGAGGTGCATCAATTTTTGGTCAAGATCTTGTATTGTCAATGCAAGAGTCCAGCACTCTGTAAAGTCTCCTCCAGCACATCCCAAAGACTTTCAATGAATTTAAGGTCTGGACTCAGACATGCCAATTCATGTGTGAAAATGATCCTTCATGCTCCCTCCTGACCATTCTTTCACAGTTTGAGCCTGATGAATCTTGACATTGTCATCCTGGAATATGGCCATGATGTGTCTTCCTACATTGTTAAAGAAATGAAAAGCTACACACGCCATCAATTAGTGTTAGAAGAACTGTTGCCAAACATATAACACAATAATGATCCAATCCTAGACTCATACTTTTAAGATTTGAATGTGACAAAGAGTTTTGTCTTTTAAGATTAAGATTTTGTCTTTTAAGATTGTTAAAAATCTTTTAAGCTTTGACAAGTGCACATTCAAAGGAATTAAGTACACTTCTCTTTCACTAGGGTTTAAACAAAACATTTATAGAGTTTGCACCTTCTCCACTGCAGCATAGCGGCTGACCAGCTGCTTCCTCAGGTCAGCGATGTGGTGGTCGTATTTCTTCATGTCTTTTTTAAAATTGTCCCCCCTGAAGGTCAGGAAAGGCTTCTCGACTTCACTCTGGAGCTGGAGACAAAATCCTTGAAATCAGTTGAACATCGAACAGCGTCTGAAATGAGCTGTGGGGTGTGTGTGGTTCTCTAAGACGACATTTACTTCATTTCAGCGCATACAGTATTTGGATCAAGCCCAAAGTTTCTGATTCAGTAATGATGATGATGATGATGATGTTCTTTAAGAAAGGAGGCTTTTGTTCTGCCGTCTCCGTAAATCATATGTGATCTGATGGAATGAGACTGCAGAATCACCTCCTTCTTTCTGCAATTAATCACCCACACTGGCACTAAATGGAGCACGCAAGTGTGAACGCGGGAAAGCACAGCGGTGGAAATAGACAAATCACAGCAGACTGAGAAAGCTGTGTAGCTCATTACATACAGGCAGCTAATAACATCTCTGAGGGGAAGCTATTCAGTACGGCACAGAAATGAAATAAAGGCCGGATACTTCATCTTCCCTGACAATGCATGAGTCTGAACTGCCAGTTTCTCAACTGGATCTTATATCACCTCTATTGAGAAATGTCATCATAAGAGAGAACTGAGAACTTCCCACCTTTGAGGAGAACTTGAGATGGACCTCGGCTTCATCAGCTAGACTCTTCTTGACTTGAGCCCAAGCTTCTCCAAGAGTCCTAACCAAACAAACCAGGTTAAAGCTACCATATTACTCTTCAGAGTTATCAAAATAAGTGTACTCCTTTAAAACACCCCACAAAATTACTAAAACATAATGACTTAAAATGTACTTTAAAGTAAAACTTTTAATTTGACATTATTACAAAGTGCACTTATTAAAAGTCTCCTTAAATATAGTCATGAAAGTGTACTCTCTTCTAGTAGACTCAGTTGGCCTTTTATTTCACTGATATTATACATTTTCTGCAAGTGCAGCTTTTTAAAATGATACTTTTAAGATTAGAAGTACACTACAAGTGCACATTCAATACAATTAAGCACGTGTAAGCATGTTTTAAGTATGTGTTCATTTATTCTTGAAATCCCTTCTTTCTTTTTTTAAATAGACTTAATTCTTTTCAAAAGGATCTAGCTCAAAGATATTTATATAATAAATTATTTAAAAAAAAATATCCTCAACTGGATGGAAAAACTATGGAAGCATTTCCGTCACTGAATAAAAAGAAAAGGTAATTTCGACTTTTTATCTCGCAATTGTGACTTTATAATTCACAATTCTGACTTTATAATTCACAATTCTGACTTTATAATTCACAATTGTGAGTTTATATCATGGAATTGCAAGAAAAAAGTCAGAATTGTAAGAAAAAAAAGTCAGAACTGTGAGATAAAAAGTCGCAATTAACTTTTTTATTGTTTAATTCCGTGGCGGAAACAAGCTTCCATAAAAAAACAGCTAACAAGTGTCCAGTATGCAAACTCCTTCAATAATACTTCTAAATCATCCTTGTGACGTACCCTTCCTCTTGTGCTGCCATTGGGAACATGGAGAGTTTGGAAAGGTTCTTGGCATATTCCTCTTCGATTTTTATCCTGAAACATAAAGCGTTATCAAGACAAAACCGTTCAATGTGGCATATAGTCTCATACAGTACTACTGAAATAACTCCACTGCAAGATGACTAAGAACTAGTTAAATTAATAAAATATCATTAATATAAGTAATACCACTCTAATCTACAGTAATAAAAATTCAGTAAGAAAGAAACACCTAAAATCAATCAGTAACTATTGATTTCATTGAAGAACATACACTTCTTTAAAAACTTCCCGAATCACAGAATGAATTTTGGTTAATTTACGCATTTAATAAATCAGTTGTGTTAATAAAATACTTTGTCATAATTACAGCAAAAATACTGGCTTAATGGATAATAACAGTGGTTGGGTCCTTTGAATGTTGTTGGCAACCTTAGAGTCCAAAAGGTTGAGCGCCTTTGAAGTCACCATGAAATCAAAATGGATAATTCCTATTCTTTAGATGGAATATTGCGGTATTTAATATAAATGATTTATCGTTGTGCTTTTTTTTATTTATTCATGTGCCTCGTAATCTTTAATCAAAATAACTTCCCCTTCCACTTGCAGCGTCATCTCTTCTCTGATGATGTGTTTACTGGCGTGAGGGCGGGGCAACCTGTCACTCACATGAGATCCACCAATAGCAAACCACAACCATCTAATCAATTCCCCATGGACAAAATCAAGCCCCACCCTACATTTTTCTTCTTCGAGAACAACAGGGAAGAAACGACCATCGCAGTTTCCGTTTAATGCCGACTTCAAGAAAATGTTTGTTTGCGGTGTAATGCAGAGTGAGGTGTTACATAAGGAGTCAGTATGAGAAAGAGGCTTTCCCACCTTTCTCTGATGAACTCTGCCATCTCTTTCTGCATCTGCTTTCCTTTCAGCTGTTTCTGCAGCAGCACCTCGAACCCTGACACCGTGGCCCCCTGAGGGTCCCTCTTATCGGCCTGCAGAGGACAGAGACACGTCACACACACTACCACATCATCAGAACCAGACTGTCAACAACACGTGAGCGCCATCAGTGTGTGTGAGTCACAGCGTAGGTTTGCATGAATCAGAGCACGTGGGAGGGGGTGTACGGCCTTGTGGGTGTAACTGAGTGTGCGTTTCGGTGAAGGGTGTGTATAGGTTGTTGAGGGTATGACTAATATAACGTGAGGGCTCCAGATGCAATGTGTGTACGCAGCATGGTAATGGAATATGCTTTTCCGTGTGTGTGTGTGTGTGTGTGTGTGTGCGTGTGTTGGTGTAAGAGTGTAAGAGTCTGCTGTTGTGATGGAAGTTGATGTGCCAAGCCACACATGACAGAAGTGTCATAACCTCTTCACACGCTTGACTTGAGAAACAGCCAGGAAGAATCCTCCCAACAAAATACTCCTCTTAGCATTTGCCTGTGATTTTGCCAAGTAAGACATGTTCATTGGTCAACATATTTTGTTGATCCTGGAACAACATTCCTGTCTAAAAAAATGTGTCCTAACTCTATATCTACCCCTTAACCTAACCCTACCCATAAGTAAAAATGATAGGTGAATATAGAAGCGTCTAACCTTGGTTGTAAGCCTAAACTTGACATAAACTGTAAACTTGCCTCTAAAATCTGATTGGATGATTGGAATGTTGTTCCAGTATGGAAGTAAAATAATGGCAAAAGTTTTTTAAATAAAAAAGCTTGATGAATTGCACTAATAAAAAAATAAAAAAATGCATTGCACTAACCATGCTTGCATTTTAATGCATTGTAATTTTAGGACTTGCAATTTATGGGCTGAAATTCAACATGGTTGAATATTTAAGCTATGAATATATTTCAATTCAAAACATTTCACACACGTTTTCATTATTAAAAATCCAATTATCCATATTCACCTTTCAGATTTCACTTCCAAAAAATTCATTCTGGTTTGAAAATACAACCTATAATATTCGACAGGCAATTTTCGGTCCATTTTATTTCGCTCTACAAATTCAGTGGTTCAAATTCGACAGAAAATTCAACATTTCACATCCGGGAACGGCAGGAATATCAGTAGATTGCCGATTCATAATCTCCATCGGCTGTTAGTCGACCTCACCAGCAGGGGGTGCAAGCGGCTGTTGACGAAGACTAGAGCAATGGGTGAAAGAGTCATTCATTCGTAAAAACAGATTTACAGAAATGGAGCAAGCGGTAAGTATTTGTGATGATTATCAGGGCCAGTATGGAAAAGCTGATAAAGACACAAAAGCCGTGTTTACATGTAATTGGTCACAGTTACCTTTGTACATGTAAGCAGCTTTCTCTTCCGTGAACAAGATTATTATGTTATTCCCCGATGCTGACATACAGATCAAACGTTAAATCTGAGGTAGTAGACATACATTTCTCTCGGTTGTTTAGTTTCCTTAACATTATATCGTGGCGCTATGAAGTTAAGGAAACTAAACAACCGAGATAAACGTATGTCTACTACCTCAGATTTAACGTTTGTGCTGGCGCAAGTTGTTAGCAAATCTGGCCCTAAAACCATTAGTAAATCTGGCCCTAACCAACTTTTTGTTAATTAAAGTAAAATATAAAAACTACATTTCTAAGACAAAATTTTCTAAGGCATCATGTCTCTTTTTTATTTAGTTTAAACTGATGGACTAAAAAACAAATATAAAAATAAATAAAAAATGTGTAGATATAATAAAATATAAAAAAATAAAAACACACAACTGGATGGATGGATGGATGGATGGATGGATGGATGGATGGATGGATGGATGGATGGATGGATGGATGGATGGATGGATGGATGGATGGATGGATGGATGGATGGATGGATGGATGGATGGATGGATGGATGGATGGATGGATGGATGGATGGATGGATGGATGGATGGATGGATGGATGGATGGATGGATGGATGGATGGATGGAACTTTAATGCATCAGGTCGACCGTATGTCTGCTTCTAATGGTATTAGATGTGACCTGTTCGATACTAATCCTAGTATAGTATCAGCACTCAGCCACTGGATGATTGTCCTCTCTCTCTCTCTCTCTCTCTCTCTCTCTCTCTCTCTCTCTCTCTCTCTCTCTCTGTGTGTGTCTCTCACCCAGAAATAGTCGCAGTAGCTCCATTCATTGGGCTTGAGAAGCTGCTGCTCCGGCGTAGACATGGGCACAGGGAAGGTGACGCAGTTGATCTGTGGTGAGATAAAACAGAGGAAGGTCAGTTCACAGTGTGTGTGTGTGTGTGTGTGTGTGTGTGTGTTGTTTTGTCAGGATGGTTTTATTTTCCGAGGAGTGAGACAGAGCTGGCTCAGTCTCAGAGGGGAGACAAACGAAAGGTCACGATTTAAAAGAGAAAGACTGGTCATATAGACTGTGACCCATTGCTGCCTGAGAATGAACAGAGGGATGGAGGAAGAGAGAGAAAGAAAGGGTATGTTTAGAATGGCCTAGTATTTTGAGTATGCACTATGTAAAGCGTGCAGAGTCTGCAAGTTTTCTCTATACAGGTACATTTATCAAAGCACACTGCATGAAACACTGTATCACGTGAAGAATGAAAGCTCATTAATGCATGTTTAATAATGTTTCACACATTTCTTTTTAAGATCTTAAGCAGTAGCACAGATCATTGTGCAAAAGAAGTACACTTAGCTTTCTTTTTAAACCATTTTCTTTAACCCCTTAACTGTCACTCCCCTTTTTGAGAATAAAAAATGTCTTCTGTTGACCACAAAATATGTTATTGTGAAGAATACTATACTATGGAAGTCAATGGGGTCCATCAACTGTATAGTTACCCATAATCTTCAAAATATCTTCTTTTGTGTTCAGCAGAAGACAGAAATTCATACAGGGTTGAAACAACTTGAGGGTGTGTAAATTATGACAGAATTTTCATTTTTGGGGTGAACTATCTCTTTAAGTATTTATATGTAATTTCATAATTACTTCTATTGTCTTTGAAAAATGTGTAAAGTTTGCTTGTCAGTGCATATGGCTAATGTACTGAGAAGCATTTATGGTAAACTAAAACATACGTTAATGTCATATTGAAGCTCATGTATTTGTAAGTACACATTTGTAATAATGAAGTTGCAATTTAAAATATATTAACTTTAACATTATCTGGCTTTGATTTTCTCACAGTTTATATTTAAATATATATATATATATATATATATATATATATGTGTGTGTGTATATATATATATATATATATATATATATATATATATATGTGTGTGTATATATATATATATATATATATGTGTGTGTGTGTGTGTATAGTGTTTTTGTGCATTTTTCACAACAATAAACTTTTTTTTAGGGTCACTTTTCTTTACACTGCCAAGTTCCCTCTTTAAAAAGAGTCCAAACTTCAGTCTGTGTTCCAAAGCATTCAAGATTTATGACAGTTTAAGTTGGAAATTTCATCTTCAGGTCTATGCTCAAAAAGTGTTTACAAGTAACACATGGATTATATCTACTGCATAAATATAATATATTACCATAAAATTCCCTAAAAAAAATGTTGGACCGCCACACGGTGAGCACCAGATTATGCTTTTAAGATTTGAAGTAGGCTACACTACAAGTGCACATTCAGTAAAATTAAGCGCACTTCAAAGTGTAAAACGATCAGAACAAATGGATTTCTTTTTTTTATTGAATATTTACAGCGCAACATAATTTGTGTAAACATAATCAAAGGCGAATCTT
Organism: Rutilus rutilus; assembly: GCF_951802725.1. Taxonomy (NCBI): domain Eukaryota; kingdom Metazoa; phylum Chordata; class Actinopteri; order Cypriniformes; family Leuciscidae; genus Rutilus; species Rutilus rutilus. Next base: position 56,074,149 of record NC_140209.1, read on the forward strand.
ATTTAAAATCATTTTCAAATAAACCAGGCAACCCACACTTAAAATAAAAGGCCCAACATTATGGGGTTAAAAGATTTGAATGATGCTCATTACCTATGTAAATCTGACGCGTCTTTACATGTCCGATCCGTTTACCGCGAAATCTAAATCCACTGTATGTCACTGCACGCTATGACAACACTTCTGCAGTGCATAGTAGCAAATATTTCATGAGAGACAATAAAATGGCTGGACTCTAGCACAGTATGCAAGTACACCGTTCCACTCGAAACACAGTTCAGAGTGAGATTACTGGCAAACAATCACGTACAGAACTGCTATCTTTTCCTACCTCAGACTGCAGTTATGTGCACTCATAAAGTGTTTGCGTGTACACTCTAGGGTCCATGGCGTCTCCAATTAGCCTGTAAGCACTGCAATTATGTAATGCTCACCATCTGTACCGCCTCCCTGCCACTGCCAAACAGGATGTGCTCCCTACCATAGCCCTTCAGTGCCTCACACACACACACACACACACACACACATATTCATGCTCAAATACTCCACTGTAAACAAATTGGTCTTACCCTCTTATAAGCAAGATATTTTGTAAAGTTACAGTATGTCAACAATAATTAAGATATTCCATTAACTTTGACATCTATTTAACACACTAATGTCATCTTTTTTTTTTTTTTTTTTTTGTCTAACTCAATCAAGGCTGAACAATTGTATAGTATTTCTTTAATAATTTAATTTGTAAATGTTACTACAGAACTTTTACGAAATCCACCTCAGGAATAAAGTAACCACCATAGACACTGGAGGACCACCGTTTTTTAACCCGTTCAGACCTGAATTATGTTTTAGGTTTCTGAAAAATATAAAAGAACATTTTCCCAGCTCATGAGGCTTCTATAAATGAGACCAAATAAAAATATATAAAAAAATGTTTTGCTTTAATTGTAATTTTTTTTGTCCATTTCAATGGACGTCACGTCAAAACAGGTGTACTTCACAAAAATGTACCAACATAAAATTAAATAATAAACATAAAAATTGTTATTATATACTTAAAGCTTTTTCTCAAGGTCAAAAACTTTTCAACAGTATACCATTTCAACTTTAATTTTGAGGTTTTTGTTTTACAGATTGCACATTGTTTGTAATAAACTAAATATCTTAGAATCAATCAATATGGTCATGTTAGAGTCATTTTCTTTGCGAATCTTTCTTTTTTAGATCAAAAACTTGAACATTACAACATTTCAACTTTAATTGTAAGGTTTTTGCTTTATAGATCGCACATTTGTTTATTCATAACAAAATAAACCTAGGAATCAATCAACGAATTCACGTTAGAGTAATTTCCTGTGTGCATCCTTGAAACAATTTCTCTGTTAGCGATTTTCTTGTATTTCTACAGTACATTATTGGCAGCACGGTTGCCATGCATGATGCATGTATTTTGATTTCCAGTAAATGTACTGTAATTCACTTTACAGTACACAAGATCAGTACTGTAAACTACCAAATAGTACTTTACTGTATTTGTACTGTATTTCGTAATTTGATCTGCTTTTGCTGTAATTAATTATACGGTGTTGTAATATTGAGAAATTACTGATAAATGTTATTTAAATTTTCAAAATAATTACTAATAATGATAATATTATATCACAATAATATAATATGTAGTTATTAGGAAATATAGGCTATATAGGAAAAAATATGGAAATCAATGGCTATACTGTCAACTGTCTAGTTACCGACATTCTTCAAAATATCTTCTTTTGTGTTCAGCCGAATAAAGAAACTCATACAGATTTGGAACAACATGAGGATGAGTAAGTGATGACAAATATATTTTTTGGGTGTACTATACCCATAAAGGGATAGTTCACCCAAAAATTTAAATTGGCCCATGATTTACTCACCCTCAAGTCATTCTAGGTGTATATGACATCGTTCTTCTTTCAGACGAATACAATTGTAGTTATATTAAAAAATGTCCTGGCTTCCAAGCTTTATAATGGCAGTGAATGGTTGTTTCTGTTTTGAAAGTCCATAGTGCATCCATCCATGATAAAAGTGCTCCATGGCTCTTGGGGGTTAATAAAGGCCTATTGAAGCGAAGCGATGCGTTCGTGTAAGAAAAAATAATTCATTTTCAAGTTACGCTTTCGATTTATGTCAAATCCTATGTTTCGTTTGGCCGGAAGCTAGTCATTTTACTTTATAAAGTTTTAAATACGGATATTTTTCTTACATCTCCATCTTCCTCATCATCACTCCACATAAAGTCACCATCTGAGATACTTCCATCAGCTATATGTTCAAGCACTTCAAGAACTATATATTCTGCATATGAAAAAGTAAAAAAAAAATGTATCGGTACTGTGATATAGATTTTTATATAAGAAATTTCAATCAGCATTACTGGACTTCAATTACTGGAATGTGATTTCAGTAACAGGCTTTTGAACCCACTGTCCATTCTAATGGACAGACACATTTGAAAAAATCCTGATTTAAAATGTGAAATTCTACAATCGATTTTTAACTTTAATTAATAAGTTCAATCTTTCTATTTTACATACAAACTATGAAATACTGACAAACATATCAAAAAATGTAAATAAAACCACAGAAAATGTTGCTTGCTTCTGTGTTTGGAGTGAAGTGCTGACATGCTTCTCTTCAAAGTAGTGTTTTTTTCTATAATTACTACTACCATTTGATTGGATGACAAGCGTCCAATCTAATGGACTGCAGGCTTTAAACTAGGTGAAATGCTCCAGAAGTAAAAAAAAGGGGGGTTGACATGTGATGTCCATTGTAATGGACGCAGGGTCTGAATGGGTTAATGGCAGAATTTTTTTTACCCCAGTTCTATTAATATGTGGTCTTGCAAACGACCAACAGTTACATATTGTTAACAATCCTATTCGCTATAATTACTTCAACCCTGTTACATTAAATTTGGCATCAATCATTTCAAAACAAAGTACATTTTGATAGTATCACACACTTTGTGTAATTAGGCACATTGTAATAAAAAAATAAAATAAAAAAATATATAAAAAAATGGCACACTGTAATTGAAAATAAAATTATATATATATACTATATATATATATATTATATACAAATTGGCTAATATTCCAATGTAAAAAAAAAATCATTTAAAAAATATATGTATATATATATATATATATATATATATATATATATATATATATATATATATATGTATATATATATATATATATATATATATATATATATATATATATAATTGCAACTTTTTATCTCACAATTCTGACTTTTTAATTTAATTTTTAATGCAACTGCTTGTTATAAAGTCAGAATTGCAAGTTTATATCACGCAATTCCAAGGAAATAGTCAGAATTGTGAGATAAGTAGTAGCAATTACCTTTTTTATTTTTTATTCTGTGGCGGAAACCAGATTCCATACATTTAAAATAAATGCTGTTCTTCTGAACTACAAACTTTTGAAAAGAAGTTTATATATTTCTAATTTGGAATTTATATCTACCCGTTCCCTGACAATGGCTTATAGCCACAAGGACAAAATGCACAGAATGCTGGATAATATTTTTTCAGAGGACTGTCAGGGTAAGCCTTGATGAATTATGACTTTTCTATCTTGTCTCAGCAAAGCATCTCTAAATACTAACTCCTCCACTGCATCAGCAGCGTTTAGGTATACATTACTTGCACAAAAGGAAAAGATGGCGCAATGCAAATTGAGTAAACTTGAGCACAAAGATACACACACACACACACACTCACACACACACACATACATAAAAAAACGCAATTACGATCAAGACATTCAACAGATTGACCACCATACATATGCACGGTGATAAGACCATATCTCTCACCCCAGACACTTCCTAATCTGATGCCGTTTGAGCTGATTTACTCAATCGTGCCTCGTCACTTTGTTCATTTCATGCCTGGAAGATCCCTCTGATTGTCGTGGCCACTAGATTTTGCCTTACAGTGCCGCCACATCTATCACTCCTGTTGTTTATCGTAGCCTCTCATCCTCCACCAAATGAGACCATTCATCAGATTCAGGTCCATCTCCTCTGCTAATAACTCCTCAGCGAGGTGATACGTCATTATCAGGAGCTTATTACACCCTCTGTCCACAATGAAATACGTCCCCCTCCACATACCTTTTTTCATCTGGGCTGATGTAAGGTCAGTTCACATCCACCAAATATGAAACTGTAATCACCATTTGGGACACCGGGCTGTTACTCTTGATATTGTAGTAAACTTGGATGAGGGCCGCAGAGGCAATGCTGGATTTTTCAGCAGGGTCACCCAAAACTTTATATTTTGTCATCATTTACTCAGTCTCACATCATCTAAAACAACAGTCTACGCCACTGGCTTTCGTTGGTTGAACAAAAAACAAAACAAAGCAAAGCAAAACGTAAAACGCAAAACAAAACACAAAACAAAAGAAACAAAACAAAACACAAAGTGCAAAATGTAAAATATAAAACAAAACAAATGTAAAACAAAACAAAATACAAAGTGTAAAATGTAAAACAAAACAAACAAACAAATCAAAAGAAACGAAACAAAGCACATGTAAAACAAACAAATGTAAAACAAAACAAAAACGCAAAGCGTAAAGTGTCAAATAAAACATAACAAAAGAAACAAAGCACAAAATGTATAATGCAAAACAAAACAAAATGTGTAAAATGTTTAAAAAAAACTCAAGTAAAACAGCATAAAATGTAACACTTAAAATAAAACCAAAACAAAGTGTAAAATGTAAAATGGCGCTATCTTAAATGATTTTACAGAGTGGTGTAAGTCATCTTTTATTAACATTAACGGGGCAAAAACGAAAGAAATGCTGATCGATTTTAGAAAGAACACTCCCTCCCTCAGGCTATAGAAGTGGTGAAGCAATATAAATACCTCGGTATTATAATCGACGACAAACTCACCTTTGAGCCACAAGTTGACGCTGTCTGTAAGAAATCACATCAACGCATGTTTTTTTTTCGTAAACTTCGTAATTTTAATGTTGATAATACCTTTATGAGGATGTTTTATTGTTGTTTTATTGAATCCATCCTTTCTTTTGCTCTTGTGAGTTGGTTTGGGCCCCTTACACTTAAAAATAAGAATAGGCTGCAATCTATAGTCAATGTGTGTGGCAAAATTTCCAACAACTCTCTTACAGACTTAAATTCTGTATATGAGTCAAGGACTCTCAAGAAGGCAAATTCAGTCCTGGCTGACCCAAATCACCCCTTAAACAGCTGTTTCATTTTGTTACCGTCGGGCCGCAGATTCAGTCTGCCTAAATGCAGGACCAATAGACATAAAAAGTCTTTTGTTCCTGCTGCTATAGGCTGTTTAAATAAGTCAATGTGAGTTGTGGACTTCTATATAGTATGTATTTATTTATTTTATTTTTTTATCTGATTGTATGTTGATGTTTGTATAATTTGTGTGTTATTTATGTCACATGCTGCTGCACTACGAATTACCCCTCGGGGATAATAAAGACTCCTTGAACCTTGAACCTTAAAACAAAAAAAGAAACAAAACAAAACAACATGCAAAATGTAAAACATACAACAAAACACACCAAAAATGAAACAAAAAAGGAATGCAATGCAAACGTAAAATCTAAAACATAAAATGAAACAAATCAAAGCACAAAGCGTAAAACGTAAAACATAAGAAAAAAAACCAGAAGAAAGTCATACAGGTTTGGGCGACATGAGGGTGAGTAAATGATGAGATAATGGACATTTTGGGGTGAACTATCCCTTTAAGAGTTAAATAGCTCTTTGGTGAATTCAACATAAAAACTCCCTAGACAGAGCAGTAATCACTGCCTTTAAGTCAGGAGTTTAGAAATAACCCACAACACTGGCAAGCAATGTGTATATAACTGTGTTTATGCGTGTGCGTGTGAGTGCTCGTGAAGGGAAAGGGAAAAAACGGACGCATTATTTGTTTGGGTAAGCAGAATGTCTGTGCCCAGCGTATGTCTGGCACCGGCCCATGAACCCTCTGCCCTACTCTCTTTTAATGCAGTAATGAACACGGCTGCTGGAAACCAAACATTTCTGCTGAACAGCCGCAAATATCACCGACCTAATGATAGCATGCAGCAGGCATGAGGGACGCAAAAACAGCAGGCAAGCAAACAAATAAATCTACAAAACACAAATCCAGTCAGCTTCACTCCAACATCCATACAGAGATCTGAACCGCTGCTCAGACTGTAGGGTCCTCAGCCTCTGTTGCTAAGCGACAAATTGCTTTCCCTGTAAGGGCATTTTCCCCCATTACAAAACAATATTTGGATATTGCAATACCAATAATGGATGACATCATTTCAAAGTGCAAAACATTTTCGCAAACAAACATCAGGGTCTCCAGATAGTTCACAATATGCAGCTGTTTACAAGCGCAAGCACTACGACCAGCTATTGACAGCTACCTATTATTTCAAGCGCAGGAAAGTGCATCGAGGACCGAGAGCCAGCGTGGATCAATCAGCCAAACTGACATGCTTTTCGTTCCACATTAGTGATACCCAGAAGATACTGAAGGTGAACAAAAGGTGAAAGCTTCTAGGCCAGCTTTTCCATCAACCTCACGCTATTGATTCAACATGTCTCCAATTCAGTGGTTGTCATGGAGAATCGCTTGTGCGTTTCGAGCGAGCTAAAAATACCTTGTAATATGTATAGAAATCCATATATATATGCATTACACTTCTAGTGATGTGCTTTGTAATATTGATATTTCTAGTCAAATTTTAGATAAATGGTGCATTTCAGCAAAATATAATTTTTTATTAATAAAATATATTTCACGGAATTTAAGTGGTGCATATATTGATTATTCAATTGGACAGCACTTATGTGAGTGTGTGCGTGCACGTGTGATATGTAAGGATAATACATCATATAACAGACTGAACACTATTTAAATATAATGTTTTAATATCATTTAAAATGTAATTTATCCCTGTGATCAAAGCTGAATATTCAGCATCATTACTCAGTCTTCAGTGTCGCATGATCCTTCAGAAATCATTCTAATATGATGATTTGATCAGTTATTATCCATGTTGGAAACAGTTGTGCTGTTTAATGTTTTTTTTCAGGATTCACTGATGAATAAAAAGTAAAAAAGAACAGCATTTGTTCAAAACTTTTCTGACAATATAAATCTTCACGATCCCTTTTTAACAACACATCCTTGCTGAATAAAAGTATTAATTTCTTTCAAAAAAAGAAAGAAAGAAAAATGACAGACCCCAAACTTTTGAAGGGTAGTGTTTATTGTTACAAAACATTCATATTTTAAATAAATGCTGTTCTTTTTTTTTTTTTTTTTTTTTATTAATCAAAGAATCCTGAAAAAACTATTTCCAACACTGATAATAAATCATTATATTAGAGTGATTTCTGAAGGATCATGTGACACTGAAGACTGGAGTAATGATGCTGAATATTCACAGGAATAAATTACATTTTAAAGTATATTAACATAATATTGTAATAATATTTTCTGTCTTTTTTTCTGTATTTTTGATCAAATAAATGCAGCCTTCATGAGCACAAGATACTTCTTTCAAAAACATAAAAAATAGTAGTGCGTGTGTGTGTGTGTGCGTGCGTGCGTGCATGCATATATATCCATATCCATATGTGTAATAACTGGAATTATGTACAGCGAGCTGGTCATTAAAAAAAGAAGCCTTCAACCCTTGATCAAGACCCTTCTTATCACCCTATAGGGGATTATTTTGCGATAATGACTGTAGCTGCATTATCCCTTCTGCTTCAATAAGCGAACAGACCTCCTTTGTTAGAGGAAATGAAATGACACGTTTATTAACGCACACCAGTATGAATACTAGAGCAGTCTTACCCCTGCCGCTAAAACTGCAGCATGCTAAACACACTGCATGCTGCCTCTCTGAACAAACAGTGACAGGTTGAATGACAGCTTTCTTTCATCCCTCCCATTTCACTCTCTTTCTTTTTCTCTCTTTGTGTGTGTGTTTTTTTTTTCAACACCCATTAGTCAGTACTATTGCCTTTGTCACCATGGAAACTGGACTAGCCATGTCTTCCCCGGTTCTCTAGTTCCCTCTCTCTGGTGGGCGGTCTCTCTCTCGTCTGACGGACACCTCACCTGCCCTATACACACACACACACACACCAGAATATCTGTACATCTCTCACACTACAGGTTACATAACACTAACCAACCCAAGCCTGCCATAAACACCCTCAATGAATGTTAATGTAAATACTGTAGAGGTTCTAGTCATCACCACTGACCATCAGTGCGTTTTCATGAATGAGAGTTGCCCATCAAAAATATCGCCCAGGCTGCTACACACTCTCAAAGTGGATGTTAGGGCTTATTCAGAAGTGAAAGGCTTCCTGCGAGAGTTCGGTTGTGAACAAATCAGTGTTGCGAGATGACCTGCAGTGGCTGCAACATCTGACCTTCTGTGCGCCGCTTTATGAACCATAGCTGCGTTTACAAATGCACTGCAACACAACTAGTCTCTCGACAGATTCGGCTTCCCATGAAACCCAAAGCACATCAGTTGTGTGAGCCTCATGCGACGTTTCCAGGTGAAGCTGGATCAAAGCAGGGTTCCAATACAGCTGCAAAGCCACGTCTCCGCACTCGCACTGCATACATAATTTGAAAAGAAGTGGCGCGGCTTCGAGCGGCGCGTTCGTGCGCGAGATTCCCACTGTTGAGCATCAGCCATGCCACACAACAGAGCGTCCGCACAGCTTGTGTTGGCATTCAAAATACTCTCTTCCTTGTTGTGGTTGAACGCTGGTCAAGAACATTAGGAATAGCAAGTGGTCTCTTGGGAAGTGGGGAAATTGAATGCATGTGCAAGAAGGACAAACACAAGAGTGGTTTTTGAAAAGTGTCTGATATTATTATTATTTTTTACTCCGTTTTATTCCATTTGTCTCCATTCAAAGCAGTTCCCGGAGGAGTTCCATCCTAGCAAATAATCTCGGAGTGATTAGCATATATGAATGAGTCCATGTTGGTGAATCCTTTAAAACATGGTATTGCAAAACAGTGGTGATGTAATCCACTAGTCATAGTGCATCTTCAGACTCACAGAAGCGCACACACAAACTTCCAGCAACATCACTCATGAAACACACACACACACACACACACACACATAGACGCAAAGCAGTGAAAAGAATGGCACAAAACACTGATCAGATGTTTCACATCTGTGAAACACTTCAGGGAAACACTGATTTGTATTCCCAGTGGCCAGTTCTGCGAAACACACACATCCTGATTCTTTCTGATCGACGTTATGATTAAAGCTAATAAATCGAGTGACTGATGGAATTAAGAGCATACAGAGCGTCTTATATACATGTCCACTTGACAGCAGTGTGAGTGTATAGGTGTCTATCTGTAATCAATTGTCAATACTCACAGTGATTTTGGTCTCCTTGATCTCCTTCTCCTTATTCTGCCTCCTGGCCGGGGACGTGGACCCTGGGCTCTGGGGGGACAGACAGGAGGCATCATCAAAACTGCCATCCGCATCAAAGCTTTCCTCCATCTCCATTGATCCGTGCCTCCTCTCTTTCTTTCTTTCTCTCGCTGGCTCACTCTTTTTGCACTCTTTTCGCTCGACTCCCGCGTGCAGTCTGACTGCCTGGCTCTGTTGCTGTGGCAAGCGATGCAGAGTGGAGTGTGTGTGTGTGTGTGTGTGGTGGGGGTCTCAGGGGGAGGGGGGTCGTGGAAGCGTGACGGAGTGAGAGGGAGTGAGAGACATAGGCAGAGAGAGTAGGTGAGGTACACGAGACTTCAGTAACAGTTAAAAGGGCACACAGTCAACAGAAAAGAGGGTGAATCTCATGAAACCTGACAAAAACACGTCCAGGTCATATTTTACCCCAAAATAGAAATAATGTGTGTTTGTTTTGTCAGTCAGGAATTTTTTTTTTATGTGTTTTTATTGCTCTTAGTGCATGGAAAACAAGAAACTGAGGAGATACCATATTAAACATAATACAGTAATAACACAGCAATACTGTGTATTTAACAAACCAATGAATAAAGTGATATAAAATCATGTGAAAACTATAAAATACATACAAAAAAATATATAATACAGCTTCAATTCCACCAAAGATCTCTACGACCTGTCAATGTACAACTCTATGGAAACCCAAATCAGATAATGTAGAAAATACTCACGGTCCCCCCAGTTTACTGGAGTATGTAGATTTACTCTTATTAGCTGCTAATTCTGATTATGTTCAAAATGGACATATTTCTACCGTAGAAAACCTCAGACTGAAATCTCCATTGATCTACTGATGTTTTCAGACTGTGGAAAAACAATCAGCAATCAGGTGTTTTCAATCTCATCTGAAATGAGCAGTGTTGGAGGTCATCTGTCCACTAAATTGGACATCATGCATCACTAGCTATATTTCAGCTGCAAATTAATGTTTTCAGTTTTCTACATTATCTGATTTGGGTTTCCACAGAGTTGTACATTGACAGGTCGTGGAGATCTTTGATTGAATCATATCCTCATATTGTAATCTGATTATGTTATGCATGTTACTTGTAATACATAATCAGATTACTTTTTGATGTAACGAGTAAAGTAACACATTACAAGTAATGTGCTTTACGTAATCAGATTACTTTTTTTGATGTAACTGATGTAATTAATAACAAATGTGACCCTGGACCACAAAACCAGACACATGGGTAAAATATTTTGAAATTGAGATTTATACACCACCCGAAAGCTGAATAAATAGACGTTCCATTGGTGTATGGTTTGTTATGATAGGACAATATTTGGCCGAGATACAACTATTTGAAAATCTGGAATCTGGGGGTGCAAAACATTGAGAAAATCACCTTTAAAGTTGTCCGTTTATGTTCGCGATTGTGCTGCATTCACTCACAAAAATACTCACTTTACTTAATATCCTAAAGATTTTTGGCATAAAAGAAAAATCGATAATTTTTTGACCTATACAATGTATTGTTGGCTATTGCCACAAATATACGCGTGCGACATGTGACTATTTTTGTGATCCAGGGTCACAAATACATTTATTTACAGCCAAAACAGTTACTGCGGATGAAGTATTTTCAAGAACAACAGTCACAGTAATAGTATGAATTGTAGCCTAATCCAATTTAGTGGACAGATGATTAATCAAAGTTTCCTCCCAATCTAAAATCAATACTTGGAAACTTCAACAATGATATGACTCATTAGATGTTACTTGATGCTACAACAGTTTGTTTTACCTGCAAGAGTCTCATAGGATAGAAGGAATGGATTGATTTTCCAAAGAAACTTGGCATATCTGACTGGCCGTCGGCCATCTTGTATTTTTAGTAGCTTGGTGGCAGTGTATAGGATGCACTAGTCAAGTCAAGTCAAGTCAAGTATATTTGTATAGCGCTTTTCACAATACAGATTGTATCAAAGCAGCTTCACAGTATTAAATTAAAATAATACAACAAGGTTTGTTTCTAGTGGAATTTATTGATAAAATCAAATTAGATATCCAGAATATCCCCAACTGAGCAAGCCAAAGGCAACAGTGGCAAGGAACCGAAAAACTCCATCAAGTGACCTAATAGTGTCCTAAAACTCCATCAGGTGACCCAATGGAGAAAAAAAAACCTTGGGAGAACCCAGGCTCAGTCGGGGGCCAGTTCTCCTCTGGCGTTTATTAACTAGAGGCCGGATTGTAATTTGGACTGTAAGATTAAAAATATTATATGAATGCCTGGCTGAAGAGATGCGACTTTAATCTAGTTTTAAACTGGGAGAGCGAGTCTGAGCAACGAACAGTATCAGGAAGGCTATTCCAGAGTTTTGGAGCTAAATGTGAAAATGCTCTCCCTCCTTTGGTGGTTCTGGATATCCTAGGTATGACCAAAAGCCTTGAATTTAGTGATCTTAAAGAGCGCGATGGATTATAGGGCGATAGAAGATCCGTTAAATAGACTGGAGCTAAGCCGTTTAGGGCTTTATAAGTCAGTAGCAATACCTTGTAATTAATACGGAACTTTATAGGTAACCAATGCAGTGATGATAAAATCGGTGTTATATGATCATATTTTCTTGATCTAGTAAGAACTCTAGCGGCGGCATTTTGGACTAACTGTAGCTTGTTAATTGAGGATGCAGGACAACCGGCTAATAAAGCATTACAGTAATCTAGTCTCGAGGTCATGAATGCATGAACTAACTTTTCTGCATCAGAAACTGATAGCATATTACGTAGCTTAGCAATGTTTCTAAGGTGGAAAAAGGCGGTTTTTGTAACATATGAAATATGATTTTTGAAAGACAGGTTGCAATCGAGTATAACACCCAGGTCTTTTACTGTAGAGGATAAAGTAACAGGACATCCTACTATATTAAAGTTGTATTGCGAGAGGTTTTGTGGGCGGTTTTTTGAACCGATAAGTAGTACCTCTGTTTTGTCTGGATTTAATAAAAGAAAATTACGCGTCATCCAATCTTTTATATCTTTAACACACTCTGTCAATTTGGATAATTTATCGTTTTCATCTGGCCGTGATGAAATATATATTTGAGTGTCATCAGCATAACAATGGAAACTAATTCCATGTTTCCTTATAATATTTCCAAGTGGCATCATATATACTGAGAATAATAGAGGGCCTAACACAGATCCCTGCGGCACTCCATAGTTTACTGGAGTTATGATCGATTTTTCTCCATTTAAATAGACAAAATGGTAGCGGTCAGATAAGTATGATCTAAACCAGCTTAATGCTTGTCCTTGAACACCAGTATAATTTTGTAGTCGATCTAAGAGTATTGTGTGATCTATAGTATCGAACGCAGCACTAAGATCAAGTAAAACTAGTATTGAGATACAGCCTTGGTCAGAAGCTAAAAGTAAATCATTTGTGATTTTAACGAGCGCAGTTTCAGTGCTATGGTGCGGCCTGAAACCAGACTGAAACTTCTCATAGATATCATTTTCTTGCAAGAAAGAACACAATTGAGCGGACACCACTTTTTCTAATATTTTAGACATAAATGGAAGATTTGAAATGGGTCTATAATTTGCTAGGTTATTATGATCTAATTGTGGTTTCTTAATGAGAGGTTTTATAACTGCCAGTTTAAATGTTCTTGGAACATGACCTAAAGATAAAGACGAGTTAATAATATTAAGGAGAGGCTCTTCCACTACAGGTAACACTTCTTTCAGTAGTTTAGTTGGTATCGGATCTAATAAACATGTTGTTGTTTTAGAGGAAGTGATAAGTTTATTTAACTCTATTTGTTCTATAGTTGTAAAGCACTGTAATTGTTCTTGCGGGGTGATAATTAAGGCTGAATTATAAGGCGCAACTGAAGATTGAACGTTTACAATTGTGGTTCTGATGTTTTCTATTTTCTCAGTGAAGAACTTCATAAAATCATTACTACTAAACTGTAATGGGATATTTTGTTCGGGTGATGTCTGTTTATTTGTTAGTCTAGCCACGGTGTTAAATAAAAACCTTGGATTATTTTGGTTATTTTCTATTAGTTTGCGGAGGTGCTCAGCCCTGGCTGCTTTTAGGGCCTTTTTATAACGTGACATACTGTCTTTCCACGCGATTCTAAAGACCTCTAAATTAGTTTGTTTCCATTTACGCTCTAAAATACGGGTTTCTCTCTTTAGAACATGCGTGGTATTGTTGTACCACGGTGCTTTAATTTTCTCTCTGACCTTTTTTAATCTAATAGGTGCAACAACATCCAATGTTCTAGAGAGAATAGTGCTCATAGTGCTAGTTAGTTCTTCTAGTTCATCTGTTTGTTTGGGTTCAGGCAGCAGCTGAGACAGATCGGATAAGCAATTTGAGAAATTATCTATGGTGGATGGAAGGATTGTTCTGCCTGGTTGATAACGCGGCGCTGCATGACATATTACAGCAGTACGTAATATGCAAGTTACCATGTAATGGTCAGTGACTTCATCACTTTGCGGTATAATATCTATATCGGTTGGATCGGTTCCATGTGATATAATTAAATCGAGTGTATGATTAAGACGATGAGTTGGTCCGGTGACGTTTTGCTTGACCCCAAATGAATTTAATAAATCTGTAAACGCAGCCCCTAACGCATCATTTGGATTATCTACGTGTATGTTAAAATCTCCAACAATTAATGCTTTATCGACATTGACTAATAGGTCTGAGAGAAAATCTGCAAACTCTTTTAGGAAATCAGCGTAAGGCCCAGGCGGTCTATATACGGTAGCCAAGGCTAGAGATAATAGGGATGTTTTTCTAACATCTAAGAGCGTAACATTTAGTACAAGTACTTCAAACGAAATAAACTTATAACCCGCTTTCTGAGTAACATTGAGAATATCTCTATAAATTGTCGCAACACCACCGCCACGACCAATTAGACGGGGCTCATGCTTATAGGAGTATCCAGGAGGAGCAGACTCATTTAGACCGAAATAATCATTTGGTTTAAGCCAGGTTTCAGTTAGGCAAAGTACATCGAAGCTATTATCTGTGACTATTTCATTTACAATAACTGCCTTAGGTGTGAGTGATCTAATGTTTAGAAGACCTAGCTTTAGAAATTGTTTTTGTTTACTAATAGCAACATTTTCTGTTTTAATAACAATTAGATTTTTCCTAGATCCTGCAGTAGATATATTATTTGATCTCACTAAACGAGGAATAGACACGGTTTCTATGCAATATTCTACACTAGTATTTATATCAGTTAAATTGGTGCAGCAGAGACTATGATTTGGACTTTTGGTTACTAGTCAAAAGGTATTTAACATTTTGGAGATGTTATCCGACAGAAGATCTGCTCCGAATCTGCTTGGGTGTAAGCCATCGGCACGGAAAAGCCTAGGACGCTCCCAAAACAGATTCCAATTATTTACAAAGAGCAGTTTCTGCTCATTGCACCATGACATTAACCATTCATTTAGCGCAAATAATCTGCTAAACTTTTCATGTCCTAGTCGGTACGTGGGAAGCGGTCCTGACACTATGATCGTTGTTTCAGGCGATGTGCTGCGTACCGTATCGATCAGATTCCTGAAGTCTTTCTTCAGAATCTCTGTCTGGCGCATCCTGATGTCGTTAGAGTCCACTAGAGTCCACTGTGGAAGTAAATGTGCAACTACACCATCAAAACCCATGCATACGCAAGAAAATGCTTTTTGAATAGCTGTCCACTGTAGTGACCTCTATGCGTAAAAGAGTTAAAAAAAGACAACCTGTTTTTTGGACCATTAATTTTTTTTATTTCTAAATACTGCATTAATGCAGTAATCAATTCCAATTTTTATAGCACATTTTCTACTGTAAAAAATGGTTTCCAAATGTAAGTTTAATTAACATTTTGGGGGAAATATGATTAATTATCATGTAACAAAGTCACAGTGAATAAATAATTAAATAAACAAGTAAATCGAAAATATATAAAATATGAAAGACCAAATACACTATTTTTTCTCTTAATTCTGGGGTAAAATATTGGCTGGACATTTATTTTGTGAAATTCACTCAAGAAAACAGGAAGATAAAAACAGACAACCAGAGTTTTTGTCCTTTAAAAAGAGCCGTACAAGATATTATGGAGAACAGCTGAGAAAAATGCTCTTAGTGGTTGTTAGCGTGCTGTTATGCGGTTGCTAGGGAGTTCAGGGTGGTTGCTAGGCAGTTGCTTACTGGTCCAAGTCAAAAGAGTCCACCCCCAAGTCTCTATGATATTCTAGTCTTTAGGGTAAATCTATGGGGTTTTTTCACCAGTGTGATTGCGTGCCAGGCAAAAAGATCATCAGATGTCTTAGAAAAGTAATAACACACATCCCCTCAACAATCTACATAATTGAGGTATCATTCACAGTACAAAAGGTGTGAAGTGAGCAATGAGCCAAAGCTCAATAAGCGACAGTAATAGCGATGTGTCTTAGCAAACACCACTAATTTAAATAATAATATTAATAACACACAAAATAAGGTTAAACATAAGGAGAGAAAAATGATGGGAGGCAAATGATTTACTGAAATAGAACCAAACACCCTCTTCCTTCTGTATAACGTTCGCGTGTTTGAGCAGAGAGGAGGGGAGGAGAGAGGGAGGAGGGGGGGGGAATGGGGCTAATTATCATTGGAGGTAAGCTGCAAACAACAGCATGCTGTCAGACGAGAAAAAAAAAAACACATGACCAGCGAAAACAAAGCATTTCTCACCGCCCATGTGTGTGTGTGTGTGTTGGTGTGAGCTTATCTTTCAGACTGGCTGATGCTTCAAGGTATCTGTATTCATTTTGCATCAGTATTAGTGATTCGAGAGAGGTGTGCCTGTGTGTATGTGTCCAAAGCTGGTGAGTGCAAGCGTGTGTATGTGCCTTATTTCAAGCTGCAGACACTGCATCACCATCCTTGTGTTAGCAGGTGTTTGAGACTTTGTGCTTAGCATGTGTATAAGCAAACATCTCCCAGCATGCATCAAACTACACTGCCTCCCCTCTGTACTAGCACAGTGCATGTTTGCATTATTTGCAGCGCGTCTGTACACCTATGTACACACTCCATCTTTCTAATAAAAAACATGGCCAAAAATCCAGCATGCACAGCACTCCGGATAACGAGAAGCTAATGAACATGCACAACCACACACTTTCTGTCTTACCGTCCTGCAGAACATGTCAGCGCAGGCCCGCAACCTGCGGTTCCGTTCCTCGCCGCTCACCCAGTCCCGCTCGATAACTGTTCCGCACCCCAGACTCTCCCAGCGTACCTCGTCCTATCCGTCTAACCCTCCTCAGCTCCGCTTAAAAACCCAACACCTTCCCAATCCTGGCCTGAGATCAAACTCTAACAGCGTAAAAGGATCCAGAACTGGGCCGCCCATATGGCCCACTCTTTGCCGCTCCCATTTGCTGATGGCATGAGCTGCCCTTGTCTGGCTGTTCGTAGATCACGTGGGATAGGGAGGGTTTTACTTGGCCCTGCTTCACCATCTTTAACTGTTACTGTCCCCAGATTGGCGCAGATGGCACCAGATCTACTGACTCATATATTTCCGTCAGAATCCAAGCAGCAATGGAAGACCAAATCATTTGGTATTTGTAAACTGTTTGCGAGTTATTCTTGGAATCATTCCACAGATACTCCACAGAAGCTCAGATTTACTTCATGCAATATTCATGAGCAGGTGATATCTCGAAATGGGACTGTACCTGGTTGCTTATGTTGGTCTTCCTCAGGGACACATCTGGATGTTCCAGCACATGACCAGAGGCTCCGAGAGACTGACGACCATTTACTGCAACATAGAGGCAGAAAGTGAGTCTTCATTAACCTCATAGGTTTCCCTCACATATGTTCAAATGTTGTTTGTGCGATAGTGATTAAATTTCAAGACTGATAACCAGATGGTTGCTGGTTTAATCTCAGAAAGAATCTCATAGGGCCCTGTGAGCCAATCACAAGGGGGATCTTTTTTTTCTTTTTTGCTATATTTTAATAGTGCAAAATCCAGTCATTTGAAAAGTACACAGGTTTGGTGTGCGGGTGGCGTTCCCCATGCAGATTTCAGAACAGGCTCAATTTGGTTCACAGCGATGACCAACAGAAAGTTTCTTGATTTCAAAGTAACATGACTGTGTGAGCTGATGTGCTTCATAAGGCCCTGTTTACACCTGGTATTAAGATGCGTTTTGGTCGATCGGATCACAAGTGGACGGCGCCAAATACAGCTGTAAATGGGGTCTAAAACGTTTCGACCACTTCCAGAGGAAGTCGAAAATGCATTTGACTAGATTGCTTTCCTAGTGCAAATTCTCATGTGTTCGAACAGCCACAAAAGACCGCCTACTCTCTGCCTACTGACTTAATAAGAAAACATTATGGGAAGCGTGCTTGCCAGACGGGATTTAAACTCTGAGGGCTGAAGACCCAAGTTGAAAAACGTACCAAGCACAACGTTCTCTCATCATCCCTGATCA
Source organism: Rutilus rutilus (assembly GCF_951802725.1). Lineage (NCBI taxonomy): Eukaryota > Metazoa > Chordata > Actinopteri > Cypriniformes > Leuciscidae > Rutilus > Rutilus rutilus. The sequence continues at coordinate 56,092,236 of NC_140209.1, forward strand.
TTTCTAAATGCGTCTATCAGAGCAGAAATGAAAGCTGCTGCTCTCTGTGTCTTTTTCCGTCGTCTCTGGGCGTGTACACATGTAAATTGCACAAACGTTTAAAGAAAAAAACATACATTTACCCGCCCATAGACCCCCCCTTTGAAGAAATCAGGACAGAAGTGGTTGAAAGTGGACAAAAGAGACAAATTAAAACATCAGGTGTAAACAGGAATACGTCTCCCTCGTCTACTTGTGATCTGATCAACCAAAACGCACTTCGGGGGCCAGAGTCGAGAACCTCTGTTTTGGACATTAGTCTGTATTTTGGAATGGAGCTTGTTCTATGTTTTCATCAGCCTATGTGAGCAGTGACGTGTGCACGCTGACTTAATAAACCCTTATTGACACTACACTGAAGCTAATGTGCAAGATAATACATAATGTCCAAATGGTATTCATATCACTGAGTCTGGCCCCATGGCCCACAGATGGCTAACGTTCAGCTCTCGCAAAGGCTGAACAGCCTGTGTGTGCGTGTTCAGTGACTGTGTCCAGTGGTGAGTGATTATTATGATGGAGGCTGTGGTACAATGTTGTTCTTCTTTGAGTTGTCCCTCTCCCTCCCTCAGGGCTGAAGAAACACACACAGTCAGAGCATTAATGAGCCAGCCTTTCCTGATATAAGCACTGACATCCAGCATTTGATAAACAGACTACATTCTCCTGAAATACTGGGACATTCTTTTTCTTACTGCTGTTCCCATGTCTCTGATTCTTAGTCTGTTATCTTCCAACATGTCTTCTATTTAAACCTTTGTCAACTATGTCACCTTTTGTGCCTCTCTCCACCATGTCCTCTATCGTTTTACTATCTTTTTATTCTATATTACTGCCCTCCATGTATTATTCTTTCTTTGTCTCTGTTCACATTTTACTCTCTCCACAGCTCTATCACATTCCTGTGGAAGCTTGTTTCCGCCACAAAATAAAAAAATGCAAATGATAATTGCGACTTTTTATCTCACAATTGCGATTTTACTTCTCGCAATTCTGACTTTATTTCTCAGAATTGCGAGATATAAAGTCAGAATTGCGTGAAATAAAGTCACAATTGCGTGTTATAAAGTCAGAATTCTGACTTTTTTTCTCGCAATTGCGACTTTATATCACGCAATTCTGACTTTATAACACGCAATTGCGAGTTTATATCTCGCAATTCTGACATATTTTCTCAGAATTGTGACATATAAACTCACAATTGTGAGATATAAAGTCCAATTCCAATTCTAAGGGGAAAAAACCCCCTTAAAAAACCCTTCTTTTTTTTTTTACCTCAGAATAGTTTATCTCACAATTCTGACTTTATAACACGCAATTGCGACTTTATATCATGCAATTCTGACTTTATATCTCCCAATTGCGTATTATAAAGTCAGAATTGCGTGATATAAAGTCGCAATTGCGAGAAAAAAAGTTTGAAAAAAAATTCTGGCTTTATAAGACACAATTGCGACTTTATTTCACGCAATTCTGACTTTTTTATCTCGCAATTCTGACTTTATATCTCGCAATTCTGACTTTATAACACAATTGCGACTTTATTTCACGCAATTCTGACTTTTTTATCTCGCAATTCTGACTTTATAACACGCAATTCTGACTTTATAACACGCAATTCTGACTTTATATCTCAAAATTCTGAGAAATAAAGTCAGAATTGCGAGATGTAAACTCGCAATTGTGAGATAAAAAGTCGCAATTATCTCTTAAAATGTTTTATTCTGTGGCGGAAACAAGCTTCCATACATTACCCTTCTAGTTCTACCTCATTTCTAATATAATATTCTAATATTTTGGTGGCCCCCAAAATGAATATTTCTCCCACCTTAGCTTTATTTGACCATTTGATTTGATTTCTGAGATGACTGCTATGCTTGTAATGGTGGCATGGCACGCTTGTTGATGACTACGGTAGAGCTGTAAAATCCCTCATTTCTTTGATCAAACTTCTAACTTCACATTCTTTGTCTCTGTATCAAATGCCCTTCATTTAAATAAATATTCCAGTGATCTTAAGTGGATTTACTCTTTTAAATTAGTCATAAAACATAATTGCTCCAAGCAACAGGTGCATAAAGGCTAGCTAGCATGTTATCTTACACTGTAAAAAATTTCTAACCTCCCTAACTCAAAATTTTCTAGTGACTGATAACATCTAAATTTTTCAATTGGCCCAAGTGAAAATCTGTAAATTTAATTTTATAATTTACAGAATTTCACTTGGGCCAATTGAAAAAATGTAGATGTTATCAGTCACTAGAAAATTTTGAGTTAGGGAGGTTAGAAATTTTTTACAGTGTAGCATAGTGTCAAAACACAACAATTTATTACATTAATACCATGTTTGTTCCAAACTCACAATACAACGTCAGTCGAGTGTTTGAAATAACTTCCTTTTGTGACCTGATGTAGCTTCTTATCACAGAATGTAGCAGAAAATGTTATTTTATAGCATCTATACAATAATAAAGGATGTGCCAATTAGCATTGCATTAAACAGTTTATTCTTATGAAATTGTGTGCTGTGTGTGTGGATGACCGTGTTCCTTTTCTTGGGTCCAGGAAAACCCCTGTTCTGTCCACCATGTTATCTCCTTACATTTTTGTCCAGTGCAATTTAAATTAAAATGTTTGCCTTTAACTGTTAATTGCCAAAGCAGGCAATGATAAAGTTATGAACCCATTTAGATAATCTTAAAATGGTAAAATCTTAATTTATTGGTCTGAGTATGTCATCGCATGATTTAGCAATAAATTTACTGTATTTTAGCAATAACATAATTGTGTTTGTCAAAGTTTCATTAGGTTGTCTCTTGAATATAAGATGCAAACTGTAAAACGGTGGAAGCTGTAAACTCTTTATCTATATAATAAAAGCTATTGTATTGAATTGAAAATCAATACTGTTTCCAAGCTCTTGTGGAAATATTACCTGAGTGTCGGTGAGACCCAGTAGCTTTCGAGATGGTGGTGGATGTGCTTGGCCGTTCCCACGTCGTCTCTAACACAAACACAGGCATTATTTACAGTATGATGCCCCACTCATATTGGTAGTGCTTACCAGTTTTGATTGCTCTACATTAGGTTTAGGACGGTACACATAAATTGTCTTTCTGTCTTTGAGCTGTTATATTACTGTTTCTGATTAAATAAAACCAAAGCTCTTCTTCAATCAATATCCCTCATAGTCAGCCCAAGTAGGGGGCAGTTACTGAATAACATTGTAAAAGCAATTTTTCTTTTTCACAGCCACGGCTGAAAATTGTTACCATATTTTTCTTACATAGTCGCCCCATGTTTCCTGTGAATCAAGATGGATTTTTTTATGCTAACTCTTGCAAAACAGCATCCCTCATTCCAAGCACTCAGTCAAAAACGATTTTCCCACACAGAAACATTCTTGTGCAAACATAATTTTCTAATCAGCCTCAGATAGGCCATCCAGAGCTGTACAGCAGTGGTTCTCTGTCTGTTGTGATAGGGTCATGATCCGCAGAAAAAAGCAATACTAACTGCAATTTTCTTTTTTTTAAATGAAGTTATATTATTGTACATAATCAGGATAACACCGATTTAAAAACTTCTAAAAGTGAAAATAAACTGCTGCCCATAAGTTTTGTTGTTGACGTTAATAGTTGTGTCTCCAATCAAATGTTATGGTATTTTCATGCAAATTCATTTGGTATTATAACTAAAACGAATACACCCTGTGTTTGTTCTATCTGTATGTCAGGTTAATAATTTTGTCTATTATTGGGCCTATGAAGTTCATTGTATTTTTATTAAATGTTATTGAAGCAGAACTTTGCTTTTTTATATCGTCAACACATGAAGTGCGGGTGGCATGACTTCAGCTGATGTGGTCTTTAGCTTCAAATAAAAATTCTACAATTATTTTAGAGCTTCTTGGATTCAAGTTATTTTCATCATCCATTTGATAAAATTTTATTACAGATTAAAAAACTGAAATATAAAATTATTTAATGTACAAGTGTAATGCTTGTCATTTAAGACATCAATTACTGCTTTGTTTATTCATAAACTGAAGTAACATCAAGTTTTCAAGTAACATGAGTATTCTACTTTTCATTTTATTATTATGACAACAGCGCCCCCACTAAATAAATATAACATTCTAGCGGCCAGGTGCTGGGACCTGGAGGAGGCTTCTGCTGCTGTGGAGGCTGCTGCACGAACAGAACGTAACAGACAAGAGCTGGTCTGAGATCCAAGCTTTGCATTCTGAGAACGTATAACCACAATGGAGCGGACGAACAGAGAAAAGCCAGGGCTGAGAAAAAACAAGTCCCTACCCTCTAGTAAAGACCAAGCAAGCAGGAAAACTGTTTCTTTAAAAACAGAACTTTTAACTCACTGCCTGGAGTGGCTCAGGGGAGGTCTCTGCAGTGCAGTAGCACCAGAGATAAGTCCCTAGAGGGTAAGAGGGGCGTAAGGTGGTTATTCACCCCCCTTGCACCCCTCAGGTACCTGGCGACCAAATCGTGCTTCCAAAGGATTTGCACCCTACTGCATCATGATGTGCACCAATTCAGAGGCAACATACATTTTGAGGGTGGAAGAGACAGCCTCACTTCAACCCATCTTGCAGGAAGAAAGCACTGAAGTGATGGAACACACTCGTGATCTCCTCACGGAGAGAAGACTCACTTCAACGAATAGGTTCCACTTCTAAGGGGGAGCATGCCTCATTTTTGAGAGGGTGCTCTCACAGAAGTGATGGTCTCTACGGCAAAAAAACTCTCACGTTAGTAACCAAAACCTCCGCGTCACGTTCTTCTTAGAACCAGACCAGGAGCTTTCCAGAGTCTGAACACGGGTGCCAACATGCCCCGTCTCTGAGAATGTACTCAGAGGAAGGAGTCAGGAAGGGCTGTCGAGAGGAGAGAGGTCTGGTTGGGCCAATAAGGGGCAACTAGCAAGACCTGCTCCATCTCCTCCCTGACTATAGCACAGTTTTGTGCAAGAAGGCTCACTGGGGAACACATTTCTGTGAGGACCCCGGGGCCAGCTGGGGCCAGAGTCTTTCTGTGTCGAGGGATGTCCACTCAAACAGGAGAAAGAACAACTGGCGGAAGGACGAGTCCGGAGGAGCAACAGATGTAACTGAGCGGCCCTGAAGTGGTCCCAAACAGCTGGACCATCTGGGGACGGAGTCTCCACTCTCCCTGGGCTTGAGACTTGTCTGCGGCACGATTGAGCAGGCCAGCAGTAATACGTGGAATGAAGTGATCTCAGCAGGTTCTGACTCCCGAGGAGGAGGTGACGGACGAGTTGCAACATGCGAGGGGAGCGTAGCTCAACGGTCACAATGTTGTCTTTTCAGACCAGTACACGCTTGCTGAGCAGCGGTGTCTCAAAGCGAGGTGACCGGCAAGCAACTCGATGCAATGGATGCCAATGCAGTCAGAGGGCGCCCAGACCTCTGTTACTGCATGCCCTTTTACGTGGCCCCTCAGTCGGTATTGATGGACACTCGTTCTGGGAGCCGTTGGCCCGGAGAAACAAAAGGTCTGTTTACGGGCTGAGGGTTTGGCGGCAGGCCAGGGTGATTGTCACACGGAGTGTGCCGCTCTGCCACTGCCACCTTGGGACCCGGTCGTGAAGCCAGTGCTGAAGCGGTCTTCATTTGGAGGAAGCCGTTGCGGCTGCGTATGCCATATGGCCCAGGAGCCTCTGAAAAGTTTCAGTGGGACCCTTTCTCACTTCTTTAACAGCACTGACCTGACACATACTCTTGCTAAGAGATGTGTTGGACCGAGTCCAACTCCAAACTAGAAAAGAGATCCTCAACCCATGGGTGAGTTTACTCAGACACGTGATACAACTCTCGTGACCGTCAGAGCCCTACCTCACTAGGGTTGGGCGATGTCCCCTAAATTGGCAGTTGACGATGTTTACAGTAAAACATTGCGATGGACGATGATATCGTCGGGGGGGGGGGGGGGATGCTACGGAATCGCGCTGACCATCACGAAGAGAGAGAGAGAGTAGCTACTTCTACCGTGTTTACGCCACGGGAATACTCGGCTTGGCATTTAGAAATATTTATATGTTTATTTGGCCGTTTAGGCTCGCAACCGAAGACAAAGACTATATGCTTGTCCGTGTTGCGCTCGGAGTGCGCGCACAGCATCCTGTCAGTACAATTCAGGTCTCTTTCGCGACTTATCGCGCTTTTAATATTTATTTTCAATATAAAGCACATCCTGCTCTTTTCTTTCTCATTCATTCATGTTTTATTAATAACTTTAAACAGAATCGTCAACTGAAATCTGCGCGGATTATCAATAATACGACACATTTATGGGACATAAAGGGTCTCTGCGGCAAAAGTGAAAGTACCAGCAGCCAGCGGGTGAAATGTTTTTCGAAATGTCTCTTTGAACAGTAAAGCACCCGTTTCAATAAAAGGATATATTAAAGTTTATATAGCCTACTTTTACATTTTCGCTGCTGTTCTAAAATGATTTTCGCCATCACCTTAAACAAGCAGCAGCTGCTTGAATCCCAGTGCAGGAGCTGTAACTGTTAGGTTACCACAGAAACGTAAGCGGTTAGTTGATTGCTGTGGTGACTCGTGACACTCGCGAACAGCACTGAACACGCACGTCTTAATTTTTTTATCGTTCGTTGGTAAAGGGTGAGAGACCTTGCGAGCCACATGATTTTTGCCTAAGAGCCAGGTGTGGCTCGAGAGCCAGGTTCCCAACCACTGGTGTACACACGAACACGAACTGCCGTGAGACTGGGCTGGTCTGACAGGGTGGGGGGCGTGGCATCACGATGGTGGCTCACCATCGTGATGTCGGTCAGCCATCACGATGGACGATGATATCGTCCATCGGCACAACCCTATACCTCACCCAGAAACGCACGGATGGAATGGCAAAGTACGACACTCGGATCATTGGTCTGATTGGTTGAAGGACTATCCAACTGCGTACAGAGTCATTTGAACTATGCCCGTTGATCACGCCTCTTGTGCAGTAGAAAATACAGAGCAGACTCCCCAGACTAATGTTGAATCTTAAAAGATTGAGCTCGGTCTGGTGATATCCAGACTACTCCTGAATCAAAACCAGCTGAGAACCACTGATATATTAATCAGTTCTGATTCTGACAGTTCTGAAAGCTCCCATGGAAATTTGATAACACAATTCGATGCCCAAAAGATACAGTACATGTTAAAATTAGCGCAGGTCTAATTTAGTTGATCAAATAAGAACCAGTCCAGAATAGACTACAGCATTTAATTTTTTTCAGCAAAGAGAAACAAAGCATAAGCATAGAGAGAAAGTGTTTACAGTGGAAGAACAGCAGCACATGGTTGCGGCGCTGTACAAACAGATCGCCTCTGGACAGTTCTGCCAGTGTTTACAGGGCAGTCATAGTTTAGTGCCAGACTGTTGCTGGGTGCCAGCTCAGAATGAACAGAAATACACAGCACATGTTTACAACAGACCATTGAACAGCATGGCTGTTTTAAAGTAAAGTTTAACCTTCACAACACTCAGTTACCTGAAGTGCAAAAACAACATCAGGATATAATATCAAAATCCCAAACGAAAGGGCTAGTCGCACCAAGGTGTCAAGGTTCGGCTGGATATCTTTGTAACTACCACATTACAGCGCCAATATTGTTTGGGGAAAATATTCGCTGAACATGCCTTTATACAGTATAGTTTGTGCGTCTTTCTATCCATCTGGTCTTTATCCTGCATTATACGAAATGTCCTCTGGCTTCTGAACTTCTAAATTGCTGATAGTTGGCATGACTAAACCGCCATGAATTCAAAATTCACTTCAATTACGCTTCAGTGGAAAACAAGAGGTCATTGCAGCTTTATATGTCCCAGGCAGCATGCTGGGGCTTGTCAGAAAAGAGGAAGAAGAAAGATGAAAACAGTATGTGAGAAGGGACATGAGAAGACTATCAGATTAATCCAGATCAGCTTGATTTGTCCCTCTTCAGATGAATAGGCTATAAAGATGATGGAGAATGCTAATGAAGTTTTCCAGCCTGTGGCACCGTACATGGAAGAACTGGATTCTATGATTACACAACAACATTCTGAGATACCTTATCAACGTTTCGCATTTTTATCAGGCAACGCACACATGTAAAAAGAAGCCTGAGGGTATATGAATGAATCACTGTAGCTGGTACCACAGCAGCAGTGAAAAGACCAGTAAATGAGATAAATTTGGAAAGGGCAATGAAATTAGCTCGGAGCTTTTTTACTTTTATATACAGTATGACCATTCATGTCACGTGCACAGGTGTCAGAAATGCTGGTCTTTATAAAACCACTGCATTTGTTTCAGACTAACTGAAATTGAGATATTATAGGATGCCATCACTGTACCATGCCACAATCCCTGACCGGGATTCTCAAAGCACAGAACATTAGTAGCACATACATAGTGTTTTTATCTCTATGGCACATTGCCCAAAAGCATAATTTTTCCCTAAAGCATCAGTATATCAGCAACATAAAAGATATGCTGGTAAAAGTTTCAGTGTTATCAGGAAAACCCGTAATTTTATTGAAAGGAATGCTGTTTCATTTTCAAAGCATTAAAGACAACCCAAAAACAATAATCCAATTCAGAAAAATAAATAAATAAAATGATTCAACTTGCTATTTCATAATAGAACATTTTAAAAAGATAGTGCAAATAATTGGCTGCAGACCCGTGTTTTGGCCACAAATGCCTTCCTCCAAACAAACAAAAAATTGTCTCAAGAAAAAGGTTCTCACACAAGAGAGAGCCTTTTCTTGTGAGAACCTTTTTCTTGAGATATTATTTGTCTTTTTTAAATGTTATGAGCCATTTGAATATATGCTTTTTAATGTGTTTTTTTTCATTGTTGTTTTATTGTAATGTCTCTCTACAAAAGAGCACCTTTGAATGAATAAATCACCGAACTTCTTTGTTTTTGTTTGTCTCAAAACAGTTATATAGATTCAGCGAGCCTATTCCAAGAAGGGACAAGAAAAAAGCTTTGGCAGCTTTAAAAAAAAGAAAATATAGCAGCTTCCATAAAAATACTGCTCAAACTCTAGACAGCCAAAACAAGCTTACTGACATAAACAAAGACACAGAGGACATCAGTAATAATACCTTTAGTGCTTGGGTTGACGTAGTATTTCCGTCCCTCAGGTGATCTGTAGCTTTTCCAACCCACAGGAAGAGACGCATTCTCGATTTCCTCTGTTGGCATACAGCAGACTACTGGCTTCTGCTACAGAAACAAGCAGCAACAAGATGCATAGATATAAATATAAACAGATATAAATAAATACATTTATAATAAAGCTTGACATAAGCTCACATAAGCTTTCTGAGCGCGTTCACCCGAAGCGCGTGCACAACAAAAGCCACACAGCGCCACGTGAGTAGTGAAGTTCTCTTTCGCGTCTTATATTGCGCTTAAACTGTCAAATACACACAAGCTTTACATAAACACAGTTATTTATATGTTAAGTGAATGTAAATAGTTCGGATGCGTGTCAGAATATTATGCATGTGTGTCAGTATCATAGACTGTAAAAAATAGGTCAGTATCCGCGCTTTTGGTCTTAAAGTGACAGGCAGCCTATAAACCTACTGCAATCTATGTCGTTAATGTTAATCAAACAACAAAATACAAGAGAAAACACTTACTGGTCTTGACTGAATAACTTCAGTAGCTTTAATAAGAATCAGTGTATATTTTATTAATACAGTTAAGTCTATATGGTGAGAAATTGTATGTAAAACATTATGTTTTACATACAATTTCTCACGTGAATGCTATTTTTAAATACAACTACTGTGTAGCTGAAAAATTAAAGCATTTCATTTGAACCATATATTGTATTTGTCCTATAATTTGTCATTTGCATCTTTATCCTTAATTTTAATAACAAAGATAAAATAGTTAAATTAAATAAAGGGAAATAAGATTTTGGTCGTATCGCCCACCTTTGGAATACATTTTAAAATAGGGAAATTTGTCTGGCTGTATTGCTCGATGACTTGCAAAATAGACTCAAAATCCGACATGAAAAAGTCACAAAAGAAAATGTGATAAGATTGTGATCCTGCCTGAAAAAAACCTTGCTATGATATTTTTGCCATTTCGCACATCTCTAGTGTATTAAATCATTTGTTTAACCCGTTATGTATTGTGGAATTAGCACCCACAATAAAAACTACATTCTTTTAAGCATTTATTATCTTATTAAAATCTGCCTTGAATTTTTATATACCATTCAGTTCTCCTGTGTCTGGTTAATATAGCTTGTTTGCCCCTGTGCATTTATAGCCTTGTGTTTCTTTTCTGTTTCGTCAAGTATTGATTTTGTTCTGATGCCAAAGCTGTTAGGTTTGACTACTCCTGATATAAGGATTATCTTTGTGTTTGTTTATAAATAAAGTTTTACATCTTCTTCTGGATCCACCTCTCCATCTCATCTTCCTTTGCCTGACCTGATGTTATAGAAAAAAACATGGTCTAGCAGATGCTTTTTTCTGATCTCGTTCGAGAAGGTCTTCCCTTGTTGGAGTATTCCGCCCGGTTCTGGGAGTTGGCCAAGCTCTCCAACATTGATGACATCACTCTGAAATCAATTTCTTGGATTGGGGCTAACTATTATGGGTGGCTGGAATTACCAGAGATCAGGGAATCTCACATGAAGATAATCTATCCTCCTCTGCTTGGAATTTGCATACCTGTTGATGTTCTTGCCCGCACCCACCAAGGACCCAATGCCAGAGCCCAGTGCAGACCCAGAGCCTAAGCCAGCCACAATGTCTATCCCATTAGGTAGTTCGAGGGCATGGAGTCCCATACATCCTCCAGCTGAGTTTGCTGAGCTGAGTCCCCACTGACGTACTATTAGATGAGATGGATGATGTAGTGTTTTATGGTCTACAGTCTCCTTCGTCGTTGCTGGTCCCGCGCAGCTCCAAGTCTCCTTCATCACCACTTGTTCCGCCCATTTCCAAGTCTCCTTTGTCACCACTGGATCCACTCATCTCCAAGTCTCTTTCGTTGCTAATGGTTCCGCCCATCTTCAAGTCTCCTTTGTCGCCACTGGTTCCGCCTATCTTCAATCTCCTTTGACGCTAAGGGTTCCGCCCATCTTCAAGTCTCCTTCATTCGCCGCTGGTTCCGCCCTTCTCCATGTCTCCTTCGTCACTAAGGGTTCCGCCCAGCTCCAAGTCTCCTCTGTTACTAATGGTTCTGCCCATCTCCATGTCTCCTTCGTCGCTAAGGGTTCCGCCCAGCTCCAAGTCTCCTCTGTTACTAATGGTTCTGCCCATCTCCATGTCTCCTTCGTCGCTAAGGGTTCCGCCCAGCTCCAAGTCTCCTCTGTTACTAATGGTTCTGCCCATCTCCATGTCTCCTTCGTTGCTAAGGGTTCCGCCCAGCTCCAAGTCTTCTACGTCACCGCTGGTTCCGCCCAGCTCCAAGTTTCCTTTGTCGCTAATGGTTTATCATCTCCCTTCTCTATCTCTCTCCCTTCTCCTCTGCCAAAGCCATCAAGTTCGGCCTCACCCTCGTTGTCTCCCTTCAGCCTCTCGGCTCTGCCTTCTGTGGTTCTGCCCTGCTGCTCTGATCCACTTTGGGCTTCCTGGTCTCCAGCTCCGCCCTGGTGTGTCGATCCCCTGGCTGTACCTTGGGCCCTCCTGGACTCCATCTCGGCCTGTCGACCCATCGGCTCCACGCTCCCATCGGCTCCACCCTGCTCTGGCAAGCCCTACGTTTCAACCTCGGTCCCACAAGCTTGAGGTGAAGAGCTTCGTCTTCATCCCCTCAGCTCTTCCATGCCTTTCATCTCAGTTTTGTCTAGTATGGGCTTTGTGCTGGTGCCAAAGCTGTTATGTTTCACTACTCCTGTTATGTGGATTTTGTTTGTTTTGTTAATAAATAAAGTTCTATGTCTGCTTATGGATCAACCTCCCCATCTCCTCTTCCTTTACCTGATCTGACTTTACAGACATATTACTGGGAGATAAAAAAAAATTCTTACTTTTTTGGCCATATAAATATCAGAATCGGCACTAAATTGCAAATTTTTGCTCAGGTTGAGCCTCTGGATAAAACTGAATTGAAATTGCAAATTTTGGCTCAGTTTGGGCCTCTGAATAAAACTGAATTGAATAAAATAAAAGTGTTTTTCCTCTTCGAGTATGAGCTCCATATTCTAAATGTATCATCCTAACCATAAAAGCCTGATGTATCAAATGACACTCAACAAAAAACACTTGCACATATATATTTTTGTATAAAAAAAAAAAAATTTTCTGACTATATTAATTCATTGTCTGGATTTACAGTGTTAATTAAATGTATACCTTTGAAAACAATTATAAAATATTTAATGATACATTTTAAAATATTATATTAATAATAGGTCTCTACTGAAGAAGCAGCCATATGTTTAAGTCACCAACTGTTTTACTTGCATATAAATATGACCATATGGAACTGTTCAGGAAAGCTATTTGAAAACAAAAAAATTTAGTGCAGCAATTAAACAGTGTTTCAAAAAAGAATGAACACTGGCCATCTCAGCACAGAGCAACTCATAGAATAAGGCCAATATTAAGGGCTAATAACTGAATAGCACAGGCGATCGTGCATTTTACAGCAGCAGTCAGTGAGGACTACTGTGGTCTGATCCCTCTTTTGATGCATAACATAAAAGAGATTCCACACCCACTCCGTCCACCCCCACTTTTCTCTCTGTCTGAACCTCTCTACCTACATCTGTCCCTTTATCTATCTGCCTCATCTACTAAAAGTCTGTGAAGGAAGCACGGAAAGTGGAGGTTTTTCTCCATGAAGCAGCTTTTGTTCCATGCCACAAGCAGTCATTTTAGTGAAACCCAGGAAAAAGGGAACTATCCGTCAGCAAAAGCATTCAACTGGCCGCTATAGTTGACAGAATTTAATTACAAACTTTTTTCAGGATATCAGATGAGGAAATTACTTTAGAGAAAGTAATTTTTCTTTTTTCAACTTTGTAATTGAACATTATGGTTGTTTAAGGAAGGGGTTTTCAAATCTTTTGATGACAAAACATTCAAATGCAGCTATTTTGATGCATAAAAACCCATTTATACAGTGTAGTGTTGTTTTCTATACAGTTTTTTAAGGAATTAATTATTATAGTATATTGAAATTACCTTTACAACTTTGTAATTGAGCATTATCTCAATGATGGATCAGTAACGGTTCCTGATCCAGCTTATAGCCTCCAGAGCGACACTGCATTAATGAAAGGGAAAGCACAAACTTTATTACAGTTCATTTTATGGATATAAAGTTTACCAGTTTATTAAGTACCCCCCGAAAAGGCATTAAGTCTGTATATATTTGTTTAGTGTTTTTGTGTAATTCTCTGTGTATGTTGATGATAATGCAAGGGGGAGAGAGAGTGTTTACGGATAAGAATTTAATGCGAACTTGTATTGTACTGTACTGTATTCAGCTCTTACAGTGATTTTCTGGAGTGAAAACGGATGCTTCATCTTTTATGTGATGTACAATAAACTTGTAAAAAACTCATCAGTAAAGTTTTGGCCATCACTCGGATGGGGTACGCTACAACAGGCTTGTACTAATAGTGGATAAAAGTAAGATGACAGCATAAGTTATGACTGTAATTAAACTAAACTACCTGTTCTAACTCCATGCAGCATATATTCTCTGGCTCTGTAGTCCGACTCTGATTCGAACTGAACACTGATACTGACCTTTTCAGTGTGTGAGATTGTCCTGTTTTGTTGCCACCGGAGCATGAGCTCTTGAAGCTCCGCCCTCTTCTTGAAAGGGGCACGGGAGCAGCAGCTCATTTGCATTTATAAGGACGCAATTTTAACATGCTAAAAAAATAATGATCTGTGGGGTATTTTGAGCTAAACCTCCCTTCCACACTCTGGGGACATCAGATACTTATTTTACAGCTTGTAAAAAGGGGCATAATAGGTCCGCTTTCAAATTAATTAAGTTAATAGATATAAATTAGTTATCGTCATTTTACAAACTCTGCTAATAAAATATTTACTTTGTTTTTTACATTGACAGTGTATCAGACATATGCTTTTTTTGTCCTGTTCAAACTTAGTACTCACATATAAATTCACATATTTGTAAAAATCACAACAAAATCAAATGATTTCTGACCAGTCGAGAAAACAGAACGAGATAGTTATATTATTCAGTTTGGTGAATGTGGAAAAAAAGTACAATGTAAAAATGTAATGTGAATGTAAAAAAAAGAAAAAAAATTTTTAAACTTACAGTATTTTACAGTATTTTCTTCCATTTTAAGTTGATACACCAAAATTGGCACACAAATTTGCTGATTATGTTTTGATGTGATTATCATATGATTATGTTATGTGTGTACTAATTATAAAGTTCAGTTTTACAAGGGACGGCCCATTCCAAAACCAACAAATACTGCAACCACGTCCTAAATTTAGACTCAACATTATTGTGATTTTCAGTGATCAACAGGCACTAAGCCAAGCATATTATTATAGCAGAAATCATAATTTGATATTGCCTCTGACTCCAGCTCTACTATTAGTATCCATAGAAACCAACTCGCCACATATAGTATCAATGATTTGACCGATAAAAAAAAAAAGAAAAAAAGATTAACTCAATTCATAAGCTGAGCTGTATTCATTAGGAGCTACTAACATAACCCTCTCACAAATGTATGAGGGAATTTGCTTTGGCCCAAATCCTAACAGAAGAGCCGTACTACTAGAGAAAGCCAATGAATATTACTATAAACAAACCAGAATTCATTTGACGTGGGCTTTTTCTGTTCTCCTTCAAGACAAGAGGAGGATTTAAAGAGACAAGGGGGAAGGTCAAGAGCAGGGGCTTGAGAATACAGATACTCTCAGAGATGCAATGGCAAGGTCTGAAATTGGATACAGTTATTGTTTTTTTGACAGCACTTCATTAAGGAATATGAAGAAATGACTGAAATAGGTGAACACAGGCTTAGAGGGAGACACAAAGGAAATAATTCACATTTATTTGCACATTCTATTTGTGTTGTTTTAGCAACCAATTCACTTAAGGAATTATATAAATCAGGTAAAGGCACAAACATGGGCAAAATATCAATATCAATACAATTTAAACTATGAAATTCCTATCTTGCGGGTTGGTTGAGAGTGAGGTTACAATGAATGCAGCAGACTACCACAATCTGACATACTTTACTGGGGCTGTACAGTATGACCCTTTAGTATCATTTAAAGTAAAAATATAGGTTATTTATTGGCATCTATGATTCCATGAAGAACCTTTAACGTCCATAGACACTGTCACAAAGGTTCTCTAGATCTTTAAAATGTCATTCAAACAAAAAACAAAAAAAAGGCCCTTTCAAGAACTGTTCACTGAAAGGTTCTTTGAGAAACCAAAAATGGTACTTGCATTGGCATTGCTGTGAAAGCCCCCTCAGGAACCTTTATTTTTAAGAGTGTTAAAAAAAAGAAAGAGAAAAATAATAAGCTATGACAAGATGCACTGACCAAAAAGGATGCTATTGCAATATTTACAATTTGTTCGCTGAAGTATCAAGAGGCAACTTGTTGCTGAAGAACTTTACAATGGCTGGATTAATTTATCACCTGAGATCACGATGAGATTCATTTACCCAGTTACACAAAATTACCAAAGCTTTAATTTCGACTAAATAAAAAATTCGGTTTTGATGTATTGAATAAAAACAAATGGTATAAATGAACAAAGTCAAATGAGTCAATCTCTCCAGCAAAGAACACTTGCCTTAACCGTCTTGTTTGTCCTGCCATTATTTCTGTAACTATATCTCCATGAAACACATTTGCATAATACCCGCCTGCTGGCTGCTTTGGCCCACCCTCAAAGAACAGTTGGGTAAGTGGTATTGCTATGTGAGGAGAAAAAAAAAAAATATATATATATAAACTTCCAGTATACCGATGCCATTGTTACCATATACATAATACTGTTTACAGCTGCTCATGAAGCCACAGGAGCTGAAACCCGGTTACGGTGAGGTGTGTCACATTTCCCACAAACGCTCTAAGCAGTAGACCAATCACAAAAGACTGGGGCCGGCTGACCAATCACCACAGACTGTGCTTTTCAGAAAGATGGGCTTTAAAGAGACAGGAAATAGAGCATTCCAGACAGAAGGTGAAAAGAGGAGCTGCATGTACAGTATGAAAACAAACATTGTGCTTTTTAAACTTTAAATCAAAACCCCAAAATGAACTTGTAAATAAGCATAATATGGGCACATTTATATTTTCACATCAGCAAAGATCATGTGGATGCAGCATTGCTTACTGTCCAGTCACTTTATTCTCTAAATTCTTCGTTCTTGTAGAATTGAAATAATCCAAGATATTTGAAACGAACAAAGACATTTGCTTGACTGTTTTTCTACCCCCTCTTTCCACCACAAGGACCATTTGGAGTTCCTAAAGGCACAGATAGGCTAGTGATCTAGGCCTGTAGGCCAAAATGTTAGTACTTTGGGGGTCTGAATTGTCACACCTTTAGTGTGGTGGGGGAAGTTGTAATAATCTGATTGGTCAGTTTGAATGTCTCACAATTGGGTTTTAGTCACATGGTCACGGAAGGGATAAAAGAAGATTGTAATTTTTTCTCTGTCTCTTTTTATGCTCTAGCTCTCTGATTCTCTGTGTCCCTTTCTTGGGGCTCTCTTCCTTTACCTCCTGTTTTCTTTGTCTCTCTCTCTCTCTCTCTCTCTCTCTCTCTATCTCTCTCATGTAACATTTTTCATATATGCTGGGTATGATTAATGGTAGAAGTTATCATCATCTCATACATCTATTTTGTAACTATTTTAAGTGTAACCATAACCATATTTTGTCATTAAACCTTTTCAATTACATGTGCTAACTAGTTTTGATTTGGTATTGACTTTGAAGTGCTACATATTGCAATACAGTATTGTCACTCTCTATAGCAACGCTCTCCCACATATTAAGCTATAGTAACTGTGCTTATTTCCGTCGTTGGTATAAGTAGAAGTGGGTGGAATAGACAAGAAATGTACAGTTTTCTACCATCTTGCTGACAACTTTTCTTTAGTCATTCGGCAGTCTTGCAGCTTGAACCACTGCAGGAATTCCACCCTTACATTCTCGTTTGATAAACGTTTCACCAGCACAAGACCTCACATCTCCTTTTTTCACTAGCTGAGGTTTGCAAACCTCTTTCCCTGGTTTAAGCCGAAGCCATTTGGCACCTCTCCTTTTATCCACGTATTGTCTACTCTTCTTTTGAAGCTTTGCCACTCTCTCGTGAACATTCCTGCAGTCATCTTTAGCGCGGACAGGCAAGATGTTTAATTCAGTACGCATCGGTCGACCTCTCATCAGCTGAAAAGGAGTCGCATTGATAGTGGCATGCTGAGTCGCTCTGTACCATCTTGCAACATCCTTGTGACCTCAGGCTTCCAGGGTGTCTGTTGTAATTCTGCTAACCGGATGCAGTTTTTCGGGACCCTGTTGAAACGTTCAACACAGCCGTTCGACTGCATATGATACACAACTTGAGCGGATGTGTTTAATTCCGCCTTCCTTCAGGAACTTACTCAAGACAGATGAAACAAACTGTGGACCAATATCGGGCTCAATTGTATTAGGATTTCCCTCGCATGAGTCACGGTGGTGGCAGTGACATTAGCGGCCAATGCAACTTCAGGCCATTTGCCAAAGTAATCCACCAAACATATGGCAAAACAACAATCATACCTTCCTTTCTCAAACGGCCCCATGATATCCACCACAACCTTCTGGAAGGGACCTTGCGGAAGCTCAACAGGTTGAAGAGAAGCTGGATGCTTTCTGGCAGTTTTGTCAGATGACTGACAAGTGACACATTATGCAATAACTGAATCTACTAACTCTTCCACTTGCGGCCACCATTTAAGTTCTCTTAGTCTTTGTTTGGTGCTCACGAGTCCAAGGTAGTTGTCATGTGCGAGATGAAAAAGGAAGGGGATTGCATGACAGCGCATTTGCTGCAACATTCCTTTTCCCAGGTCTATAGATGACATCATCCTGGAAAGAAAGCAATCTGGCTGCCCAGTGACCGATCCTCATACCAGTGCGGTTCATACCGTTCGTCTGCAGAAGCGTAGTTAAGGCTTGGTGATTCTGTTCTCAACGTGAACTGACGACCCCACAGGTACGTCCTACTTCGCTCTACAGCCCACACCCAAGCAAGTGCTTCTTTCTCAACTGTAGAATTTTTCTTTACGCAGCTGAGAGTGTACGCGAAAGCGAATGCAACTACATGCTCTGTGTTGTCGGGATGCAACTGGGACAAAACACCTCCTAATCCATAATCAGAGGCATCCGTGGACACAAGTGTTGGCAGACTCAGATCAAACAAGGTGAGTGGTGCGGTTAACCAGTCCCTCCTTCAGTTCAGTGAAACTTTTCTCTGCGTCCACTGTCCAGTCGAATGAATTTCACAATAAATCTCTCATTGGTTCCACTACAGTAGTGTAGTTGGGAATTAATTTATTGAACCAAGAAGTTAAAACTAAGAAGGATCTGAGAGCTTGTAGATTGGCTGTAAATATGGCCCTCTATGGCCTTGATGTGGTCAGGATTTTGGTGAAGACCATCACAAGAAAGAATGCGAGGACAATATACATACATATATATTGCTTTTAATTTATTTAGAATAGTTATAATCCAAGTATAAATGAAAGGCAAAAACACATTTTGAGTACAGTCATACCTGGAAACAAATCCTGGTCAAATAGGCTATATGGGCCATTCTACAGAATTGGTTCAAAGTTACAGTTGGAAACATCTTGAAAAAAAAGTGTCTTGTCTTTTCCCACTAATTTTGTATGCATGCAAATTGTATAATATCCAAGGTAAACATTTCTAGTAATTGTGCAGTTAATTTTCATACTATGTTTTCAGAAAGTTTTAGAATATTTATCACCTCACCAAATTTGTCACTAATAAAACACAATAATAAATAATTTAATGAGAAGGCTTATATTGACCTATTAAGATTTTGTTTACATCTACCTTGTAAATATATATTTTGCTATTTTATTAAATAGTTTTTTTACATGTAAATCAACAATTTTAACAATATTTCAAGTGTAATATTTCTTTGTAAAAACCATACATTTTATCATACGTATTTCAATGTTAAGGATTCATTAGTTTGAATATACATTGGAAAAAACATCTTAGTTGATAATTCAATAGTCTTTATTTTTGACAAAAAATCCCATACTATATATTTAACATATGAGCAGAAATTGGCAAACAAAAGCTTATTTGATGTTACAGTACTCTATTTTACAGTAAAAACTTTATAATCTTTCCAAAACTATACGAAATCTTGTCTAAACATTCATATTTCATCTGTAACATTTGGTTTATATGATATATTAATATAGGGCATATAAATGTTAATTTGCAGTTTAATACGTTGCTTATACAAAGACATTTTATTTCAACAAATTTCAGTCGATTTTTACTCATCTCAATATAGCAATATAGTTTGGGAAAAGCTAAACTAGTAGATGTGTTCACGTTCATGTAAAAATAGCAAGTTTACTAATGTTAGTGCCTGTAGTAAACAACAGCGTGCATTTGAGCCGTACATTCACACATAAACACGCGATTAATAAAGTCTTTTTGCAGTTTACATACACTATATTGCGATTAGAACAAAGCACTTAAGAATAAAGAACTTACTATTCACATTCCTCACCTGGATCCGTTGCTCCTCGAAATGAAACCGAAAGCAGCACTTCTAAGGTAAATTTTTCCAGGATTATATTACTATTACGCTATTATTATTCCTCACGGCGTCGTAGGACGACATAAAGTACATGAATCTGATCAAACTTGATGAGTTTTATCGAGTTGATGTGGGCGTTGACAGGTTTGCATGGGTCGCTTCAGATCATTTGCATTTCAATAGCGCGTGCTCTCCATAGGCGTGTTCACATTAGCAGATAATGAGTTGCCATGAGAACGACTGACATCTCTCTCTTTTCATACAGATTACATAAATAGAGAATATTTGTTTTCGTTTTTAATTAGATAATTTAATAGTAGACACTTAAATGTTAATAAAAAATATATTGCTCATGCCTGTGAGACTAGTATTCGCTGAGTTTTGTTTAAGTTTAGAGAAAAGTTCACGGAGACGGAGAGGCAGAAAGCATACCCTGTTTATTTGCTTTATTTTACAAAAGCACAATGTTTTGTTTCGATTGTAAGTGGACATTTTACATCTTATTTTTATTTTTACATTTATTTTTTCATATTTCTTATGTCTGTATGTCTAATGACGGAGTATTTTAAGTCTATTTTGCTGCTATGTGAAAAAAATCCAGCAAAACGCGCCGGCGCATTTGTCGACCCCAGAGGGTTAACTGTGGATTTGCAAATATTTGCGAAGTGTCCTTTTTTTCCACATGACTTACAGGTCACTGATGCAGCGGGACAATTTTTAGCATTTGCCAGATGATACAGTGAACCACACCTGAAGCAGGACTTTTCCTGTTTTTTCCATCAGGCTCTGGTGGAGGCTTTCTCGGCTGTTTCCCTGAGCGAAATTTCTGCTGCCTTTGGAAAGTGGATTTATGGATTGCAATAACCCCCATTGGGAATGGATGCGTTTTGCACTGCTGATTCCGCCTGATGTGCCAAAGTCAAGGCCCGTAGCAAAGTAAGATCATCCTCAAGCAGAAGTCTGTCTCTGACTTGACAAAGGTGTGCATGCTCTATTAATCGGTCTCTGATCATTTCGTCCTCCATCTCCCCAAACGCACATGGTGCATCAAGATCTTTACAATCTGTCGGAAAGCATGACGACAAGCCACCACGTTAACTTTCGGGACAAAATGCATCTCAAGGCGCTGTTATTGCGTCTTCCATTGTTGCCCCAGTGTTAGGCAGAGTATTAAAGAGTCTCTGTCCTTCCATCCAAAGGCAGTGTTAGAGGATTAGGCAGGCATCTAGCATCAGTCAATCCACCTGCAGAAGCATTTATTACCGCAAGGAAATTTTCTAAAATTCTTCACCAAATCATAAAGGGAAGGGTAAATGGAGCAGGAGCAGGGACGGAAGATGCCATCCTCGCCAATTTGTTATATTTTCAAATAGTATCAGCAAAGAACATGTGGACGCAGCATTGCTTACTTTTCACTCACTTTATTCTCTACGTTCTTCCCCCCTTACGTTCTCATAAAGCTCCCTCTACTGGACACAATCGTTTTTTCAGAACACTTAAACACAAGTACTTGCCATAAAACATAAATGATACACGTTCACATGAAGTAAGTGTGAAAAAAAACATACCAACTTTTTTGTGTGTGTGTAAAGTTACTGTACGTGGCGAACAGGACAAGGCCAAGGCCGTGAGAGATACGAGACCGTCGCGACGCACAGGTGTCGCTCATTAGTAATCACGCCACCGGCCTCGCTCCGCTCTCTCACGGCCCTCGGCCTTGTCCTGCTCGCTTTTCCTGGACTTTTGTACATCACACTGTACATCCAGTTTTACGAATTTGTTGTCATTACCACATAACATCTAAAACCCTGAACTGACTGCACAAAAGATGAGAACAACTTTACATGTTTTAACAGCTTAATTAATCTAAGTTCTTTTATAAAATGCTGAGCTTCACGTTTTAAGTTTTAAGTGCGTTTAAGTGTGGTAATCAACATTATGCTACAAATTCCATTGATTGAGCCTAAACCAGAATATTCCTTTAGGTAACATACAGAGGCATATACACTCTTTAAAACCATAACAAAGCTCTTACCATAATATTTCAATCGAGCCTTTCCCAGCGATGTGAAAAGTAGTTCACTTTAAGTACGTACGGCCCTGTGCACATCCAAGAGCCGTCCAAGTGTTTCAAGAAAGGCAGCCAAACTTCTCACACATGGAACTTCTCACTCCTTCATGCATCAAGTGGCCTATGGTCAGACCTAAAGACACAGAAAGAATGAACTAGCCTGAAAATCACTTAGCACTTTTTTTTATCTTTTCAAGTTTCACAAAAAAGGGGTCAGACAAAAAATGTCTTGCTCTGGTTTCTGGGCTCAAGTGATTTCTGAAAGCCTTTGTTTTGGGAGTTCCAGATGTAGGAGAACTAAGAGAGTCTAGTGCCGTAATCTGGCCGTTCTCTGAGGGCTGAACAGCAGCACAATGTCTGACACTGTTTGGATGGGCCGATGGCACTCTCTTAAGCAACAAGGCCTGTTTTGTGCTGTCAAACTCTCCTTTTCTACTAAATCAAATTGAGCCTTGTGTGCGGCGCCTGCTGCCCATGCAGTCCCTCACTTCCTCCTTTAATGGCACTCTCAAACAGAGCTAGAAGTGCTCTACTGTTCTTGCCACTGACAAGACGGATCACTAAAAGGGAAGGAAGGGCGGAAGACAGAAGACAAAATGCTGTCTTGAGACTGCAGCCTAAATGGGGCATTTTGAAGGAAAGCTTTCCTGCACAAACTCAAGTCCACTAACTGGCAGGGAATCTGACACATCCTTGGATGCAACAGAAGTCTAGAGGAAATGAATACGACAACTATCTTTGTAATTGGGTGACCACAGACCACCAAATCAAACTTTCTCAAGGTTTCTTCTTGAAATAACATGTAGGAGCAGGCTAAACAACTCATTTAAAACAAATATGCTGTGCAATTGCAGACCAAGTCAATCTTACAAGACACTAATTCTAATAGTTTTAAATCTAGAGATTGTCCACCCTCAATGAATGCGTGTATCAAAATGACTAGATGAATATTGTTTTCTCTACTTTCTCTACATACTTGCTTTGTCAATGACAATACATGTTAAACATTTACATTGTTTGTGACATCAGAGATGGACAATAAACATTAAAACATAAAATAAATATGTTCTTTTTGGGGGTTATAGGGTTATGATGTGGTTCTAGTAAACACATTATGGGGACATCAAAATATGACTCAAACATGGCAATATCTGAAATTATGAGGAAAACAGCTTATAAATCATGCCAATTGATGTTTTTTTGAAAATGTAAGGGGATAGATAGAATATACAGTTTGTGCAGTATAAAATTCAATAGAAAGTCCCCATAAAACATGGAAACCCATCGTGTGTGTGTCTCTATGTATAAAACTACTCAAAAATGCTAAGAATAGGCTTAAGCTTTGACTTGAGTGTCAAAAAATTCTTTTTATAAATTTTTATAAAAGCTATTTATAAAGAAGCAACTTCAGCAAATCTAAAGTCCTATTCGGACGGGATTAACTTTACAAGGGTAGATGGAGTAATGTGATTTTACCACAGGACGTCTGTAATATTAATGGCCAATTTGCACGGGATAAGATATCTGAGTAAAACTAGCAGGAGTGGGAGGGGTAACTCAATTTGCACATCGCCATCACCCTCCTGTCCTCATGTGCGTATTATGTTGCTTCCTGATATTACGTGCGCAAACAACCTATATTTATATAAAACAGTTACGTCCGGCCGAACAATGTATTAATTAACTTCAGATTGGATTGTGTTGGTAAAAGGCACTTACCTAATGCTAAAAGATGTTTCGTGCCTCTATAGTGTTTTCCATCTTCTTTCTGATCTGAATGGTATGTGGAAAACACTTGAGTTTTGCCACAGACTCTGGGAGTTTTGCCCAGAGTCTACAACGCAACTGAATGCTTTTTAAGACTGACTCTTAGGTGCTAACTGAAGCACTTATGTGTTGTGAACTAAGGACTACAATATGTCAACCCCAAAATAGCTGCCAGTAGTGAGCCTAGAAGGGTAGTCACGACAGCATGTCACCAGTCATTTCATGTAATTATAATACAATGATTTAATTAAGACAACGAAACGTTTATTTGAATATTTAAATGTATTGATGCTGTGGAATCATTTTCTTTTGATTATGCTTTTTACTGCCAGATGCTGTAGTCACGATCGACCAGCAGGGGCTTGCTGGACCAAACTAACCAGCCAAACCTTGACCCCTTGGTGTGCTCACAAACAAACGGGACTGCATTCACATAAATTCCTGGTCTGAATGGAGATGAACAAAATAATCTTTAGTGCATGACACATCAGCAACTCCTCTTTGGTTAAACAAACCTATCTGTGGGCAGAAAACACCCACTGATTGTGGGGGCACTGTGCACTGTACAACAACATCATCATTAAGGACTAAAAGCAGTGTCAACAAACATTGTACAGACCAGACACACATGCAGAATTAAAGCAGTGCCCTTATAATACAAGCACTCTCTAGGGTCCAAACAGCAGCTGTGCTTTATGAAGGTACGACACTTGCAGTTTATAAGGTGCTAGAAGAAGCTAGTGCAGTTATCAAAGAAATATTTAACACAAACAGGTCATAATGGAAACCTGGGTCCATATGTATAAAGCTGCTCAGAGTAAAATTTTTATCTTAAGTGTGTCGAAATTCTAAGAATGATATGATTTTAGTCGTATTCCTAGACTTAAGTACAAGTGTGATTCGTTCCGGTATGGTGTTCTTCATTCATTTTTGACCGAAAATGTTTACATTTGTTTATTTATTTGAATTTTTTTTTTTTTTTATCGGAATGGTACGAAACTTGGTAAAGGTTTTGGCACTTTTTATGTGAACAAAAATAAAAATCATGGACGTGATTCGAGCAGGCTAAATGGTCCTGAAAAAAAATAGCCACACTTGGACTGCTCGCGGTCAAAAATGACCGCATTGGAAATGAATGGGAGACGAATTTCATCTAGTGGAGACCTTTGGTACTGCAGCCAAACAAAATCTTTCTGAAAGCTCATTTTATGAGATATCAAGCTCAAATTTGGAACACAGCCTGTTTAGATTTATTGATTATTAATTTGATTGATTATTAGCTTTGATTTTCTTGCCTTTTTAGAGGAAAATGTGATTTTGAAAATATATATTTCATATAAAATATAATCTTTTTCATAACAATAAATGTAAAATTCTGTAACTTTTTCTAAGTTCACTTTTTAAAACTTTTTTCACTTCAGTAAGAATCTGCCAAGTGTCGTCTTAAAAGAGATAAAACTTAAGTCTGTCCTAAAGCCTTCATGAATTACGACAGTTTAAGTTGGAAATGACATTTTCAGGTCTATGATCAAAAAGTGAATAAATGGATTATAAATGCAGCGTAAATATAATTTAGTACCAAAATATCCCCTAAAAATACAAAATATTTTAAAAACATTATCGAACTAAAATATAGTAGGCTACATTCATTTAATTGAAAAAAATGAATCGGTAATTTTTGCTCGACACACGGAGAGCACCAGGGTTAGCTCCTAAATGTTTTAGGAGTGCTGGGCAGGTATTATAATCTAGTTAGGAGTAACAAGATGGCAGCAGAGCGGGAGGAGATGAAGGTATAACCTATCGGAGTTATATGATGAGTTGATAAAACGACACAAGCTTGATCGTCATGGTATTCTTTTTGTAACTGAGAAATTCATTAACTTCTCCAACTCTACAAATCAATGCTCTAACAACAGAAATTAAGGTAATAATTAAAAAAAAATTTGCATATAATGCTTTTTTTTTGCATTTAATGCATTATTAAATCATGAAAGAATTTATTTTATTTCAAGAAGCCCTTGATGTAACAATATTTTGTCATTATATGAGCCGAATGACAATAAACTCAACCTTGAATATACAGTGCTATGCATAAGTTTAGACACCCATGCTAAAGTTGACTAAAAAGAGGAATAAAAAATCATCTTTTGGAAATTGAACTTAATGCCTTAATTTAAATTTTTTTGAAAAATCCAACCTTTAAGGACACCAATTTTCTTTGTGAATGAATAATGTATCGTAAATAAATAAATGTTCTTCCTTAAAATACAGGGTGCATAAGTTTGGACACCCCTATGTTAAATTCCCATAGAGGCAGGCAGATTTTTATTTTTAAGTTTTTTTTTTTTTTTTTTTTTTTAGGATACTATGCATCCTGATAAAGTTCCCTTGGCCTTTGGAATTTAAATAGCCCCACATCATCACATAGCCTTCACCATACCTAGAGATTGGCATGGTTTTATTTCAGTTAGCCTAAAAGCTAGTTTGATTTGCATTGAGAGATGATCATATGGAAAGTACCCCATGCCAATCTCTAGGTATGGTGAAGGCTATGTGATGATGTGGGGCTATTTTAATTCCAAAGGCCAAGGGAACTTTATCAGGATGCATAGTATCCTAAAAAAAAAAAAAAAAAACTTAAAAATAAAAATCTGCCTGCCTCTATGGGAATTTAACATAGGGGTGTCCAAACTTATGCACCCTGTAATTTAAGGAAGAACATTTATTTATTTACGATACATTATTCATTCACAAAGATTTTTCCTAATTTTTTTTAATTAAGGCATTAAGTTCAATTTCCAAAAGATGATTTTTTATTCCTCTTTTTAGTCAACTTTAGCATGGGTGTATTAACTTATGCATAGCACTGTAGAACCTTTATCAAAAAAAAAAGAAGTTTTAAACAATGTAATTTGCATTTACATACAGTAATTACAGAACATATGTGAATAACTGAAAAGTTCTTCAAATTCAGTACATTCTCTGAAAGTATGGAAATTCATAATGAATAATGACAGTATAGGCTAAACGTAATTGTTAAAAAATGGCTTTTTTGGCGACTGTAGTGGACATTACATGGTTAAACCTATTTGCATTGCATCGTTCATGTCCTTTTTCACATATTTACAATTTATATGTGCATTTATTTATTTATTTATTTATTTATTTATTTATATAGCAGGTTTGGCTCGTAATATTGCAACAGCTTATCAGCCACAATGTGTTGAATGTGTTCTTGTGGATGCAATGAAACCCTGTAAATCTTGGCACTGACAAATGGTTGTGGCAAGTCTGAGACTCCACGCCTGTCAAGAGAAGTCAAGCGATTAATTAGCCTGAAACAAAAGCCTTCCTGTATCGTTTCCCCCCACCAAGCTTAACCAAAGCCCTGCAGCAAAATCACCTAACTGTGACATTGTAGTCTGAAGTAAACTTGGCCAGTTTTAATTAACACAATCTTAATTAAAGGTGAGAACAGCCGCACCACTGATTAAAGCTGGGTGTCTAAATTAGACATGATAAGACGATGATGTGGATAGATGGTCTCAAGCACTGCTATCTATACTCGTGGGCTCCATTTCAGTGCAGAGAGGGTAAAAAAGCTGTGTCACAGTAAACAATCCTCTGTCACTCGCCCATTTAGAGTCTCTTGTGCAGGCAGTCACTTGTGCCAAGTGAGTCTGCTAAAAGCTGATTGGTTATATTGTTCACTAAATGTTACATATTTTGTGCATTCTGGATTTTTATAATCTATTAAAGCAGTGGTTTTCATCCAGGGGGCCTCAGCAAACTTCCAACGGGGCCACAAGATGTCTTAAAGCTGAAAGGGTTAAAAAACAGGATCAACAATTGAATTAGGCAGTGTGTCTAACCCCTGGTTTCACAGACAGGGCTTAAGACTAGTCCTAGACTAAAATGTAAGTCTGAGCTGTTTCCACTGAAATAAACTTGCACTGACTGATCTTAAAAATATATCAGTGCCTTTTTAGTTTTAAGATGCACATCGGTAATGTTTTTTTTCTAAGCATGTTTATAAAAATTACTTAAATGTCCTAATTGATCTATGGTCTAATCCTGGCTTAGTCTAAGCCCTGTCTGTGAAACCGGGCCTAAGTGTTTTTAGCCAGCTGAAAACGGCAGCGCTCTTCTGAAAACGTGAGAGCGCTTTATCATTGCAGCGTTTTTTACAGTTGAGACGCTATATGTGCTGATAAGGAATTTCCGCGGACAAGTAATGCGAGTTACAAAATCAGATTACTTTTTTTTTTTTTCAAGTTACCAGTAGAGTAACACATTACTTTTAAATTTACGTCAAAATATCTGAGCTACTTTTTTTAAATGTGGAAAAAAAACTTTACTTTATCGCATTTAGTGACTGACCGCTCTCCTGTACCCATGTTGAGTGAAATTGTGAGTAAGTGCAGACTGTGTAAACTGTGTGTAAACATGATGCTTATTGTAGTTTTAGACTAAATGTGAACAGGCATTTACTCATCTCACTTGCACAAAAACAGATTCAGTATTTCTCGAAATGAATAAAAACGTGAAATTCTGAATATTAGGCAAACCTCCAATAATTAAATTAATCTCACTTTATTAACCAATGTCTTTGCTGTTGACCTTTGGTGATCCCATTCAACCTTAGGAAGAAACAAAAAATTACTTAAGTTTAAATGAAGTTCAAAACGTAGGTTTGGGAGGAGCCTAAACATTCAGGCCTGTCAATCATCATTACGAGCGTACTATATAAGCAGCAGACACCACGTCATCCCATTGACAAATTCTTCCGGCAGCCCTACTCCTCCCCTTCTCCTCCAGTAAATGATCTCTATCCTCTTATGCGCAATTTCATCATGGGGGGGGGGGGGGGGGGGGGGGGGGGGGGGGGGGGGGGGGGGGGGGGTAACTCAGAGCTCAAGCCGAGCCTCGGGTTCGAGTCTCCTCCGAGGACAGCAAGCCAAGTTAGTTTACTAATAACCTTTAAGACTAAATGGGCAGGCGAACTAGTGAACATCACATTTCACTGTGACTGGACGGCTGGGTAAAAAGTGACAGTGATGAGCGCTGCGTTTTACCCAAACAAAGTTGAATATTCGTCCATTCTCGGCGACCCAAAAAAAAAACGCTGAGTTTTTCAGCATTCATTTCCACATTCTTCAAAACATCTTTCTTGGTGTTCAGCAGAACAAAGAAATTCATTATTAAATGGATTATAAATTACTTTCTGAGTAACTCTATTCTTCTTCATCATCTGTTCTACAACCATGAGTGACAATGTGAGGCAGTGAATGACTATTCCATGATATCCAAGTGGGTATAATTCACCATGTTCTAGCTAGATGCAATAAATTATGAAGCTCTAGAACTTTCAACTTTCAATTCTGTGTGTGATATACAATCTTACATTCCAAACACAATTTGCACATAAACTAATATCTGCTTCCATGTCTCAATTGATTGAAGTTATGTAGGTAATAGAAGTTGAAAGTGGAAGTTTCCAAACGTATCTGTCCAAAATTTCGGCCTCAGATGAAGCCCCATGGACTGCTAACAGACCATCTGTTCTGTTCTACATAAAAACGGTTCCAACCTCACATGCTCCAATCTGAATGTTCGTGGCATTGGGTTTTTGAAATGGTATTTGAAGCACTGACTAGCAAGCCAACTTTGAGCAGAACTGTATATTTTGCTTTGTGTTCAAAGTTAAATTATAATAGTGATTATTACTTTTGGACCTCTGAAATGTCTGGCCACAAAGTCTATGTTCCACCAATTTCTACAATAATTGGTCAAATATTGTGCCATCATTGATTCACCCATGTATTAATGTTATGTTTACATATCAGTCATATGGCTCCTTCCTGTCTAAGTGGGAGATTCTTTGCCAGCAGAAGATGCAGTGCGGTTCAGATTTTACACCCAAGACTCTGACTCTGTAAGACTACCTAGACCCTGTTGCTCTCTTTAACATCTGATATACCTGATATGCTCATTCCCTTCATTTATAAATACATATGCAGCTGAAAAACAACAACAACAACAGCAACAAAACAATCATGAATTATTCATTATCCTTGAAATATAGGAAAACCAGAAGGAGTTTGTGTCTAATCTGTGCTGTGCTCAATTCATGCTTGCACTAAAAACACAGGTATGTTTCGCTCTAACCACTAGGACATCCTCTTAAGTTGACTTTCCTATCAGACAGACTCAGTGTTTAGATGATTATTCTTATTATTCCTATTAACGATAAACAACAATAAAGCTGCAGAGAAATCAATAGGCTTTATTGATATAGATGACATTTCATACAAGTTGGGACATATAAATATGTTATATAACTATATTTTTATGGCAAGCTAATAGTCAACAACATTGAGGTTTTATGTGTGGTATTTATCCTACATTTTTTGGTACAGGTCTCAATGAGTTAGTTTGGTTAGTTCACCCAAAAATGCAAGAGAAATGTCATTCTAAACCTATTAGACTTTTGTTCATCTTAAATCACATTTTAAATTAAATCTGAGAGTTTTCTGTCCCTCCGTTGACAGTTACACAACTACCACTTTGACGCTTCATTATGTTCATAAAGAAATCATAAAACTAATCCATATTAATCAAGCGGTTTAGAATGAACCCATTACGAATCAAGTGATGAAACGAATGAATTTAGGCTTTTATTCATATATAAACATTAAAGGTAGGGTAGGCAATTTGTTTTCTTCACACTTTTTGTTATACTGGTTGAAACTCTCTTCACATCCTGACAGCAATCAATAATAGAAGTGGTCTAAATATCAAAACATACCTTCTGTGGAAGTCTCAGGACCAAAAAATGTTCGTCCAATCAGTGTATTCAGTACGATACAATGTCCTACCTGCCTGTCAACATATGTTTCCATATACCTCAGCTCGTGCAGACATCACAGAGTTGTGGACAGACAGTCACCAAGTGCTACAAACAAACAGCAGTCACATTTTACAGTTCCTCCTGAACCAAAACAATGAGCTTATGCTGCATTCACGCAATGTCATAACCTGTTAAGGCTATCTTGCATCCCAGGACGGGCTACGTGCCTGAAGTGCCATCTAATGTGGGACGGCCTACGGTTCTGCAGGCTTTTCATCCTCCACCTCACGTGACGGCGGATGACGGCGGATCTATTTGCTCAGCCCTGTCAGAGCTCTCAAGATTTATATCCAGAGGTCCTCTTCATGGCGGAAGTCAGACCTGTTGCCGGTGTGTTTCAGGTCGCCCAGGAAGGGGCTTCCCGCAGCCAAACAGACCATCAGCAACTGGATCTTTCAGGCTATCTCTATGGCCTATCAGGTGCGCAGCTTGCCTTGGCCATGAGGACTCATTCAACCAGAGGCATGGCGTCCTCTAGAGCCCTCCTTTCAGGGGCCCAATCCAACAAGTGTGTGATGCAGCAGGATGGGCAACCACTGGGACAGGCAGGGCTCGTTGTGGCATAGTGGGTACTCGTTCCCCAAAGTGTCGTATTCGACGCAGTTCGAGTTCCCTCGAAAGGGAACGTCTAGGGTTACGACTGTAACCCCTGTTCACTTAGAATTGAACGAGACACTGCGTCCCTTCGCCACGCCTTCGCCACGCCTTCGCCACGCCTTCGCCACGCCTTCCCCTGCCTTGGAGCGACTTGCTTCATCACAGAAGCTAACGCTGTTGTGTGCCGGCATCCCTTTGTAGCTTTCGTGTATGCCGACACACGTCACGTCATGACGCAACACCAATCACAATTGGCTTAGTTTCATTCATGCATCAGAGGTGCTACGTTGGGGGGCGTTCCCCAAAGTGTCGTATTCGACGCAGTGTCTCTTACAGTCGTAACCCGAGACGTTTTCTGTAATCTG
This sequence comes from Rutilus rutilus, assembly GCF_951802725.1. Classification (NCBI taxonomy): domain Eukaryota; kingdom Metazoa; phylum Chordata; class Actinopteri; order Cypriniformes; family Leuciscidae; genus Rutilus; species Rutilus rutilus. The sequence continues at coordinate 56,123,834 of NC_140209.1, forward strand.
ATGCAAAGTTATAATACAAAGTATAGTATTATAAATGTACATATATATATATATATATATATATATATATATATAAATAAAAAAAAGTAAAACAATGCTGATGACCGTTAAAACGCGCCATCACAGTCAGTGAAAAGGTTCCATTAAGCATAATCATCTGCAATATTGGCCCGCTGGTTTATTATCCTCAAAAAAACATATTTACATTTGTTTCCCCCATTGACTTTGGGGACGATGGAACCAGAAGGGCTAAAATGCAAACTATTTCTGACCTACAAAAATACGTCATCGAAGCATCACCCAATCAGAACACAGTTTCTTTACATTGATCCACATCAAGAATCTTCTGCAAACAGATGATCGATCAACTTGACCCGATTTTCTCAGTGCAATATTTAAATTAAAGCTACATGGTTAGTCAGAAAAAATAATGATTATGCTTACAATTACTGCCTATTTATCCTGTCTTTGTTGTTGTTGTTGTTGTTTGCATCATTGAGCATCGTAATTACATGCTCAAGCACATAAACGCAATGGCCAATCAGAGGCATTTAATTAGTCACTGTGCAGAAGAATTTACCTCAAAGCTCCAATAAACAGTAAATCCGTTGTGCAGTGTAGCTGTAGACACAACTGCTGTATAAAATTAATAAAAAAAAATGTATAAAAATAAACATCAGTGTCTTTTATAAAAACTGACTTTTAGAGCTTTTCCCTCAATTAATTATGTGCCCTTAATGTTGTTCTGAAATAGACCGACCTGTAAGCAATGCATTGTCAGACACAGAGAAGATGTGAGATGGGGCCTCCATGCGCTTTTTGCCGCTGTATGCCACCACCACCTCTGAGTTATACACCGGGAGCCACTTGTAAAGATTCACAGTAACACAGAACAGCCCAGAGTAGGTCTGCAGAGAAATCACAGATATTCATTAAACTGATATTATGTGCTCCTGTCTGACCATTTTTCAGAACTGAGGCATTACTTACATAAATCATCCACGCCGCGTAACGATCTTTGAGGTTAAACAGCACAGAGGGCTCGTTGAGGTGGGTCATCATGGCCATGTTCTCAATTTTTATCATACTTGGGTGGATTCATTGGGTGACATTCCTCATCCTTCACTTTCACTGTCTGCAGAGGAAAAGTCATATAACTGCAGGCATCAAGCAGTCACTATGCAATGCCATTTCTTTGTATTTTGAATGGAATGGGTTGCAGTGTAATGCCGTTTAAAGACTCTTCAATCAAAAGCAATTTCATGGCATCTCACCTCCCCAGTTTCGGTCTGGACTGTAGCTTTGCCTCCTTCCCTGTTTTGAATGATGCCTCTTCTGTACAGTTCTTTGGCATCAGGAACAAAACAGGCTGTCTTGGCATCAAAAGACAGATTCTGAGCTTCAATTCTCTCCTTCTCGGGTTTGCGGAGGTATATTGCAGCTGGCCCGTATTGGGCCATTTCTGCATCGCTGCTCATGATGACCCGAAACTGGGGGGGGGAAAAAACACTGATGTTGTGAAAATATCATGCAAATCCAAGAGGATGAACAGAACAATAATAAATGGAAAATTTGAACTATACCTTTGCAAGTTCTCACCAGTAGTAGGATATTGATTGCACGACTGAAATATGTGTATATTATATTACTATAGACCTTATGTGCCACAGCATCTTTAGAATTTTGTCTTTGAACCTGTATGTTTTTGCTGTATTTCTGTATATTTCTATGGTGTTGCTGTTGAAGAGTGATTAGCTGGCAAGGTGAATTTAATTATTGAATAGTTAACGAAAGTTATCAGGAGCGTTGTAATGTTTGAAGCGGATGTCATAACAAAACGTCAGTAGACCGAGAAGAAGCGGTTTAAAACAAGCGGTTCATTCATATATCCGTAAGATCTTACCTTCATGCTGTGGAAATAAAAACTGGAAGACAGAACACAACGAGCGCAGCGCTGAAAAAGGGGTGGGGCTACATAAAGTCTATTAGTTACACTTTACAATAAGATTTCATTTGTTAACACTAGTTTTCTGCATTATAATACAAACGTACTTACATACTTCTACAGCATTTGTTTATCTTAGTTAAAGGTACACCATGTTACTTTTGCTTTAAAAAACAAAACTGCATGCGTTTTGCGGAAGAACATTGTTTTGGTTGTGCTTCAGCTCTTCACAATAGATAATGCTTTACAGTGAACTCTGTTAGAGAGCTACATATGGCAATTTATCTGTTCAATAAAATACCTTTCTCACCGTGTCTCTAACAACATTTCAAACGCCTCAGTTCTCGCCATCTCTGAAAAGATAAGTCAATGTTGATTCTTGTTTTATAACACGCTCTTTTTGTCAGCAGACTCTCCTCTGTTCTGCGGAGGCTGGAGATTTAGCGGCTCCATCTCAAACTTTCTCGCTCGTTGTTATAACTAACCTCTACCACTCCCACATCAAAGTAGCCAGAGAAACTTTTCTCTATTTATAGATATGACGAGACACACACGGAATTACATGAAGTATGTAATTTCCAGCGAAAACCATTCCACCAGGTGGAATATTATCCTATTATGGATAGGTCCTATTATGTGTCTAAAATATAAACACATAATAGGCTTACCATGGTGAATCAGGATAAGACAAAAACATGTTTTGGAAGAAGTATTGATGATGTATTGACTCATCATTTAAACTGTGTTAATTTCGAACCAAAAAAAGATACATAGTGTACCTTTAATGTTAATTTGAACATTTACTAATGCATTATTAAAATCAAATATTGTATCTGTTAACATTACTTAATGCACTGTGAACTAACATGAACAAACAATGAATAATTGTATTTTTATTAAGTAACAATAACAAAGATTAATAAATGCTGTCAAAATATTGCTCATTGTTGTAGTTAATTCATTAACTAATGTTACCAAATTGGGCCTTATTGTAAAGTGTTACTGTTATATTCTAGTATAACAATAGGCTAAAGGTTTTATGTACAATTTAAAAATGTAAACAATTTCAACATCAAAAAAAAAAAAAAAAAATATATATATATATATATATATATATATATATACACTTCAATACTTATCTTGTTTAGACTAATTATTTAAAACCCATATTTACATTTATAATATTTTTATCCTACAAAAGTGCACAAGTAATAGGCCTAAACTGAATGTGACATTGATCATACCACGGGTGATCACGAACTGACAATCTCCTAAGCACAGCATGATCCTCCTTTTATTAAGATGTGCCAGACCAGAAAAAAAAGAAAAAAAAAAAAAAAACACCTTCTATATTCGGGCATGTAATTCTATTCAAATCTTAATCACGTCACACTATTTTATGTGCTCCGCTCTTAAGCTGAGCCTCGGAAATTCAAAGGCTAATTAAATGTGTCGCCAAGATCAGGTAACATTGTTCAAGAATGGATTTAAAAGTGCATGGATGAAAATCCTTTGTGTTTAACTCATAGGCTACGTCTTTAAGACAGAACTAAAACAGTAAATGGAAATGTATAAAATCTTAGATGAAAAATGTTTAAAGATGAAAAATACATCAAAGGTTAAGTTTAATCATATAATCAACCACCTTGACATCCAAATTCCTGTCAAATGTAGGTCAGTTTTTTTAATCCACTCACGTCCTTTATTACAGAGACATTCACTGTTTCAAGACATATTTAGTTAAGGGTTATTTTATTGTGCCATGTGAATTTTTTCACTCTGGTTTTGTCTGTGTGCCATATCAGTTACTCTTAAAGCTGTAGAGCACAATAGGGACCGTTGTTGTCACGTGACTTGAGGACACTTTAAAGGAACACTCCACCGTTTTTTGAAATAGGGCTTATTCACCTTCTTTCCTACATTTAGATAGGTGGGCAAATGCATTTTTGTCTCAGTGCATGCATTGTTTTAGTTTGACAGGGTCGGCGCTAGCTTAGCTTAGCATAATTAATGGAATCCTTTGTTGCCAGCTAGCATGTCCTGAGTAAAAGTGATATAAAAAACAAAACAAAAAAAAACACCTAATTACTTCTTGTGGCCTGCGTATTCACAACAAGTTCAAATAGCGATGCAGATTAACACTAGGTGATTTCCTATGCAGATATTGACTTGGGACTATATTAGGGGGAAGCACAGGCAAAGCACTGCTACTTGGGCACAGAGATATCACGCCCAAGTAGCAGTGCTTCGCCTGTGCTTCCCCCTAATATAGTCCATAATATATAAGTCAATATCTGCCTAGGAAATCGCCTTGTGTTAATCTGCATCGCTATTTGTACTTGTTGTGAATACGCAGGCCACAAGAAGTAATTCGTTTTTTTTTTAATATATATATCACTTTTACTCAGGACATGCTAGCTGGCAACAAAGGATTCCATTCATTATGCTAAGCTAAGCTAGCGCCGACCCTGTCAAACTAAAACAATGCATGCACTAAGACAAAAATGCATTTGCCCACCTATCTAAATGTAGGAAAGAAAGTGAATAAGCCCTATTTCAAAAAACGGTGGAGTGTTCCTTTAAATCTTTTCTCTAACATTAACTTCCGTTTTCAAGGATAGATGCTCTGCTGATTGTTATGAGTACTTGCTCCTCCAGACCCAAAAATACCACCAACAAAGCTCAGTTTGACGGCCTACACAATTCTTCAACTGTGTTACATGTGAGAATGTTCGTTTGACATTATCCTGGAAATCCTTGGTGGAGGACGTCAGCCGTTAGACAAGTCCTACACATCCGTTAGCGGCCTAATATGAAGCTTAGAGTAACTTTTCTAGGAACAGCATTTGGTAACAGGAGGTATCGTTAGGATACATTGCTTTGTGACTGTGATTTGTGAATTGAGACATGCTGTCCTCTTAAAAATGACTTGGAAAAGCACTTTGATGCCATATTTTGCTCTCAAAACACTATATGCATATTTTGCAATAAACTTAAAATATATTGTTTTTACATTTATAATCAAGATTTTTAAATTAGTATAGTTTTAAATTTCTCCATCAGTTTTAATTCGGATGCTGTTAGCAATGCTTTATGGGATTGTAGTTGTCAGAATTAAGATTTTGTATATAACAAAATCTAAATTGTTTTAAAATATACATTGCTCCTTATGCAATATCAGTGTTCTTTAATTCAGACTGCAAGAGATTGAATAGAATGGGGGTTATGCGCAGCAAAATTAGGTATTAAAACAGGTTGAATCACTTTTCGAGGTTTTTTGTATGTGCTTTGTTAAGCTGTTTTACTCAAGATGCCTTCAAAGGAGCTACAAATGATGTCCATAGCGTATGCAGATATCTCAAAGTTTTTATTTGTATTTTTCCTCTTCTCACTAACATTTGGATATTAAAATTGAATAATACAATAAAATAATAGTAAAAAATAGCTAGATTAGCTGACCACAATTCTGTTAACACTTTCTCCGACGAGCAGATGTGATGAGACCGGTTTTCCTGTTTGTTCATGTGACATTCGACATAAATCCTATATTCTTTCAGTTTAAAGTTGAAATGTTTGTAAGAAGACATGCTTTGGGAACAATCATTATTTGTCCGAATAATATTTGGTGAACAGAAATAACACCTTCAAAGGAAGAATGAAAAAGAACAAGGAGAGCATATAAGCATATGTAGAAATCCACAGTCTGCCCTCTGATCATAAAGGTGATCTCTGATGCATGACATTCCAGAATTAGCCCCATGGGAGTGAGCTTTGATCCTGTTCAACATGTTCAGAAGCCAGGACTTTGATGATGTCACGTGAGTGTGTTTTGACGTAGGATGCCAAAAGGATACTGTGACAGATGGTTGAGGAACCAGCAGCGCTACGTGACAATTGAACCAAAATCAATGAAATTGTTGCTAACTGAAAAGAAACATATTTGTTTATTTTTTTGCACATTGATCTGTGCATCAGTTTGACTTTGTATAAAGTTTTTTTTTTTTTTAACTACGTCAGTCCAACAGTTCTTAGGTTCATTTAAGTCATACATTTAGACAAGTTTAATCATTTGGAGTCATTTGTGCATTGTATTGTTGAATCAATACCTCTCACATTTGTGATTGCACTTGTCCTTGCAGAGGATCAGAACACCCACTGAAGGTTAGATTCCCAAGTCTAATTGATCTGCTTTAAGCATGAGTGCAGCAAATGGCCTATATATGAAAGCTAAGGCCACTTGCAAGATGTCCAAGGCATTATGAACAGTCAATCACAGTATTACTAGCAATCAACTCAACACTCAAAAACTCAAGAGAGGAGACCCAAGGTTTAGCTAGGACCAAGGAACAGGACCGGAGCACACAATGTTTTAAATAATTTATTATTGGTACAAAACGATTAACGTTTCGACGCCCATGGGTCTTCTTCAGAGTCAAAGACTCAAAAACTCAAATTAACGTTACCAATTTTTATAGCATCTTCAACATAGAGGATTTAGATTTACATACAGCACAGAATAAGATTTAAATAAGTTTTGCACAAACACACACACACACATATATCTCTCTCTCATGGTTGATTTCTTTTAACAGGTTTGCGTATCGTAAGAAAAGGATAACAGCAAGTAATTTTGGTTTGGTCTTGGCAGCAGTCAAGCGGAAGTCTTACCCAACCTTCCTTATTCAAAACCCTGCCTGGCCAGCACAACCTCAAAGAAGGATCTAAAGTAAGTTGTAGTTAAGTGAATATTTAAAATGAAGGCATCTGTGTCTGTGAGTACACTTATTAAGACTAAGTGGCATTTGTCCCCTCCCCCCGAAGGCATGTGATTGGGGAATCCTCCACAGCCTGCTTGGTGGATCTCTGGATGGGACGGTGTTTGGAAACCGCTTGATTGAAGTCAAGTGTCTGTGGTCAGCCAGAACCAATCTATCCTGCAGGCTGCAGAGAATAGGGACTTTCTCCTGGAGTTTGATGAAGCAGTTGGTTCCCTGACACTAAAACAAACTCACAACTACTGGCATCAGATCCAGGGAAACCCGCACCGGACCGGACACCTCACCTGCTTGTGCGGGCTCCTCTTGACCTTGTCCTTCTGCCAGTGCTCAAAGACCCTACACGGGCCGTTAACATTGACATTTTGGAAAGATTTTATAAAGATTTTTTCCTACCATACGTTCTCTCACAGTTCAATTTGAAAACAAATGAGAATTTGGCATTTCACACAAGCAAGGTCATTTATTTATTATACAAGTTTGTAGGCCCTTTATGCTAAACACTTCATTTTACAGTGTCCTGTTTACATAATGTTACATGTACTTACCATAGCAATAACAGTAAATTATGCATAATTACATGCAACTAGCCCTCAACCAATATTACTCAGTACTTAAATACATCATTATACTGTAACATTGACACCTTAAAATAAAAAGTAACCTTTACCAAATAAAACTATATATAGTTATTTATATACAGACATATGTATTACACCCATTAACCTGTATTTTGAATTTTTAATCTGATTTCTGCAAGCAAATATGCAGAAATTAATGTATGTACAATACAGTTAAAGGGATAGTTCACCCAAAAATGAAAATTAGCCCATGATTTACTCACCCTGAAGCCATCCTAGGTGTATATGACATTACAATTGGAGTTATGTTAAAAAAACGTCCTGGCTCTTCCAAGCTTTATAATGGGAGTGAATGGCTGTATGTCTTTGGAAGTCCATCAAAGCGCACCTATCCATCATAAAAGTGCTCGAAACGACTCTCTGGGGGGTTACAAATTTCGATTAAAATAACTAGCTAAACTTACGCTAAAAGAGTAACCCTTGAACTTGACGCACAACGTAATGACGATGGCTTCAGGGGTGAGTAAATCACGGGCTAATTTTCATTTTTGGGTGAACTAACCCATTAAGCTTATACCTTTACCTCATCCAATTTCACAGAGAATGGGTGTTTGTAAATTTGTAAGACACACACACACTTTAAGTATTTTGTTAATATTTAGTTTGAACTGGTATGGGACGTGGCCCAAAATGTGAAACAATTTCAGTCGCTGAATTGAACACTCCACGTGTATCCTAGCTTTTGAGATGAGTCTGTTATTGTTCACTTCCTCCTGCGTAAACCGTCCATTGACGGGGAAAGACGGGATGTTCAGGGAAACTCCTTCTGGCAGAATGTCCTGTATTGTGAAGCCCTTGTCTGCCATAACCATATCACCAGGATGTAAATGTTGGAGAAGTCCACAGTCAGCTGTTATTGCCTCGTCTGAGGCACTCCCACCGTACAGGTCACTGGCAAAAGTAATAACTCCGTTAGGCGCGACACCGATTAAAGCCTTAAGTGTGGTTCGTCCTTTGTACTGGCTGTACGAATGACACTGTGTATCAAGCCTCTCTGTGTTAGAGACGGCAACCTCTGTGCAGTCGAGCACGATCCTACAGTTGGGGAAGGGCTGGAAGCAGGCTGGCAGTGATGTTTGATTCTTGGCTGTGGAGGGGATGTTGTTCTCAAGCAAACCGACATACAAAACGTCATACAGGGCACTAATGATGGTGGTGAAGATGTTGGTTACTGTGGCTGTGCTACAATTAAACCTTGTCGCAAGGTCTACGAGGTCGCAATTTAGTCTAAGCTTCATTAAGGTCAGGAGCAATTGATCAACTAGGGGCATCATTTGGACAGTCCAATCAGAATGATATTGTAGCTCGAATTTAGAAAGAAGCGCTTCCAAAAACAGGACAGTGGCAGCATCAGGCAATCCAGTATAATACTGAACTCTGTCAGGGCTGGAAGAAATTTGACTAAAGGAAAAAGTTTGCTTCTGTTTCTCCAATTGTTTCTTCAATTGGGCATTCTCTTTCCTCAGCATGTCATTCTCCACCTCAAGTGCCACAAGACTTTTTGAAGGACATGGGGTCTCTGCAGGTACCATGTCAGCATCCGTACCCTCATCCTCACCACTGCTAGGGACCATGTGTTTCTTCCGTTTAAGGAGATGGCTGACGTGCTTGGGGAATTGGAAAGTCTTCCCCTCATTCCAAGCAAATCGCGATGGCCCAGCAGCTTTTCCATTGGGGAAATGCCAACTGCACACCCTGGAGTTGCAGTTTGGGGTGAAGTTTTCACGTCTGTAAAAAAAAAGAAAAAAAAAAAGGTTAATAATTATAATACTTAAATTATTTGTCATGTGAACGCACCACAATAACAGTAAAGCAGTCATTGGCAATAATTGCTGTCTACAAATGTTTTGTTTCAGGTGTGTACTGTACGCTGTAGTTTGTGTCCGTTTTATTTAGCTTGTTGTCCTGTTTGTTTATGCTTGTTCTGTGTATGTACACTGAGAGCAATGTAAGATCAGAGTCAAATATGTAAACATACCTGGCCATTAATCGTGATTCTGATCTTATATCTCAGACTCCCTCCAACAATACTCTATTATAGCAAATAAAAACATTAGACCAGTTAAAGTATGATAATATGCTAACATTTCTCATAAACGTTACACCTATTAACCTGTTTTTTTTTTACTTTTTAATCTGATTTCTGCAAGAAAAAATATGCAGAAACTAATGTGTGTACAATACAGTTAAAGGGATAGTTCACTCAAAAATGAGCCCTGAAGCCATCCTAGGTAACTTATATGACATTCTTCTTTCAGACAATCAGAGTTATATTAAAAATGTCCTGGATGTATTTTATAGAAATGAGTAAGGTTAGGAGATTATCATACTTAAACTGGTCTAATGGTTTTTCTTGTTACGTACTCACATCTTCGTGCTTCAGTGTTATCATTGACTATTGCCAAAGATAATGCTAGCTAGTTAGCCTTAGCTAGCTAGTTTCATCTTAACTAGGCGACACAGAACAATACCTGACAACCGAAACATGATTGCAAGATTTGGGTTTATAGCAACAAACAACATATAAAAACCATAGACTACATAAACCTTTTTCTCAAAGGGCTAGTTATGCTTTAGACTACATAAGCCTTTTTTCTCAAAGTGCTGGTTTTGCTTTGGTGCTAACGTTAGCACCCACTGGCGCCAAAGTTTCTTCATTCGTTTAAGATTTGTAACCTCACCTTATCAACAGCAGCCATTTCCTCTTCTCTTTCTCGTCACAGGGAAAGCGGTAAAAAGACAGCTGAATGTCACTTGTTTTTTTAAACTCTGATCTGTTCAAACAACACGGGACACAGCACTGCGGCATTGTTAAAACACCAACGAAAGCCTTAGGTAGGTAGAGAGGACAATGCCTTTGGACCCGGAAACAGTGTAATCGGAGAGTGGTTACGTCACGACTTAACAACCGGATAGGTAAGAGAATATGACACAAAACATCATGTTTTTATTTATTTGATGACATTTAAGCTAAAGGGTGTCATCTGCTGGTGAACTGTAGAGACTACATGCTTGAAAGTCTTAAGCATCTTGATCATCCATAAAGAGCACAGGGAAAACACATGGCATTGAAATTAAAATATAATGAACATATATATTACTCTGTGCACCAATAAAATATATGTTGATGACTTTTCAATATGGATGTAACATGAGGAGAGTTGTCACCAATTCCACTCAGGGATAATCTCCTATGATTGTCCTACAATTGTTATTATTTACCCACTTCCTCTCAGATCCCACATGAAAAAAAAAAAAAATATATATATATATATATATATATATATAAACTAGTCTGTACAACTCCTATTACAGACAGTTTAAGTTTGCATCTGAGGCACAGTAACAATGTAAATGCATCAGATTAAAGATAACTGAAATAAACATAATCTTTCAAACTCCTCCTAGAATCTGTACCATCAAGCAGATTCAGTTTCTGTCCCCATATTACAGTCCAGTCTAGATGTTTGCCCTTTATTGACTGTGATTAATGGAGGAGTCACTACAGTCACACCGCTGCCTAGTTGTTGAGTAAAACAATGGTGAAATGAATGTGCTTTACCAAATGTTTGTGTAGTAAAAAGATGCAGTGAATGTGAGCGTTCTGTCAATCATCTGTCAGTCGCTAACAGTTTGACTAAGAAATGGTTGTTTGAAAGTCTTCACCCTGGTAATTAATTCAATTTATAGAATTGACATAAATTATGAATTTATTTATTTAATGATGTAAAGTCAATGTAATTAGTGATGCAACATGGTACCACACAATTCATCATCACAATGCATTACAAAAATAGCAATCAAAACGTAGTTTATTTAAGTTGAATCCTTTGAATTAGAATGCTGTGTACAGAAATGAATAAAGATCAACAAAAGTTACTGTGTTGGGCTGTGGCAAAATGGGGAATGCTTCAGAATCTTTGATTTTGTGTGTCAGGTTTTCACTTCAAATAAATAAAACCCATTTCACAGAGTAACGACAGTGTTCGGAGAGAGAAATAAACACTCAAGTGTAAGCTAAAGCAATGCACTTTGACTCATTTTCCATGTTTGTACTTTCTCATGTAGGATGCAATGGATGAGGAGATCTCAGAGGATTTCTTGTTCTGTCCAAAATATTCAAGAAACTGGCCATCAGGTCCCACCAGGTACATTATGATGGTGTGATCTACCTGCAATTACAGGGAAATACAGCATTTGCATGCTGACTTCAGGCTTGTGAGATTATTAGGAATTCAATTCATTAACATGAGGCAAGAGAAAACCAATTTTACACAAGCCACACAACATAATTAAGGAGAACCAATAACTCACAATGTAGTCGTTGTCTTCATCTTTTGGGCCCTGGCTGTAATACACTCTGTAGGCTCTGGACGCTTGCTCAACCTGGGCAGTTTTGCCTGTCAGACCGATCAGCTTTGGGGAGAACTCTGCATGTGAGATATTCAAAAATATAAATGATGAGGAAATCATTTCACAGCATATGGTGAGTGCAGAGTAATGAAGATGATCCCTGCTCACCTTTGACATACGCTGCCATTGCTTCGGGTGTGTCTCTATCAGGATCAATGGTGATGAGAATTGGTGTTAAGTCTGGAAGGGTTTTAATTTTATCTGTGACAGAAATGTAAGACACAAGAAGAGTTCCTTTAAATGGGTCTTGTACTATTTTTCTTTAAAATAAAAGCCACTTTGTGTGCCAATTCATCTGATGTAATAATAATGATAAAAGCAATAATAATAATAATAATTATTATACATGATTAATTCTATTATTATTTATTATTAATATATATTATTAATATTATATACATATATTTTATTAATATTGCACATTACCAAAGATTTTATAAAAATGCAATCATATATATTTTTTGTGGTAGCTTAAAGGGATACTCCACTTTTTTTGGAAATAGGCTCATTTTACAACTCCCCCAGAGTTAAACAGTTGAGTTTTACCATTTTCGAATCCATTCAGCCGAACTCCGGGTCTGGCGGGACCACTTTTAGCATAGCTGAATAGGTCAAGACCATTAGCATCTCTCTCAAAAAAATGACCAAAGAGTTTCGATATTTTTCCTGCGCCTGAAAATAGTCCCCAGCTCGGTAACTTCCAACGTGACCGGGACTAAGTTTGTCTAACCTATTAGACCTATTTTCAGGCGCTGCGTCATATCATTACGCCTGTTGCACTCATGGTACGGCAGCAAAGTTTCTTACGCAGGAATGAGAGTATAGTTCCTAGCCATATCAGCCTAGAAAATCGCAAATTTTCATTTTCCGTCGGTCTTAGTACACGATGTAACTACAGAAGAGACCAGTTTTAAATAGGAAAAATATCGAAACTCTTTGGTCATTTTTTTGAGAGAGATGCTAATGGTCTTGTCCGATTCAATGATCTATGCTAAGCTATACTAAAAGTGGTACCGCCAGACCCGGAGATCGGCTGAATGGATTCGAAAACGGTAAAACTCAACTGTTTAACTCTGGGGGAGTTGTAAAATGAGCCAAAAAAAGTGGAGTATCCCTTTAAAGGGACTATATAAGTATTACATATACATATATCATGCATTAATCGTTTGTTTTTGCTAATCAATCACACCAACTTCCTAGGTTGTCTATGAAAGCCTGTAGACTGATTTTTAAGTGAAGGACTCGGGTCATTTTTGCCAGGAAAATACAAAGGATGAGACGTTTACACACTCCCGAGAGCCTCTCTTCCGTTCAGTGGCACGTGAAATTAAATACAATATTCTGGATAATGCCGAAAGAGACGTTCTGTACTGTAATGTCAATGTGTCATGCAAAGAAAAGGAATTAATTTAAACTATAGTCTCACATAGTCAGATCTATATAGTCTATAGTCTCAAATATACTTTATAATCAAACTATCATAACGGTGTGATTTTAATGTGTCGACATGATGCCGGTGAATCGCAGACCTCATGCAAACATATCCACATCGCTATGATCAGATGCTTTCTTAACTGCTGTTTTCTCACCGCTGTTGTTTTTGTTGTGTGTTTATTTTGTTATTGAGAAGAAAACACGCAGCACAAATTTGTGGACAGCGTTGGGATGTTTGTTAACAGAATATCACTGCAAAGATATTTCCAACTACTTTTTACTTCTAAGTGAAGAACGAAAAAGTGATTCGCCGTGAGTATATCCGGACCTTTTCAGTTTCTTGTACGTTACGTGTGAACAGTAAGTTGTTGTAGTTCACTTAACGGCCACCGGTGTCGCTAATAATAAGGGTTTCTGAACTCTGCATAGAGCCTGTTTAAAGCTTACACTTTTTAAATTGATTCTTAGCAAAAAACACTTTGTTCTATCAAAAGTATATGTGCTCATTCATGTGTAATTACTTCCACCAACTAATCAAGTATTCTCGTAAGCGTAGAATCTGCCATTTATAATACATACGAGCGAGTCGCTCGAATGGCGGCAGCCATGTTGCGCCTCCATCTTGAAAATACATTAGCCAAAGAGGGACATACCTGTAAATTCAAGCTTTGCCTTTTGCGCTTTACACTCAGTGACACAGAGACGAATGCGAGGGGGAGATTACTCGCGACTGTCGGCGGATTTGAAAGATTGCTGATGGAGGATCACGCCTATTTTCAAGGACATGTAGCAGAGTCGCCAAGGAAGCGAAAGAGAGAATTAAAACGTCAACGCGACAGGCAAATCAGCAAGACCAAAGTCAATACTGGAGTAACTTTTCCCAGATGGAAAGAGCTCATGAGGAGCAAAGATTTTAAAACGGACGCCGAAGTTGCCTGCTTTCTTCTCGACAGGTAATTCAGCCTATTTGTGTAAATTCTAAGTTTTATAGTTGCTTGTCTAACCATAGCATGGTTGCGCATAACGCCAGACCGACCTCTTGCATTACTGGAAGCCATGTTAATCTTGGAATAATACGGCCACCGTAGGAGTTAAAACGCACTTGGAATTGAAAGGAACAGAAACTAATATTCACTGTGTAGTCATATACAATTTCACCGCTAGATGGGGGAAAATATCACACAGTGTAGCTTTAAGTGTCCAAATATTTAGGGGCCACTGTATAAAATACAATCCAGCTTTACAGACATTTTAATATGATATTATGCACACATCAAACCTGAGAGCTATATAGTGTCAATAAAAATAAAAAATGTGGCTCTACGTAGTAAAGAAAATTAAATGATACATTACCAATCTCATCAACGACCTCAATCATTTTCTCCAGTTCATCAGGACAGATGTCTGGACAGTGTGTGAAACCGAAATATATCAGGAGCCACTGGCCGAGGAAATCTTCACTCTTCGTGGGTTTATTGTTGTGGTCGACAAGGGAGAATGGACCTCCGAGAGCTGGTTTTCCCATCGACTTTGTTCTTTCTTTCTCAATCACTGCAACAACAAAAAACACATTAATGATAAAGCTATCATTAGGTTGTGGAGCATTTTCAGAATATAAGGATGCAAAAACAATGTGGTGTAGGTTAATCATTTATACATGCATAGATCCGAGTCCTTACTTTCCTCTTTTTCTCTCTTGAAGTATTTCATCCCTAGAAGAAGACCTCCTCCCAGCGCAAATGTGATGGCAAGAGATTTCCATGTAACTGGCTGTGGAAAAGAGACATCAGTACCATTCATATGTCTGATCAAAATACACCCAATCATTGGTAATCCACAAACAATGTCCTATTAAAAAAGGTAACACATTTGGATTGCTGGGAAGGGAACTGAGATTATTGTGTCCCGAAGCAAATTTCTTAACCAGTTTCTTTTTTTGAATACCGTATACTGGAAAACATTTCTGGAAACCCTGTATATTTGCATTCAAAAATGTGAAATTAATATTTCTATCCAGAAAGGATTCATTAAATTGATCAAACGTGACAGTAAAGACATTTAAAATGTTTTAAAAACAATATGTACAAGTAAATGTTGTTCTTTTGAACTTTCTATTCATCAAAGAATCCTGAAAAAAATGTATCATTGCTTTCACAGAAGCAGCATAATTGTATTCAACATTGATAATCAGAAAGGTTTCTTGAGCAACAAATTATTATATTAGCATGATTTATGAAGGATCATGTGACACTGAAGGCTGCAATGATGTAATGATGCTGAACATTCAGATTTGATCACAGGAATAAATTACATTTTAAAATATATTACAATAGAAAATAGTTATTTTAAAATTAATTAAATTTTTATTACTGTTTTTACTGTATTTTTGATCAAATAAATGTATCCGTTTGCTCATACTAATTTACAAATGCATTCCAAAACCAGGGTATTGGGAAACCAACAATCTTTCAGTTAGCAGTCCTGGGGCCTCATGTATAAAACTTTACGTAGATTTCATCCTAAAAAAGTGTGTACGCACAAAAGATAGATTTTGCGAACTCACAAAAGTTTTCAGATTTATAAACCGTACTTGTGCCAGAACCTGCGCAAAATTCCATTTAGAAATCCTTATCGGCGGAAGATTGTGCGTACATTCCTCCCCACCAGTCTCCTCTATGAGATACGGACTATAAATGGCATTTGTGCCGTCACATTACATTACTAAAAATCATTTAGTATCCTTTGTCTTATTTTAAAATAAATATATGCATCATTATGGAAGCTTGTTTTTGCCACATTATTTTTTTTTTTTATCTCACAATTGTAAGTTTATATCTTTCAATTCTGACTTTTTATCTCAGAATTGCGTGATATAAAGTCACAATTGCGAGTTATAAAGTCAGATTTGCGAGATATGAACTTGCAGTTGCAAGTTATAAAGTCACAATTGCGTGATATTCTGTAAAGTCAGAACTTCAGTTTACATAAAGTCAGTTTACATCTCGCAAATTTCAGAAAAAAAGTCACAATTATCTTAAAATGTTTTATTCTGTAGCAGAAACAAGCTTCCATACATCATTGATTACTGTTCTCGCGAGAAATATTTCCTCAGCAATTTAGTTTAAAGAGGAATTTTCATACACCTAGCACTCTTCGCTGTCATTAAAGGGATAGTTCACCCAAAAATGAAAATTAGCCCATGATTTACTCACCCTCAAGTCATCCTAGGTGTATATGACATTCTTCTTTCAGACGAATACAAGCGGAGTAAAATTAATTAATTAAAATGTCCTGGCTCTTCCAAGCTTGATAATGGCAGTGAATGGCCATTTATGTTTTGAAATCCATCAAAGTGCATCTATTCATGATTAAAGTGCTCCACACTGCTCTGGGGGGTTAATAAAGGCCTTCTGAAGTGAAGCAATGCGTTTGTGTAAGAAAAATATTAATATTTAAAACTTTCCGGCAGACGGCCGCACGCAAGTCAACTTACACCAAAAGAGTAACTCGTGACGATGTATTACGTAGGATGTAGGAGTAGCGTAAGCTTTAACGCCTCTTGCGGTTCAAACACACAGGGCTGGGCAACAAACTCAAGCTCCTCCCACATTTCTCTTTAAAAAGTGTCATTTTAGACTTCTAATTCGTTACTGGTGTTTTGTTTTGCTCTATCCTCTGTGCTTCCGTATTCGTCAATGCGTCTGGTCAAGTGTTACTCTTTCGCCGTAAATCAATGCGTACGTCCGTCTGACGGAAGCTAGTTATTTTAGTCGATAAAGTTTTAAATATGGAAATTTTTCTTACACAAACACATCACTTTACTTCAGAAGGCCTTTATTAACCCCCCAGAGCAGTGTGGAGCACTTTAATCATGGAGAGATGCACTTCAAAACATAAACGGCCATTCACTGCCATTATAAAGCTTGGAAAAGCCAGGACATTGTTTTATATAACTCAGATTGTATATCTGTCTGAAAGAAGAATGTCATATACATCTAGGATGGCTTGAGGGTGAGTAAATCATGGGCTAATTTTTATTCCTGGGTGAACTATCCCTTTAAGAAATTAAAACGTAGCGTGCCACAGGAAAAGTGTTTAAAAGCAGCGCATCCACTATCACATTTCTATCTAGATTCATATCATTTTTGTTTAACTTCTAGATAACGACTTAATGATATTTGAGTGCTTAATAACTCCTTTAACGAGAGGTATATTCAATCTAAGTGTGTATATCAAACTGAAAACAGAGTTTAAAATCAATCTGTTTACTTCACTCACTCCAGTAAAAGAGTGCGGACATGTTTACGCTATAAATCCCGATATGTGCGTGGAAACCTGCGTACGCACATTTTCATACCTTTTTTTTGTGCATTCGCAAGGTTTATACATCAGGCCCCTGATCTTTACATCTTGCTGTGAATGAGGCTTACACCAGTCTTCTTGTTGTTGGATTTGTCTCTGCTAGATGAGGGAGGTGGAGGCAGAGTGGACAGCGTCCGCATGTTGAGAAGGGACACACATGGTGCTGTCCTACATGTCCTAAACTGAAGAAGAAAGTCACATACAAATGCAATAAAGAAACATGCTGGACTTACACTACACTACATAAACCATTATTTATAAAACGGACACATTTCAGACCATTGGTTCTCAACCAGGGGCCCACTAGGGGGCCTCAGCAAACTTTGAAGGGGCCCGCAGGATGATTTATAGAGTTTCCTCACCAAAAATGTTTAATTCTGTCATTAATTACTCACCCTCATGTCATTCCAAACCCATAAGATATTTGTTCATATTCGGAACTCAAATGAAGATGTTTTTGATGAAATCTTAGAGATTTCTGTCTCTCCATTGACAGTCTATGCCAGTGGTTCTCAACCCTGCCCCTGAGGGACCCCCAACACTGCACTTTTTCTTTGTCTCCCTAATCAAACACACCTGATTCAACTCATTAGCTCATTATCACATGGGTTAATGAGCTAATGAGTTGAATCAGGTGTGTTTGATTAGGGAGACAAAGAAAAAGTGCAGTGTTGGGGGTCCTTCAGGAGCAGGGTTGAGAACCACTGGTCTATGCAACTACCACTTTCAAGCCACTAGTAAAGACATCATTAAAGTAATCCATGGTACGCCAGTGGTTTAACCTCAATTTTATGGAGTGACTTTGTTTGTACAAAAAACATCATTTACCTCTTTTTTTTTTTTTACAAAATATTCTTCTCTGACCCGCGTTCACACAACATCTGCTCTTGCATCAATACAACATGCATGCGTCATGTATTTTGTAAGCGTTTAAATTATGGGTTTCTTTTGCGCAAACATAGCACTTGCATTCATAAAATTGAGGGTAAACCACTGTCGTCACATGGATTACTTTAATGATGTCTTTACTACCAATGGAGTCAATGACTGTCAATGGAGGGACAGAAATCTCTCAGATTTCATTAAAAATATCTTCACTTGTGTTCTGAAGACAAACGAAAGTCATACGGGTTTGGAACGACATGAGGGTGAGTAATTAATGACAGAATTTTCATTTTTGGGTGAACTAACCTTTTAATATGGTTTAATTTATTTCCATATTTATCTATGGTTTATATTAAAATCATCTAAAAAAACAACAACATAAAATTAAGGTCTAAACTGAAAATTTATTTTTTATTTAAAAATGTAGGCAAATTCCTATTCCATTGCGAAGTTTACTTATTATCATTATAAACTATTGGTATTGAACATACAGTTCTTGAAACTTCTGTAATCACAAAATTAACTACTTAATTAATTGAATATAATGACACTCACAGCTTCTGTCAATAAAAAAACGTCGAAAACAAGCAGCTGTGTCATAATTACAGCAGAATATATCAATAGTTTAACTTAAATGAGAGACCTTTGAATATTGTGTTGGACATACAGATACAATACAGTCAAAAAGCTTGAGAACCACCAACTTCAAATATGCCAGTGATACAATTAAAGGTTCAATTAATACATAAGGATGACAGACAACACTTTAATCACTCTAATTACCTGGCATATGAAATATCAGGAGTATATTTGATCATTTATGAATGGCTTAACGAATAAAATTAACCATGGTTTTACTTAAAATAAAATAAAAATATTTATTTAAACCATGGTAACCACAAATTAACCACGGTTTATACCATGGTATTTAAAACTGTGGTTATACAAATGGTAATAAATCCGCCAAAAAAAAATAGAAAAACATGGTTACTACACATTTTATGCCAGTGACCTACCAGTGTGTTGGTCTGTGACTGTGTTGATCTGGAGACACTGCAGAGACTTTGAACATTATAACGTTTACTGACACAGGCTGCTCTAAACATCTGACATCTTAAACTCGTTAAACTTGAAACTACTGTTAAACCCATAACGTTAGTGCTGAGCCTGATAGTCATTAACATCATGCTTCCTCAACGCGGAAGTGACTGTCGGTTTACACAACCTAACGGCGTACATACGTCGCATACAAATGACTGACCCTGAATCAGCTGTTAATATGAAAAACAACGAACTGAACGGAGAATGACAGCGATCCAACTGATCTGAGGTCTGTTTGAGGATATGACATGGAAAAAGCGGAGGTGACGTAAGAAGACTTCTTCGCTTCCATGGACGGAGAATATTGGTGACATCTAGCGCTTTAATTTAAAAACACGATACAAAGCCGAAAAGGGAAAATGACTTTAAAGATTACTGGTCAGTTTTAACATCACATTCTCCACAACATACCAAACAATATATTAGAAAAAAATAAAATAAAAAAATAAATACAATTAAACAAGGAAGATACACACAAATAAGGAGGTTTTAACGTTACAAAACCAACATCCTTCAATAAAGAATACAAATACTTTGCTTTAGGACTTTTCATCCCTATCAAATTCTCCAAATACATTGAACAACAAAACCGGATTGAAAACAAATCAACTAAAACCGAAATAATGTAGGTTATTTTTATAATTATTTAAAACAAATGCGCTTGTGAACATTTGAAAGATTATTTTACTATCGCTTATGCTCTCTCCTTTACTAAATAATTATAGTGATATTATTATTGCTGTTGTTATTGTTATTATTATTATTATTATTATTATTATTATTATTACCATCATCAATATTATCATTGTTATTTATTTATTTTATTTTATTTATGTATTTATTTTGTTTGGCATTCGTTTGTTTGCCACTAGAGGTCACTGTAGCATGCGTTTTCATCTTGACGTCATATTCGTGCGACATTGGAATGAACACATGCACCATGCGTGTAAAAATCAGAGGTGCATGAATTAAATACATATGCTTTTTACAAGAACCATATTATTCCCGAGAAGTCGCAAACATCGTTTGTTGTCATGGCTGGACACACGCTGCTGTTTAAATCTAAGTAAGTGTACTTTATCGTCTGTGCTTGACTGTTCTCAATGGAAAAGACTCATTCGAAATGTGCAGTGACAAATGAAATTGAGATTACTGTTAACTGCCTTATTTGACAACTAGTTTATGATCATCTCATTTGCTTGTTTAGTTATGCAGTCTCCAGCAAAATAGAGCCGTTCTATAAGGGAGGCAAAGTGCAGGTATGTCCATGTTTTTTTAGTTACACTTTATTTGACAGTGTCTTTGGTACATGTAGTTACTATAGTAACTAATAACTATAAATTATGCATACATGCAACTAACCGCAAACCAAACCCTATAACGTTACTAAATAAAAGTTGTTATTTAATATCATTCAGTACTTAGGGCTAAATGTATAATTACAGTGCAACAAAGACACCTAAAAAATAAAGTGTAAACTTTTTTAAATTATCATATTATTAGACTAGTTACATTAACTCCAGCTATTATACCTGCTCGCTTGACTTGTTTTGTATCTCCATCCAGATCAGTCGTGATGAACAGCACATCTTCTGCACATGTGGATCAAGAGTCAACATTTTGCAGATCAATACAGGGAAAATCATACATAGTATTGAGCAGGTCAGTGTCTTACAGTTTTGTTCTTCAACTGTGGGCACTTTTGATCTAGTTCATTTAGTTTGTCTAAAACCGTGGACATGCATCAATCACAGCCAGGAGAATGCTTTATTCATTGCTAAAATCATTTTCTCAACATCGACATTGAAATGATTTATGCTTGTTTTACTTAGTTTCTTAGGAGCACTTACATACACCAGACTTTACAATTTTATTTCTACACTGTAAAAATAATTGTTGGTTTAGCTTAAAAAAGTAAGTAAACTGCTTGCCATACATTTTTCAGTTAATTGAAAAAAAAAAAAAAAGGTTAATACAAAGATAGAAAGAGATTGATTTAATCAACAGAAACTCAAAATATTATCTCTATATTCAGAAGGTTTTGACAGATGGGTTGTTCTTATATCTTTGGCCTGATTTCTATAACATTTTATTACTAATAATATTGTAAAACATTGCCAACAAAATGAAACAAGAAATTTGAACCTGCTTTATACAATTTTCAGATTAAAGTTCTGGAAAATTAGTGCCGAATTAATAAGATAATGCATCATCTGCATATGGGTCAATGACGTGACGGGTCATTTTTTTGTCTAAAGGGCTTAATAATAATAAAAAAAAACAAATTTATAACATCCAAAGTATGTAAGGTAGTACAACTTGATCTCTTTTACTGAATCCAAAAGGTTTTAATTATATTTTACTACATATAAAGGTATTTTAAAGATTTTGAAGTGTCAAAAGGTCATTTGGTAAAACCGATATAGTAAATATTTAAATGGAATAATATTGTTTTTAATAACTAAAGGAACTACAATAATACAAATATAAAGCAGATAAGGCTCTTTTTTTATATATTTCCCCTTTTCTCCTTTCCCTGTGCAATGTGTAACTTGAATATGTTGGAGTGTTTAGAGTAGTCCAATAAATGATTACATTTATGAGATCAGTGATAATTTAATTTAATATTTCTTCTGTGGTACACACTATATACACTATCTCAACATCAATGCCAAATCAGTTTTTAACTTTCAAATCAGTGGTTAAACCGAATGACTTTTTTGGTGACAAATTTTTTCCATCTTGTAAAAAATGACCAAAAACAGTGTTAATTGATTGTACAAACCACAAAATCTTATTGTTAACACCTAGGTAAACTAAAAAATGGTTTCAAATATAGTTATATCTCCATTCTATTGTTTTACACTTTTAAAAACCTTATTCGTCAATGAACATTTCAGAAAGCTTGTAATACAAAACCATTATTGTTGTATTAATGTGAGAATTACTGGTGAAGTATGATGATCTCTGTTAGTTAAAATGATTACCCTGTATAGTGTCTTTCCTTAAAGTCGGCATGAAACCGAAGTTGCAATAGTCTTTTCTTCCCTATTTTGAGTGCCGTATATCCGAGTGAATCGGCCTCTGGAGCAAGAAAAAATGTAGGCTGGGACTTAGAGCTGCACGATTCTGGATAATTTGATAAACACGATCCTCCCACGATTCTGAATGGTCAGCTAAACAAAACAGTCTATTTAAAAATATCGAATAAATTTATTTTTTTAAATCGGTTTGAATGAATGATTCAATTACTCACTCATAAATACTTCACTTAGTTTCATTACTGGATGAATCAGCGTTTTTGAACGAATCTCTTGAATGAATGATTCAAAGACGAATACATTCATTAACAGTCACTTGTCGCCACCTACTGGTGTAACAATGTAATTGAGACAATCTTTATTTCAAAAGCTAAACTTTTTAAAAACTTTTATCCCAGTTCTTCTGTGATCATTTGAATTATTGTAAGACTGATATAATGATACTGTGCGGTTGAGAAGTCTGTTTGTGACGCTGTTTCATACCTGTACTGTACATGACAACTGCTCTCTCTGGATCAGCGCCATCGCAGATCTGAATTTTCTCTGTGATCGTACTTGTTAAAGGTTTAATAGACACGTTGTCATTTAGGAATAAGATCACATGGGTGTCGACATCGCAATCTTTCAGCGATTAATCGTGCAGCTCTAGCGGGACTTGATGGGGAATTGATTGGATGGTTGTGGTTTGCTATTGGTGGATCTCATGTGAGTGACGGGTTGATAGTAAAAACGTCACCAGAGAAGAGAAGAGACGAGCTGCAAGTGCGAGGGGGAGTTATTTTGATTAAAGATTGAATTTAAACACGACACATTTAACACAAAACACATTTAACGCATTAATTAAAAAAAATAATGACGTGCACGGATAAATCATTTATAATAAATACATCTTAAAATAGCAATATGATGAAGGGATTGAAGTAAACTTTAATGTGAACTTCATATAATAAAATGATATAAAAGTGCCCAAAATTGAAGAAGCACCATGTCTGAAATATGACTGCCTGTTTTTCTCACTTTTTGCTTTCTCGGAGCAGGATGATCAAGAGGACATCACCTCGTTCTCTCTCAGCCCTGATGATGAGGTGAGCTCACTCCGTGATCTGGCATTGGACTGTCTGCAGTTTCAGGATGTCTGAGACTGAGCTGTTGTTTCTCTGCAGATGCTGGTGACCGCCAGCAGGGCTTTGCTCTTGAAGCAGTGGGACTGGAAGCAGGACAAGTGCACTCGGTCGTGGAGGGCCATCCACAATGTGCCTGTGGCCAGCATGACCTTTGACTGCACCTCCACCCTGCTGGCGACAGGTCAGACATAAGCCAGATGTTTGATGCAACGAGTAGCACTATATGCGCCAGTCTTAATGTCAGCTGCAGTTGTGCTCAGAAGTTTACACACCCCTTGCAGAAGCTGTGAATGATTTACAAACAAAATAAGAGGGAACATACAAAATGCATGTTATTTTTTGTTTAGTACTGTCCTGAACAAGATATTTTACATAAAGGATGATTAGGCTACATATAGTCCACAAGACAAAAAAATAGCTGAATTGATAAAAAAGACCCCGGTCATAAGTTTACAAGCCCTTGATACTTAATACTGTGTATTAATTCTTAATACTGCGCAATTTCATATTTATTGCGAGTAATCGTGCAAAAATTATTCATATTTTCACAGATTCTGCAAGGGGTGTGTAAACTTTTGAGCACAACTGTATATCTTCATAATAGGGCAAAATGTCATATTAAGATATTTTCAATTGTAATCTTGTTTTTTTTTACTACTTAGCAATACTCTTGAGAAAAATATCACTTTAGCGTGCTTTTAAAAAGATAATAATACTATATTATTACATAGTATTACTATAATAATATATTGTAAAAGAATAAACATAAGTGTGACCAGAATGCAATGTTTTTTAGATAATTAATTGTATGCGTATTACATGTAGGGCTGCAAATACTAATCAATAAAATTCATTATTGTCGATAAACAACAAATTTGCTTATTGATTAGTCGTGTCTGCCCTCTGTGCTCGGAGCCAGTCACGTCGCTTTACAGTAGCGAGTAACCCATTTCTATCGACAAAACGCTTATGGTTGGCGTCAAACAGAGTATATTAAAAGTATATTAAACACAAAAAGTATATTAAATGTAATATTGAATACCTACAGTTTAAAATAATAATCAAGTACTGAGATGTGCTGTATTATGTTAGTCAACAAATCATAATAAGTGCACTTCTTTAAAGCACCGCAAAAGATTATTATAAAAACAATGATTTTCAAATGTATTTCAACATTAAACTTTTAATTTTACATTACTACAAAGTGCACTTTTTTAAAAAGTTTACGTAAGTGTGACAAGAAACAGTCATGAAAGTGTCTGGCCTTTTATTTCATTAATATTATATCATCTGCCAAAATACACACTCCAAGTGCACATCGAATAAAGTTAAGGGCGCTTCGTTTTCACAAGGGTAGTGAATATTTGTTGTTGTGTTTGTAGGAGGTTGTGATGGCACCATCAAGCTGTGGGATGTTGTGAAGCAGTACTGCACGCACAATCTGAAAGGATCGTCTGGTGTCGTACAGTAAGCACTGAAGAAACTCAGCTTCCAAAATTTCGAAATCATCTCTCATTTATCCTTTATAATTCCTTCCTTTCTGTGATGATGAAATACTGGCACAGCTGGTTGTTATGCCATGTCTAAAAGCTGTAACGTCTCTCTCTCTCTCTCAGTTTGGTTGAGTTTCATCCAGACATCAGCCGGCTGCAGCTCTTCTCTTCCTCTGCGAACTGTGGGATCCGGATCTGGGACCTGCGGAGCAGCAAGTGCATATGTGTTTTGGAGAGCCACTACAGTGCCGTCACATCGCTGGCCTTCTCTCCTGACGGCCAAACACTCGTCAGGTAAACGAACCGTCGCGTTTCTTGGGAATCTCATCAAGCATTGTCCTCATAATAGTCCAGTTTTAATAAAGTCTACATTTTTTTAGTTCTGGCCGAGACAAAATCTGTTCGGTGTGGGACCTGACGGAGAAGGCGGTGAAGAGGACAGTCCCTGTCTATGAGGTCAGGATGAGACTGTGTCCCATTTAGCTTTATAGCAGCTCAATTATTGTCTTTGTAAATAAGCAATGATACTCTGGAAATACGGCCTTGTTGTTTTACATGGATTTCTCTTATTTGTGGATGTTCAGGCTGTGGAAGGTGTTGTTCTTCTCCCTGGGACGAGCGATTACTCCCAGATGGGTGTGAAGAATGAAGAGTTACACTTTGTCACGGCTGGCAGCAAAGGTAAACTCTACTCGTTCAAATCTCAAAACCGTTTAATTTATATTGGATGAAAATCCATAAAAGCAGTACTGACCAGCTGTGCGTACGTAACAACTTAGCCTAGTTTTGACGTAAATGGACACTAAATTCCAATAAAAACGCTCAATATAGCTTTGCACCATTAAACTTAGTTGAAGCGTAACTCTTCGTTTGAGCTAAATATTTATGGAAGCCTCCGATCAGGAGTAACTGAACTGCATCAATAATCTCTTCTTTTACCTGACAGAATTCAATTCTGACTTCAATGCTGACATTTACACTTGCAGAACATTGTGTGAAAAGATTACTTTGTCAGCGGCTCCTCAACATGAACCCGTCCTAAACAGCGCGCCGCTGTGTGCATCTGTCCCATCGGTCCGTGTTGTGCATGCCAAATAAAATCAGTCATAATCAATAAATGTAATTTCTTATGTTTTTTGTATTTATTTATCCTTATTCATTTCGTTTCAAATACAGTTTCTGAATGTTATTTACATATAAAAACCCTTATGTTATCCATGATTAAGAATCGTATTTAAAGGAAACCGTTAAACTGTTTTTACCGTTAGTAACGTGAGGCAAAAGAAGTTAGAATGAAGGATAAACTGAAATTCACAGCATTTCAACTCAACTTCTGCTCACGTATTTGAAGGCTGCTATTGGATAATTGAGGGTAAACGTCATATTATGTGACTACGCATTACTTTACGGAGAGCTTACGACCTACTAGCTACATTCTGCCTTAAGAACAAATGGTGCAACGGAATAAAGTACAGAGTTAGTTACAAACTGGCTAGTAGTTACTCAGCCTCTAGTGTGGACTTGCGTAAGAAAGAATGGCTGGTGCAACCCTACACTGGTGTGCAACTACACACTAACTGGTATCAGTGTTATTCTAGTATTATTTATTAGTAGTATTTAATTAGTATTAACCAATAATGTGAATTAGCTATTATTTTTATATATTTTCAGTTTTAATTTTAATTTAAGTTTTTAATAATTTTGTTGTGCTTTTTTTATATTTAGCTTTAATTGATATTTATTTCATATATTTGTTTTAGTTTATTATAAAAAAAATTTTTTGTAAGTTTGGTACTTAAACTTATTTTATTTTTGTTTGTTTGTTAAAGAATGTTAAAGAGATATATATATTTATTTTTTAATTTTTTTTACTTTGTTATTGATTTAATATTTATATTTTATTTTATTTAAGCTTTAATTCCGTTAATTTTTTTTACATTTATGTCCATTTAATATTGTTTAATTGTTCATGCTCATTTAATATATTTTTAAAGTTAGAACTTTGCTGCCATCTAATGTTCACTTAATATTGTTAAATGTGATCTTTAGCAAATCTCAAAATCAATATTCATTTTTATACTTTGCATTATAATGTTGTGATGCCTAAATTCACTTGTAGCAATGAAAAAGATTGATTTTAGTTTTAATGGCTGCATGTAGTTTAAAAACGTACATATAGAGTTTTTCTTAATCCAGAAAATCTAAAATGATTACTGGATCAGCCAATGGCTGAGGTTCATGACACAGACACACTGAGACATCATTTCAAATGGGTACTTCATCACTGGCAAAATGGGCTTACAGGAGAACTTTCAATAAAAAAAAAAAATCGTTGCTGCCTGTCTAGAGAAAACAAAAAAAGTCTGTTGTCTTTATGAAACCTTATATAATGTATGGGCATGTTGCCTTCCAGAAGAGTAAACCGTTAATTTTCATGTACTACCGACATTGTAACAATACAAATCGGGTTGAAAATTGGCAAAATTACACTTTAATCTGCTTTGTTGCATCTAATAGAGATAAAAAAAGATGCATGCAAACCCTTTAAAATATAAGATGAATGAAAAAACGTTGTTGTTTAAAGATATACATTTTGCTTATTTGTAGGCTTTGGCAAAAAATGAATGATTTTGGCGCTGTGTGGCGCTCCTGTGCAATGCAAATATTGAGTCCTTGCTCTGAGTAATTGTGATGTTCTCCGCAGGCGTTCTTCGAGTGTGGGACTCCAGCTCAGCGCGCTGTGTGTTCACGCAGACTCTGCCTGATGCCCCGGCTCTCAGCACGGAGGAGGCCGATTTGGACCCGCGCTGTCTGGTGCACCTCCTGCCCATGCCTAAGTCCAACAGACTGGCCACAGTCACCGCAGAGCACAACATCCTTATCTATCAGATGCCCACGCTCACCGTGCAGCAGCAGGTAAGCCTCACAGCTCGCCTTGCGTCAACGCTGCATCTGGAATGGTGAATCATTCGGCTTGTTTATCTCTTCTTTTGAAGTTCGTGGGCTACAATGATGATATCTTGGATGTGAAGTTCCTGGGGAAGGACGACACGCACATCGTTGTGGCCACTAACAGCTCTCAGCTGAAGGTGTTTGATTTGGCCACTAACAGCTGTCAGATTCTGTATGGACACACAGGTCAGTGAGCCACTAGAGGGCAGCAGCACGCTGGATACGCTACACACTCTGTGCATTCATTCAAAACACTTCGGTTCACACCTTTCCAAATACCCACACTTGCAATCTTGGCCACTTGAGAGTGTGTGCACGCGACACTAAACCCACACTATCTCAAATATCGCTTCGGGAAGCTAAGCGTATCACGTCATGCATCATGTTCGGACACTCACGTGGAGGAAAACATTCCACTGTAATTTAAATGAATTAGATAGCCTATTAAATATAATTTGGTTGTAAAACATAGTGGTGTCGAGTATCGAGAGAACAACCAGCGCTGTTTTTAGTTTAGTTTAGTTCCTTTATTGTCCACAAGTGGAAATTTGTCTTTGGCTTCACTATAATGAAAATACATTTGAGAGCAGTGAAAAAACATACATGATGGAAACCAGGGTTATTATAGTTAAATAAAACTAATGCCATAAAACATTTGTTACCTGAAATAAAATTTTAAATGTAAATGTTTTTTTGTTTGTTTTTACATCAGCTAGTTGGCAAGGTAACATTTCTCATTTTCATTTTTTACTTGATGTACAGTACAGGTCAAAAGTTTGGAAACATTATGTTTTTTTTATATTTTTGAAAGAAGTCTCTAATGCTTATCATGGCTGTGTTTATTTGATGAAAAATACAGAAAAAAAAACAGTAATATTGTGAAATATTATTACAACTTAAAATAATAGTTTTCTATTTGAATATACTTTAAAAAATAATTTATTCCTGTGATCAAAACTGAATTTTCAGGATCATTACTCCAGTCTTCAGTGTCACATGTGACATCCAGTCTATCACATGATCCTTTAGAAATCACTCTAATATTCTGATTTATTATGAGTGTTGGAAACAGTTCTGCTGCCTAATATATTTGATGAATAAAAGGTTAAAAAGAACTGCATTTATTCAAAATAAAAAAATATTTTCTAATAATATAAATCTTCTTTACTATCACTTTTTACCAATTTAACACATCCTTGCTGAATAAAAGTATTGATTTATTTCAAAAAAAAGACAGAAAAAAAATTACTGACCAGTAGTGTATATTGTTGTTACAAAAGATTTCTATTTTTAAAAAATGTGCTTCTTTTTTTTTGTTTTATTTTTTTTTTACTTTTTATTCATCAAAGTATCCTAAAAAATTATCACAGGTTATGGAAAAATATTAAGCAGCAGAACTGTTTCCAACTTTGATAATGAATCATCATATTATAATGATTTCTAAAGGATCATGTGATAGACTGGAGTAATGACCCTGAAAATTCAGCTTTGCATCACAGAAATAAATGATAATTTAAAGTATAATAAATTGAAAACCAATTATTTTAAATTGTAATAATATATCACAATATTATTATTTTTTTTCTGTATTTTTGATCAAATAAATGCAGGCTTGATGAGCAGAAGAAACTTCTTTCAAAAACATTAAAAATAGTAATGTTTCCATACTTTTGACCTGTACTGTACTAATATAGCAAAAAAAAAAAAAAAAAAACTACTATTTTTTTACTAAAATTAAAATCAAGATGTGAAGCCAAGATTAAAATATAAACCATTTTAAAATGTTAATAAATATAGTATCTCAATTTTATTACAATAACTGCATGGAACTTGATTCAGTCAAAACAAGATCATTAGTATAGTTTCGTGTGTGTGCTGTTAATGCACTTGTTTGTGGTGTTTCCTACAGCACAAGTTATCATTAGATTCATATCTGCAAATGAAATGTATGAGCCCATGTTAAACACACACACACACACACACACACACAAAGAATTCACTGAGCAAGGGAGTCTGAGTGTCAACCTGACAAAATAGACTAAAATATTAATTTTGATCAAATATTTGTTCTTGGGCAAGGTTTAAAAGGAAGCAGTGTTATTGTTAACTAAAACTGTTCCCTGTAAGGGAATCAAAGCTAAAATAAATATGAGATGAAACAAATTAAACAAAAAACACTGAAACAAGTCTAAGTACTAAAATAATAAAACTAAAATGAAATAAATATTATTTAAAACTATATAGAATCATTTTTTTAATTGTAAAAACGACAAAAGCACAACAAAATTACTCAATCTTAAACAAAAATTACAGTGAAAACATTAAAATGAAAGCTTATATAGAATATTAATAAATACTATAGAAGTATGTACAAAAAAGTTAAATATCACTGAGTGCAAGTTACGATAATTTAGTTAAAAATGCAGCTAATCGGTTGCCCCACCCTGAAACTAACACTAACCAGTTGTTATAAATGTAACATAACATTTCCTGACGCAAACTGAGAGCTATTGTTATTGTTTGCTCATTGTTTTGAGGAAAACTTTAAGCAGGATGTGGAATAAGTAGGTCACTTTCATAAGTAAGTCATAAGCTTAGCGTTAATAGATGGTTAATAGGTGTGTCTGTGTTTGTGCACACGCTATTACGTTATCATTAGATACATACTTTTTGTTGTTGTTCAGTTATTCAAAAAATAGTCAATGGATTGTCAAAACCGTCATTATTTGCAGCCCTACATACCAGATTTGTTAACTGCTTAAATTGTCAATTGTGTAAAAACAACCGGCTTCAAACATTACAAAGGGAATCTCACACTCCACGTATTCTTCATGCACCTCGAGTCATCAGTCTTCATTGTTGACATTCTCGTCGATGAGGAGAGCACTTTTAACTTGTCATCTGCTGATGTTCTGCTCTGATTATCTGTCTGCAGATACCATCTTATCTATTGATGTGTTTCGCAAAGGCTCCATGTTTGCCAGCTGTGCAAAGGTGACTCTTTTACTTTGTCTTTTCACTGGCATATCATGGTATTCAGAATATTTTTGAATGTATAGCTTCACCCACACATGGAAAAACAACAGGTTTATGTAACTTTTGACGCAGGACAAGTCCTTGCGGCTGTGGAAGATGGATCCGAAGAGCGGCTACGTGCAGTGCGTGGCTCAGGGGAGCGGACACTCCAATGCCGTGGGCTCTATCGCCTGCTCCAGGTCAGGGTATATCATTGGACATAGCAGTTTGATGAGCGATAAAGTCTAGACGTGTGCAAAAACACCTGCAGCGTTATCATAGGTCTGTCCTGAAACATCTTTGAAAAGTGTGTTTCTGGAATGACATTTTAACATCAACATTTTGCAATCAAATTTTAATCAAACATTACATTTTAATCAAATAATTGCAAAACCTGGTCATAACCCATTTTAATATAGTTCATGAACTTTTATGGTTGCCAATGCTGCACTTATTGGCTATTTTGTAACACCTTAGAACGTGACCTATCCAATCAGATCACCCACAAATGAATGTACATGACTTTCTTTCTTCAGGTAAACACAAATGAAGATTTTTAGGAGAATAATCCATAGCTGCGTGTGGTTTTTCAGGCGTCAACTGAAGCGGGGGTGTGTGTATGCTCTTGGTTCTTTTGGTCCAGGACAAAAATACATTTAGTCCTGGTTCGCTTGGCGTTCAGGTGCGCGAATGTTTGCGCACTGAAAACTTCCCACATAGCAAGTAATAAATTGAGTTCCTTTTCACATCTTCTTGCGCTTGAATATTTCAATTGGCAAGGCTTCAACTTTTGTGCTGATGCTGCAGTGGCCAGTCAACTGTCCCGAGCGGCGTTCGCGTTTGTTCACAATCATGTTCTCACAACATTGCATTGCTAGAATTTATAAATATGTTACCGGCCAACTGGCAGTTGACACTGTTTCATATATGCAATGGCCAATCAGAGACATATATGTTGAGCGCATGAACACAATGGCCAATCAGAGACATATGTTGAGCACGTGAACACAATGGCCAATCAGAGACATTTATGTTGAGCATGTGAACACAATGGCCAATCAGAGACATAATGTTGAGCGTGTGAACACAGTGGCCAATCAGAGACATTTATGTTGAGTGCATGAACACAATGGCCAATCGCACACATATATGTTGAGTGCATGAACACAATGGCCAATCAGAGACATATATGTTGAGCGCGTGAACACAATGGCCAATCACACACATATATGTTGAGCGCGTGAACACAATGGCCAATCAGAGACATAATGTTGAGTGCATGAACACAATGGCCAATCAGAGACATTTATGTTGAGCACGTGAACACAATGGCCAATCAGAGACATAATGTTGAACATGTGAACACAATGGCCAGTCAGAGACATTTATGTTGAGTGCATGAACACAATGGCCAATCAGACACATTTATGTTGAGCACGTGAACACAATGGCCAATCAGAGACATAATGTTGAGTGCATGAACACAATGGCCAATCAGACACATTTATGTTGAGCACGTGAACACAATGGCCAATCAGAGACATAATGTTGAACATGTGAACACAATGGCCAATCAGACACATATATGTTGAGTGCATGAACACAATGGCCAATCAGAGACATTTATGTTGAGTGCATGAACACAATGGCCAATCGCACACATATATGTTGAGTGCATGAACACAATGGCCAATCAGAGACATATATGTTGAGCGCGTGAACACAATGGCCAATCACACACATATATGTTGAGCGCGTGAACACAATGGCCAATCAGAGACATAATGTTGAGTGCATGAACACAATGGCCAATCAGAGACATTTATGTTGAGCACGTGAACACAATGGCCAATCAGAGACATAATGTTGAACATGTGAACACAATGGCCAGTCAGAGACATTTATGTTGAGTGCATGAACACAATGGCCAATCAGACACATTTATGTTGAGCACGTGAACACAATGGCCAATCAGAGACATAATGTTGAGTGCATGAACACAATGGCCAATCAGACACATTTATGTTGAGCATGTGAACACAATGGCCAATCAGAGACATAATGTTGAACATGTGAACACAATGGCCAATCAGACACATATATGTTGAGTGCATGAACACAATGGCCAATCAGAGACATTTATGTTGAGTGCATGAACACAATGGCCAATCAGACACACATATGTTGAGCGCGTGAATACAATGGCCAATCAGAGACATAGAGTTGAGCGCGTGAACACAATGGCCAATCAGAGACATTTATGTTGAGCGTGTGATACAGTGGCAAATCAGAGTCATATGTTGAGCACTTGAACACACTGAGCACGTGAATGCAATGGCCAATCAGAGACATATATGTTGAGCGTGTGAACATAATGGCCAATCAGAGACATATGTTGAGTATGTGAACGGAATGACCAATGACCAACAAAACGGAATGACCAATCAGAGACCTGATTAGTCACTATCACTATTTTAATCGTGTGAACGCAATGGCCAGTCAGAGGTGTTTAAGGATCCGTTCAACAGTGCTCAAAATGCTAGAGGGAAATGCTGGTATCGTCACATTTTTTAAATTTCAGTACCGAAATCGGTACTTTTGACAACCCTACTGTGCAAATAAGTGTTTGTTTTTGAGTTCTTCTAACTCGTACACCTGTTTAACTGTTCCTGCATGCAGGTTAAAGAAAGTCTTCCTGGTGTCAGGCAGTCAGGACTGCACTATTAAGGTGTGGGAACTGCCTGACTCTCTGCCAGCCGTGGGATGTGAACCGGCCTTGATGACGGCAAGACTCACAGAGAAAGCTCATGACAAGGTGGGTCTTTGCCTTCGTCACGTTCAATCTCATTCAAGAAATGTGTTCTGCAAAGCTGTCAGGTGAACCATGGCGGAGAACATGTTTTGACAGCACATGCTCGGTTTTCCATCTTTTTTGACATTTCTTGTGCGTCCATTGTGTCAAAACCATTGTCCATTGTTGAGATAAGAGAAACATGCACATTCTTATTGTGTAACCATAGTTTATCATTTTCATCATTCATTATTAAAGGGATAGTTCACCCAAAAATGAAAATTCTATCATCGTTTACTCACCCTCAAGTTGTTCCAAACCTGTATGAGTTTCTTTGCTCTGCTGAACACAAAGGAAGATATTTGGAAGAATGTTTTAACCAAACAGATCTCGGTCCCCATTGACTTCCATAGTAGGAAAAAATATATACTATGGTAGTCAATGGGGACCGAGATCTGTTTGATTAAAACATTCTTCCAAATATCTTCCTTTGTGTTCAGCAGAGCAAAGAAACTCATACAGGTTTGGAACAACTTGAGGGTGAGTAAACGATAATAGAATATTCATTTTTGGGTGAACTATCCCTTTAAGTTCAAAATAACAGATAGGAATATTTTTTTTTTTATTTAATCGCGATTAATCGCATGATTGTCATGAGTTAACTCGTGATTAATTGCACTTTTTTTTTATTTGTTCTAAATGTACCTTAAATTAATACTTTTCAAGTTTGTAATACTCTAATCAACATGGGCATGGATAAATATGGATGCTTTATGCAAATGTATGTTTATTATTGAAACCATAGTCAACATAGAGCATGAAGACGAGACATGTTTCAAAGGTCATAGATGTTTTTCAAAGAACTTGTTCATGTCTATTAGACACATGTAGAAAGAACAAAGAAATACCAGGTTCCCATTATTCTCTTTCTTTGCACTGAGCAATTTACTAACACAAATATGTTTAGATTTTTGCATGACAGGGCAGCTCTTCTGAAAATGCTAAATGTACATTTATTATTTATTATTACATTAGTTTGTCTCTCTCTGTGCCCATTTTGATGAAGCTAAATTCTCAATAAAACTGTTCATTGGTATATTTTAACGGAATGAACATGAAATAGTGACTGAAACGCGACCCATTAAGACATAACCAGCTCTCAGCGCGAGACGCAGAGAGAGAGAGAGAGAGGTGCGCGTGTGCTGGGAGAGCAGTACTGGCAGTACCGGTATATTCTCAGAAACTAAATAAGGTTTGGGCGCTTTTTTGAAGGGAAAAAAATCGCTAAAGGGGTCTGCAATGTCGCTAAGTTGGCAACACTGTGTCTCTCCATTTCTCCAACTAGGGGTTGGGCCACGGGTCAAACAGAAAATACACGCTACTTTAATCGCCCGTTAAAAAAATTAGTGCCGTTAATATGATTTTGCGTTAACGCGCTATTAACGTGCTAACTTTGACAACACTAATATATATATATATATATATATATATATATATATATATATATATATATATATTAGTGTTGTCAAAGAAACATGCTTTTATATGCTTTTTTTATATGAAACAATGTGCTTTTATATATATATATATATATATATATACAGTGAGGAAAATAAGTATTTGAACACCCTGCTATTTTGCAAGTTCTCCCACTTAGAAATCATGAAAGGGGTCTGAAATTGTCATCGTAGGTGCATGTCCACTGTGAGAGACATAATCTAAAAAAAAAAAATCCAGAAATCACAATATATGCTTTTTTAACTATTTATTTGTATGATACAGCTGCAAATAAGTATTTGAACACCTGTCTATCAGCTAGAATTCTGACCCTCAAAGACCTGTTAGTCTGCCTTTAAAATGTCCACCTCCACTCCATTTATTATCCTAAATTAGATGCACCTGTTTGAGGTCGTTAGCTGCATAAAGACACCTGTCCACCCCATACAATCAGTAAGACTCCAACTACTAACATGGCCAAGACCAAAGAGCTGTCCAAAGACACTAGAGACAAAATTGTACACCTCCACAAGGCTGGAAAGAGCTACAGGGAAATTGCCAAGCAGCTTGGTGAAAAAAGGTCCACTGTTGGAGCAATCATTAGAAAATGGAAGAAGCAAAACATGACTGTCAATCTCCCTCGGACTGGGGCTCCATGCAAGATCTCACCTCGTGGGGTCTCAATGATCCTAAGAAAGGTGAGAAATCAGCCCAGAACTACACGGGAGGAGCTGGTCAATGACCTGAAAAGAGCTGGGACCACCGTTTCCAAGGTTACTGTTGGTAATACACTAAGACGTCATGGTTTGAAATCATGCATGGCACGGAAGGTTCCCCTGCTTAAACCAGCACATGTCAAGGCCCGTCTTAAGTTTGCCAATGACCATTTGGATGATCCAGAGGAGTCATGGGAGAAAGTCATGTGGTCAGATGAGACCAAAATAGAACTTTTTGGTCATAATTCCACTAAACGTGTTTGGAGGAAGAAGAATGATGAGTACCATCCCAAGAACACCATCCCTACTGTGAAGCATGGGGGTGGTAGCATCATGCTTTGGGGATAACCAAGGAGTGGCTCTGTAAGAAGCATATCAAGGTTCTGGCGTGGCCTAGCCAGTCTCCAGACCTAAACCCAATAGAGAATCTTTGGAGGGAGCTCAAACTCCGTGTTTCTCAGCGACAGCCCAGAAACCTGACTGATCTAGAGAAGATCTGTGTGGAGGAGTGGGCCAAAATCCCTCCTGCAGTGTGTGCAAACCTGGTGAAAAACTACAGGAAACGTTTGACCTCTGTAATTGCAAACAAAGGCTACTGTACCAAATATTAACATTGATTTTCTCAGGTGTTCAAATACTTATTTGCAGCTGTATCATACAAATAAATAGTTAAAAAATCATACATTGTGATTTCTGGATTTTTTTTTTTTAGATTATGTCTCTCACAGTGGACATGCACCTAAGGTGACAATTTCAGACCCCTCCATGATTTCTAAGTGGGAGAACTTGCAAAATAGCAGGGTGTTCAAATACTTATTTTCCTCACTGTATATACATATATACATATATATATATATATATATATACATACATATAGATGTATACATATACATACATATATATATATATATATATACATATAATTAAAATAAAATGCTTCACACATGTTTGTCATTTTGTTTCTGTCTCCTGGAATATTCCTGAAGGATGTGAACAGTGTGACCATCTCTCCCAATGACAAACTGCTGGCCTCTGGCTCTCAGGATCGCACAGCTAAACTCTGGTCCCTGGCTGACATGAGTCTGCTAGGCGTCTTCAGAGGTCATGGTCGAGGTATTTGGTGTGTTCAGTTCTCTCCTGTGGACCAGGTCCTGGCCACAGCCTCAGCGGACGGCTCCATCAAGATCTGGAGCCTCCAAGACTTCTGCTGCCTCAAGGTAACTTACACTTTCAGCTTTAATCCAAGCATTATTCCTCCCTTTCATTTACATTACATTTAATCCTTTAGCAGACGCTTTTATCCAAAGCAACTTACAAATGAGGAGAACAATAGAGCAACAGTATACAAGTGCTGTAACAAGTCTCAGTTAGTCTAGCACAGTACACGTAGCAAGGTCTTCTTTTTTTTCTTTTTTTTTATCAGAAAGAAACCCGAATAGAAAAGGTAAGTGCTAGTATTATTGGTCAGATGCTGCTGAAAAAGATGTCTTTAGACATTTTTTGAAAATGGTACAGGAAAAGGTCAGTGAGAGTGATTTCGTGCCTATCTATTCAACATTATGTCTGATGTAACATCAGTTTTCTAGTAATACCGTAACCAATCGCCTTACCAGAGAACAATCATACGCTATCTCTGCCGCCTGAGACAAGAAAGCGTCTGCAAAAGTGACCATCAACCTGGACGCAGAAGCTGGCAAGATTGGGCTGAGAATCAGTGGAGAAAAGACCGATCCATGAGAGTGAGAGGTGCACAGCTCCACTGATGGTTCAAGGACAGCTGATTGAGGAAACGCTGATGGAGTTTATCTACAGTGGCCACTGATGGAGAGACAGAGGCGGACGTCAACCGTCCCATCAAGGACGCGTCCCATCGAGAATATGCCGGCCATAGATGCAGTGACCAAGGTTAGGCTGTTCAATATAACCATCCTCCCGATCACAATTACGCCAGCGGAAAGTGGAGTGGGACTAGACGAATCTCAGACACTGTGACTGTGCTGAGGGTTAGCCTCACTCTCCTATGCATTCCCAAACAGGGCGATCAAAGACATGGAGACAGACATTCCAAGAAGACCTGAGAAACGGTGTCCAAAGGAAAGATGTTGAGAATGTGGCCATGGATCGAATACTTTGGAGGACGCTTGTCGCCCAATGTGCCCAGCAATGACCTGATGATGATAAAGGTGATATCTCTGCAGATTAAGGAGGTGCTCTCTTTAAAGATCAAGGCACGCCCGTACCCCTTCCAGCCATTCAGGGAGCGAAGCCTGCCGCCAAATTTCTTTCGGAGCCTCTAATCTAACAGAGTGGTCCTGACTGAAATCAAAATCGGGCAAAAAGACAAAGGTACAAGACTGTGTACTTAAAGAAGACATGACACGGAAGTCTTTTTTCCATATTGTGATATATTAGAGTAAAACGGCTTCTCGAACAAGAACAAATGTAGGGAGAGACTTGAATTTCATGAGGAATTTATTGAATGGTTTGATGGTTGTGGTTTGCTATTGGTGGACCTCATGTGAGTGACAGGTTGATCCCGCCCTCACGTCATCAGAGAAGAGATGCCGCTGCACGATGGGAAGTTATTTTGATTAACGGGCACATAGATTGAAAAAATATATATGATGAAATAATATAAAACAAGGATTGTCAGTTTTGATTTAATGGTGATGGTAACGGCTTTAATGAGGCAAAGAAATACAATCCTCATCGCAAATGACAATCAAATCAAAATTTTGCATTTTAATCAACAGTATTTTTTTGTTAACCTTTTATCATGTGTCTTGGAGTATCACAATAATATTGTATCGTGAGTTCAGTATCGTGATATGTATCGAACCGTGACGTTACACCCCTTATATACCTGTATATTTACCATCGATTAACAACCTCATAGCTCACAGTAGGTCTGTCTTTATAGGTTTATAAGTTACTGTTAAAAATCTATTTCCCTATGGAGAAAATGAATGGGATTTACTTCCAGAATTCGACTGTTGCACTCTGCAGTCTTATCTGGAGAACAGAATATGGCATAGCAATGTTCTGACAACCTCCCACAATACCCTAGCATCAGTGGTGAGTGTTGCACGGGCAAATCAGACCATTTAAACATGAAACTGCTTTTGCAGCCCATTATATTTGATTGTTTTCCAAGCAAAATATTCAACAAATAATCGAAGATGGGGCTTGATTTTATCCAATTGGATAGTAAAATGAGTGTTACATACAGTGCCAAATAGCAAGTCTTAGGGGCATCATCTGAATAGGAAAGTCATTTCAGAGAATGAATACATTTTGATAAGTGTTTGATAAAAAATTATTAGTGTAACATGACCTTTTGAATCATAGTAGATCAGGAACTGTGTTTAGAAAGCCTTAATTACGCACATACGTTTATGCAAATTTCTTTTAATTTATGCACATCTTGGCTTTTACATTCAGTGTTGTTGTTTTTTGTGATATCCCAAAATTCGCATACAAATAGGTGGATGGAAACATACATACTGATGTTCGGTTTAAACAGAAGTTTATGAAGTAGATTCAAATGATTTCTGTTTTATCTCTGCAGACTTTTGAGGGCCATGATGCATCTGTGCTAAAGATCATATTTGTCAGTCGAGGAACTCAACTAGTGTCTAGGTAGGTTATCTACTATCTCTTACATTTTCTGATGCATGCACTATTTTCAACTATATAGACGCTCACTTTCATTTGAATAAGGATATTTGATATAGAAATATTATTTGTGCTTGTGGTTCAAAGTCCAAACATGTGCCTTTGTGACCCAACTCTATTTCTCTGTCATTCCTCAGTGGATCTGACGGACTTGTGAAGTTGTGGACCATAAAAACGAATGAGTGTGTGAAAACGTTCGATGCTCACCAGGACAAAGTGTGGGCTCTGCATGGCAGCAGCAATGACGACCTGATGGTGTCTGGATCAGCCGACTCCACCATCACACTGTGGAAGGTCAGTCCACCTGACAGTTTCAGCAGGGTGGTAAAACACTGTTATGAAACCGAATGTGAAATCAAACATTGTGAACTGCATCTTGTGCTGAAACAGTCAGTTTCCCGTACCAAGAGAAAAGGCCCATTGTTTTACACTGGCACTGATCATGATGAATGATGAATATGTTTCAGTTCATTGTTTCTGGATTGTTATGTTCTGCTATTCAACACAATCATGATGATGAAGCAGATATCTCTAGCCTTTATATTTATCTTCTTTAGTTACATATATTACTTTTCAAAATATTTAAATGTTCAAAGAATCCTGGAAAAAAAACTTCCTGTTTCCACTAAATATATGAAGCAGCACAGCTGGTTTCAACACTGATAATAATCAGAAATGTTTCTTGAGCATCAAATCATCAAATTAGAATGATTTCTGAAGGATCATGTGACACTGAAGACTGGAGTAATGATGCTGAAAATTCAGCTTTGATCATAGGAATAAATTACATTTTAAAACATATTCACATAGAAACCTGTTATAATAAATATATATAGTGTAGACCTTTTATATGTGTGTGTGTGTGTGTGTGTGTGTGTGTATATATATGTATGTATATATATATATATATATATATATATATATACATACATACATACATACATACATTATATATAATATATATATGTGTGTGTGTATATATTATATTATATTATATTATTTATTTATTTACAATATTACTATACAGGAGACCTTGATTCATCCATCTGATTTGATTGCTTGCAAATTGTGTGCAATAAGTCCAACAACACACACACACACACACACACACTGTAGGACACGTTTATGATTTACTAATTTACATCAGAAACAGGATATTGTCTGATTAACTTGCATAAAAGCACATATCTTTGTAGCCAAGTAGGTCAGCAGGTTAATAGCTGAAGATATCAGTGTGTTACAGTATGCAGTGGATCAACAGTTATATATCCATGCTGAATACATATACATACATGATTTAATGTTTGGGCATTGATTCTAGTCATCCTGAGTAGTGTTGTCACGAAACTGGAATTTCCAACTTCGATACGATACCTTGAAAAATAATGACCTTTGATTCCACGTGAGAAACTGCCATATATACTGCCATACACATAAATTGTTATTATCCCATAATATTTTGTTAATATTACACACACCACATGGAGGCTTTATTTAAATTGTTGAGCTACATTTGCAAAAAAAGACATGTAAATAGTAATAAAATAATAACAAATAAACAAATTGCAAACAACAGCACAAAAAAATACAATAGAAAATAAAGAGAGAAATGAAAAAAAAAACAGCTTTAAGTTTTTCAGGAGGGTCTATCAGTAGTATTTAGGTCAGAAATACTACAGAAATGAAAGTAATCAAATGTAAAATAGCACTGGATAGCTGTCATAGTAATAATTCAATAAGAAGTTATTCAGTTGAGCAAAGAGTGATTTTTATCTGTCTTTGGTTCTTTGATTATCATGACAGACAGCATAAGGTTTATTATGCTACTGTCACTTTAAGAGCTCATGCACTGTTACACAACATGCGTTTTCTCTCAATTATGTTTACCTAAAACACAAAGATGGGTATTTTGACATCATTTTTGTATGTATTTGACTGAAATAAGCCATAAAAAGAAGTCACTTTGGTTCTCGTGAGCTGTTTGAGAGGCGGCTTTATGTGCGCGACACTTATAGATCAGTGTTGCATGTGCTTTTGGTGAGAGCGTGAAACCTGCGACAATGATTAAAATCATGCGAAATACAAGCACTATTCCACATGGAGCGAATGAGACGAGTGAGTGAGAGTAAGGCGGTGTGTGTCACTTCGCCATTAGAGAGAAGAGAGAGCGAGAACGCGCAGCTTGTATCAGTGTATAGATGCTACAGGAAATCAGTATTGGTACAGTTTTCGATACATAATATTTTTGACAACACAATTCCTGAGGACGACGACAAATGTGAATTTTAATTGTTTAATGAGTCACAAGTGCTCTGGAGGATCACAAACTGGAGGATTAATTAATACACCATTCTTATGTAACACACATTATGTGGACAAAACTATAATTTCTTATAATCCTTATAATTAGCAAGCTGCTGTATCTGTAACTATGTGAAACTGATTGCTCATCTATACAGTCATGCTCCCAAAAACTCTGGCGTAATAATAATTTGCATTCCAGCCAAAACATTTCTATATACCTATACCAATTGTCAAGGTTGCTGTGTATTTGTTTCAATTGTCTATGCGTGCTGGTCAGTATTGACACAGTTGTTTGTTTTCTGGTCAGGATGTGACTAAAGTGGAGCTTGCGGAGGAGCAGGCCAAACAAGAAGAGCAAGTCCTTAAGTAAGTCACTGCCTGCTTAATGCAACAAACAAATGCTGTCAGGCAGATAGATACCTGATGAAAGATTGACAAGGAGGAATGTCATAACATTTATCACTTGCCAAACCAATCCTGTTGTTGAAACAAAACATTGTTTCTTAAACCCTTAAAGCGCTTTATAGGTTTACCTGATCCGTATCAATCCATTGCTGGTCCATTCTTTACACATGACAGCTTATACATAAACGTTAGCATTGATTCAATTCTGATATGCTCATTTTAATGGTTTTTCTAATATGAAAGATATAGTCCATCCAAAAATGAAAATTCGGTAATTTACTCGCCCTCATGTCGTTCCAAACCAGCATGATTTCCATTTATCTTTGAAACACAGATGAAGATTAGAAGAGATTTATCTCTCTATTATCTAGATTGATCTCTCTTTATTCTCTCCATTCCACCAAAACTTTGACCGTTCATAAAGACATAGCAAAAGTAATCCATATGAATCAAGCAGTTAAATGCAAAACAGATTTAATGTAGGATTTTATTCACATATAAACATTGATCAGCGAACGTATAGAACAGATCAAATATGGTCAGCGGAAGATCAGACTTTGTTTTCTTGGCACGAGAGCAAAATCTTTAGTGGATGAAACCACTCGATTGAAATTTTTATGATCTCCTCTTAAAAACTTGTTTGAAACATCAAAATTTGGCTTGGATGGACCTTCAATGAAGAAACATCTAATGTTTGACTAAAATATCTTTGTGCTTCGGAGATAAACGACACGAGGGAGAGTAAATGATGACAGCATTTTCATTTTTGGATGAACTAGCGCTTTTACGTAGCTCTTTTGGATTATTGTCTGTCATTCCAAAACAAAATATCCTGTTGAGTGCTTATAGATTTTGTGGCATCTTCTTAGGCAGCAGGAACTGTCAAATTTACTTCATGAGAAGAAGTACCTGAAGGCTCTGGGTATCGCTATCTCTCTGGATCAGCCGCACACTGCCTTACGAGTCATCAGAGGTACTTTCTCTTTTGTTTCCCTGCATTGAGTCAACCTTTACTTTCCAAAAGCATTTATTTGAAATGGCCGCTCTGATTGTTAGGAAGACAATCTGGTAGATCCGCATTTTATACTCCCATGACCTGGAATCTGAGACGCTGCACCGCTTGCTTTTAAAACTTCATTGTCCTGGGTTTATTTGGAAAAAGTGAATGAGCTTTAGTTCCTGAAAGTTGTAAATCAAACACTGGCTAATTTCTGATGTTGGGTTTATGATTGTGTAAGATGATGCTTGGTGTATTATTACTCATTACTCATTGTCTTGTATTCAACAACACATCCTTAAGAAATTCCAGCGTTGCTCTTTGGCTGAACTGGTCAAACCTAAGAAATGCCAAAGATTTCTATTTCAAGTAAATGCAGATCTGACTATTCATCATTTTCTATTCATCAAAGAAAAAGAAAAAA
Organism: Rutilus rutilus; assembly: GCF_951802725.1. NCBI lineage: Eukaryota > Metazoa > Chordata > Actinopteri > Cypriniformes > Leuciscidae > Rutilus > Rutilus rutilus. The sequence goes on from NC_140209.1 coordinate 56,167,824, forward strand.
AGATGTCGAGCGATCGCTCTCCGCACGTGTAGTATACGTTCATCAAATACTTTCGATTCAAACCCACTAAACCCCAGCCTCAGCCCGTTCAGAAATACCGGTTCGTTGGCAGAAACCTCTAAATGCCACTTTCCTTTGCCAGTCAGAAGACGTGAATCGAATCATATGATTTCAAGGTGAATGACGCTGTGCACATGAACCGGCTTTAATTTATCCAGCTGCAAGTTTTTATCCTGTTTAAAGAAGAAAGATTTTGAAGATTAGAAGACATTTATACTAGAAATGTACATTTTATGACAGTGGATTGTTTAGATTTGACTAATATCTGTTTGTTTACTGAATTAATGCGCAACTTACTTAACAATACACTTTTTATAGTTATTTATTTATAATTTTTTAATTTATTTGATGCATCACTTTTATATTTGGGCTATATATACAGTGCTGGTCAGAATTATTTGCCCCCTTGGTAAATATGATCAAAGATGGCTGTAAAAAATAAATCTGCATTGTTTATCCTTTTGATATTTTATTTTAAAAAAAATACAAAAATCGAACCTTTCATTAATTTAAAGAGGGGTGGAAATCACATTATGAAATAAACACGTTGGGAACAATTATTTGCCCCCTTTTATTAAATACTTTTTGCAATCTCCTTTTGTCAAGATAGCAACTCTAAATTTTCTCCTATAATGCTTGATGAGTTATATATATATATATATATATATACACACATATGTATTTATATATGTATGTATGTGTGTGTATATATATATATAACTCATCAAGCATTATAGAAGCGTGTGTATGTGTGTGTGTGTATATATGTGTGTGTGTGTGTATATATATATATATATATATGTATATATATATATATATATATATATATATATATATATATATATATATATATATATATACACACAGTGTTTTATTTCTACATTTGATTATTCAATTTCTCTAGTATTTCTTAAGACATGTTAAATAAACCTAGGCTACTATACCTGAGAAGCTTAGTTTATTTTTTTTATTTTTTTATATTGTATCAAGGAATTTAGTTTTTCTGTTTGTCTCAGGGCTAACTTGCTTTATTACAGAAGACTGTCAGTCTTGCGTGTAATGATTGCAGTAAGCTTAAATGACATTTGTTTTATAATATTAGGTTGACAAAAATGGGAAGAAAAAACAAAAATTTCAAGTTTTTATTCAGTGAGATTTCTTTCTTCTAGACCTATTAGTCAAACAAGTCACACAACATAGTAAACTACAATCAAATCTTTGCATATATTGAATAGAAATTTTATTCAAAATCGAGAATCGATTTTTAATTGAATCGTGACCTCAAGAATCGATTTAAATCGAATTGTGAGGTACCAAAAGACCCCCACACACACACACAATTAATCATATGTTATGTTATTTTCTTTAATCTTTCATAGAAATTCGGCAGCAGGAGGATGGGATACAGGAGCTAGAAAAGACCCTCCTGAAACTGCGTCAGGATCAAAAAGGTACACGCCGTGTGTTGGTGCACTGCACTAGTGAAGGTCATCGGGTTCATCGTGACTGCCTTACCTGAGTGTGTGTGTTGTGTTCAGAGTCGGTGCTGCGCTACTGTGTGGTGTGGAACACGAACTCGCGCAGCTGTCTGGACGCTCAGGCCATCCTGCAGGTGCTGCTCACACACCTGAGCCCAGAGGAGATGCTGCAGTACCAGGGGGCTCGTACTCACCTGGAGGGCCTCATCCCGTACACAGGTGTTTTATCCAAACCAACCCACACATGAGGACGTGGTGTTTCTGTGGTAAAGTGCTTTCTGACCTTTCCATTAATACGTTTGAATCCTGTTTCCCGCAGAGAGACACATGCAGCGGATTGGCCGTCTCCTGCAGGCCTCAATGTTTCTGGATTACATGTGGCAGAAAATGCGCATCACAGGTGGCAAAGAGAGGTAAAAACACGTTCCCTAAACTTCCTGGTTGTGCATTCATTAAATTGTTAGTAGTGTTTGCTTAGGGAAGAATCAGTATTATTGCTCGTGCTCAAGGTTAATGAGGTTATGAATTGAGGAATAAAAATTTCCTTGATCTTTTGACATACAAGAGGGCATTGTAACTATAAATATCCTGCAAGTTTCAGAACTCAAAACTTCCTTGTTAGTCCAAAAATAAGCTTATATTTTAAACCAAGCTCCATTGTCTATCAAAAACAGGATAGAAAATTGCCTGTTCTAAATTACAATGGTTTTTGATGTAAAAAAGAAAAAAAGTGGACCTCCATAAAAGATAATATATATATATATATATATATATATATATATATATATATATATATTCTAAGCAAACAGACTTGCCTTTTTTTTTTTTTTTTTAAATGCTCCCAAAAACAGGGACTTGTCTAGATTCTCACTGATTCAAACCAGTAAGCAACAACCTCGCAAACATCTTCCAACAAGAGCCGATCTCATTTTTAGAAAAACAAAGCTCAATAGAAAGCACTTCTGTAGATCTAAATAGGCAATCGTTTTCTTCAGGCAGCAAGTTTTTTCAAGATAGACATCATCATAGTGAAGTTTCCTTGGTGATCTGATTACAGTTCTGAAGAATTGAGTGTCTGACATGAGTCATTGCTCAATTCTCATCTTCCAGGAAGTGGGTTTAAATCAACACCATTCTCCTGGACTTTCTTTCAACAAATATTAAACATTCCTTTCACTTTAAGCTTCTTAATAAGGTCACATGCCAAACATCTTACCACGTTTTTCCTTGCTGTCGCCTGCTGTCTTTTGCCAGATATGTGCATTTTTTCCTCTCAAAGCATATCTCAACTTTTAGACAAAAATTGCCAATACTTTCTCTGACAATCCCACAATCCCCTGCATGAGCATGTCGCTCTTTTAATAGGGATTGAACTGAGTTCTGCTCCCTTTCTATTCATCAAAGAACCCTGAAACAAACCAAATTTATCATGGTTTCCACAAAAACAGTTTTCAACACTGATAATAATCAGACATTTTTCTTGAGCATCAGATCAGCATATCAGATTGATTTCTGAAGGATCATGTGACACTGAAGACTGGAGTAATGATGCTGACAATTCAGCTTTGCATCACATAAATAAATTACATTTTACAATATATTATAATATATTAATAAATTGTAATAATATATATATTTTTTTTACTGTATTTTTGATCAAACAAATGCACTCATGGTGAGCATAAGAGTTAAACAAATCTTACCAAGACCAAACTATTGAACAGCAGTGTAGTTGTGGTTCCCCAGTCTTACATTTGAAAGTTTGTTCAATATATCATGTTTTACGGTTGGTCTGCTTTTTTTTAGTGTGAACTTGGACGATGATGAGATGGACACCAGTCCTCAGTCCATATTCATCATAGACAAGCAACCAATGGAGATGACAGACACTCAAGCATCTCAGCAGGAAGAGGAAGAGGAAGAGGAAGATTTGGAGGATTCAGAAAACAGAGTGGAGCTTCTTGATGAAGGTGTCAGCACGTCTAAAAGTGCTCATGCGAATCTCAAGAAACACAACGGGGTGAATGGAGGCGCAGAGGAAGGTCATGTGTCCAGTGAGGAGAGTGAAGATGAAGTCATGGAAATTTCCACCAAGTCTCTTCCCAACAAATTTACAGGTTCTGCCCTTTGCGAAACAGCAACTATAAGATGATTGGCTGCTGTAGCTGTCAATCACGAGCCATTTTATTCAGAACTGTATACTGAATTGATGGACCATTTCTGGTCTTTCTGAATATTCTGATTCATCCACACATTGCTGCTGATAAACAGGGGGCTTCCTGTGTTTATCAGCACACCACTTTTTTATGTATTTTTTTGTCATCTTTCAAATAAATAATGGTCACATCTCTTGGAAAAGAAAAATACATTTTATTACCCTCTCTGTTGGAATTAAGTTGAGGTCTGTCAAACGAATTTTTTTGGGAAGTCAATGAGCAACATTTAAGAATATCAATAAATGTTCAAATTAAAACTACTAATAGGATGATTTGGCCAATTTTACATATCAAATTCAAAATAATTTAACAAAGTAATTTAACCAAAATATGAGTATTCTACTTTTTTGAAACCCCATTGAAACTTTTAACATTGTACTTTATTTTTGTGTTTTCTGCGGTAATGGACAATGTCACGTTCCACAGAACTTGTATTTATCACAGAACATTCGTTAAATATCTCACTCTCAAAGTATCACTGAACTTCTAGCACTGTTCAAACAACCATTTCCAAAAACAAACTTGATCCTTCCTGCTCTTGCTGTAATAGTGCATATTGAGTCCTTTAAATGATACCGTGGCTTGTTCCCGCATCGTTTTTCCTGAAACGCTCAGTATCTTGTGCAAACAGTGAGGTGTGTGTGCACTGCTTAACAGTATTGAATGTTGGGCATCCCAGATTGCTGCAAGTGTTGGATACACAGCTTGGCAAGGATGCAGCTTGTATGCAATACTCTTTCCTTCTTTACCGATTACCAACTACATATGTTCTCTCTTGAGTTGATCTCGATGTTTGCATTAGTTTACACAGACAAGTAATTTGTCTGTTCTCTCTGAGAGAACGCAGCGACTCAGAAAATGCTGTCCCATTGTGCAGATCAGGATTTTGGACCAATGACATGTGAAACACAGCTACAGGATGCTAGAAACCAAGAAACAAATAAAACGTTTCACTTGTTTCAGTCACACCCGGTTACGCAAAAAAACATACCCAGATTTACACTGAGATTTAGCTTCTCATTTGTCACTTTATCTCATTGTGCCAGATTAAAACACTGTACAGCTTTGACTGCCTGATTGTCATCTAATCAGGTTTTTATTTTTTTATATATATATGCTTAAATGTCTTGGTTATTTACTTTGGTTATTTAAATATGCATGCAAAAAAACTGAAGCCAGCTCCTTAAGTCAAGGGTGTCCAATTCTGCTCCTGAAGAGTTGAGCTCCTCCAACTTGCTCCGACACACCTGCCTAGTGTTTCTGAAGACATTGAAAAGCTCGTTCAGGTGTGTTTCATTAGAATTGAAGCTAAATTCTGCAGTTTAGTTGCCCTCCAAGAACAAGGGGCTGTTCTTTGTACCTTGCTTAATACATCTAAGATGATTTGACAGATGACAGATATACTAATCGTGATAACTGATCTCTGGTGAATTTGGTTCTTTAAACGAATTTGCAGAATTGATTAAAATATCTGTATTAAACTGTCTGAGATTACTGCTCGTTCTTCTGTTCATTGGAAAGGGCAGATATATCGATATTCGAAACCATGATTGGCTATGCAGCGATTGGCTGGCGGCAACTTGGCAAGACAACGTAATCACATCATATTGGAAAAAGACGACCTTCATAATGAAACCGCCAAGCGACCAAAACGACGTTAAAGTTGTAATAAGATAAATGAAACGTGTACTGTTTGTTACATGATTCCCAATTATTTCACGATTTCTAGTATTCCTTAGTATTCACTCCCATAATAGCTGTCACTGTTCAAATTAATGTCTGGCTTAGACCAACTGTAGGCCTGCATGTGGTTTTAAAACCAAATTATTACCCCCCTCGTTGAAGTCAGTACCTGATTGCCTAATCCTAAACCCTCCCCCACAACTAATCCTAAACCTACCAATACTAGGGGGGTAATAATTTGGCGGGGGTCAAAATTCGGCACAACAACGGCAACTCCAGGATGATCTTCGAAGATCCGAACGATCATGGATCATGTCAAATCGTCAACAGTAAAATCCAGATAACTGAGTAATCCACATACGAAGAATGGCCCCAGGAGTAGACACCCCTGATTTAAAACCATAGTAATAATATGCTTGCAATTATTAAAAGTAACTTAAAACAGGAATAGCCAAGTCTGCTCCTGACTCCCCGCAGACTTCAGTTCCAACGCTGCTCCAACACACATGACTGTTATGTTCAAGTAAACCTGAACGCCTCGGTTAACCGGTTCACGTGTATTGAATTAGGATTTGAGTTAAACTGTGCAGGAAGGTTGTCCTCCAAGAGTAGGATTTGAAATCAATGACCCCTGCAGAAAATAAAACTCCAAAAATGCCAGTCTTTAGGACAACCATTTTATTAAATTCTCTCAAGAGTGTACAATGTATAATATATGTCAAGATATGCAATGCATATAAGGTACAAGTTAGATTTTCCACTATGGAAAGGTTTTTTCTTCGAAGAGCAAAAACTTAAGAAAGACCTAAATCTTGGATGAATATTCTGTTGAAGATTGTTCTATACATTTTATGTGCCTGATCCAAAGAGCAGCATCTCTAGTAGATTATCATCTGTAACATGCATAATATTCTGTTCCAAGAAGAAGAAATAGACTTCTAGGTTCTAATTTGACCATCAAGTAATCACATTATTATCACATGAGTGTTTTTGGTAATGAACAGTAACTCTTGTTTCTCCTCAAACATGTAACCTAAAGTACTGGACACATTGCAGTGACCTAACTGGTTCTTTGCAGGTTTTGGCGTGTAACGGTGGTGCAGCGTTTGAGTATCTCCTGAGCTTGGGGTCTGGCTGGCACCTTGGGGGTGGAGGGCATCTTGTTGAGACTAGGGTCTGATCGGCTGCTGATCATCTTGTCTTCTGTGGGACTTTCAACGCTCAGTCTGCCAGAAGAGTCAAGCGTAGGGGTGCGACTCCGGCGGAATCGCTGTTCTGCGTCCGTGCGATTTAACGAATCGTTGCCGGAGAAGCTGCTTTCGTCGCTGAACTCTTCGCTGTCCTCACTCAGACTTCTTTGCTGGCCGTTCTCTGCAAACTGCACTCGGATTGATGGAGTCAACCATGTCATACTAGCGTCCGACAGCCTACCCATTGAACGTGACATCAGCTTATCTCTAGGGTCCAGGGTGCCTCCTAGAGGTAGACGCAGGTTGCCCTGGGATCTGCTGAGCCCACGGTCGGAAGCCTTCAGGGAATTGTCTCCAGTTTGTTGAAGCCGTGCCAAGTCAAGAGTGGAGCTGGTCATCTCCCTCTGAGCGGGCATCATGCGAATCCGTGGGTTATTGTACGGTTGCAGGTACATAGATGGTACAAAGCCCGCCTTTCGATTGTACCTGAAGGATAGAGACAAAACAGCTGTCAATCGTTGAGGAATGGGTACTGGGTGGGTCAATTTCATTCAGTGGAAGTGAACAAGGAAGAAGCATAGGCAACGTCGGTCCTAAAGAGCCACTGTCCTGCAGAGTTTAGCTCCAATCCTGAGTATTGAAAAAAATACTCAATGGCCTGTAGCCTTAGTAATCCTGAAAACCTTGATTAGCTTGTTCAGGTGTGTTTGATTAGGGTTGGCGCTAAACTCTAGGACCGACCTTGGCTGCTCCTGGTCTGCACAGACTAGTCTGCAAAAATGAGGATGTAAAGCAAGTGCCAAGTTTCCCCAAGCGTTATCTACACGACACACGAGCAAGTAAAACATTCCTTCCCGTAAAATGACTGGTGTTTATTTCAACTGGTTACATCTGCTCATTTTCAGGAGTAAACAATATTGAAATTTACCTTATTATCCACCAGCCATTGTCAGACTTCTGTAACACCTCCACCACAGACCCAATCTCGACTGATATTTCATCACTGTTTATGGCTTTGTAACTTTTGGCTGCAACATAGAAAACACCTGAAGAAGGGAAACATAAGATTTGTTAAAGAACGGTCCTGGTCAACAAATGAATCCATTATTAATATACAACAGCAAGGGTTTCCAATAGAGTTTCCATGAGAATCCTGCAGAGTTTAGCTCCAATCCCAATCAAACACACCTGAACCGGCTAATCAAGGTTTTAGGATCCTTAGAAACTTCCAGGCGAGTGTGTTTTGGGGCATATTGGAGCTAAAGACTGCAGGATGTTGACCTTCAGGAGTAGGATTGGACACCCCTGTAAAGGGTTATTTTTTTTTGGCTGCTAGTTTTGGTTTAAAGATGCATTCCCAGTGATTTGCAACAAGCAAGTGACCACAATTCATTGATTTTCAATGAAACTTAACGGTATAAGCGTAATTAGGTTATATAAACTGTGGTTTCCAAAGAAAGGATGATTCAGAGCAAACAGAAGAATGTGAAAACTGCGGCCAAACCGGTTTTATTTCCAGATCAATGTAGACAGAACACACTAGAAACCACTAAACCATTTCTTACTTTCGCCATCCATCACATCAGGACCGTCATCAGCCATCTCAGCTCTCTGTAGATACGGAGCAGGAAACCAGGCGAGACGTTTGGCTTCATTCTCCACCAGCCACCATCCTGACAAGAAAAAGTAAAAAAACAACAAGGTCAGCAAACAATAAAGAGTGTTCTTAGAGGCTCCCTGCTTCTAGATGCTGTCTGTGTAGTTCGGCCAAATGAGTTCTCACCGTTTTGGTCTTTAATGAGCACATCCACAATCTCATCCACTTCAACCTTGAAGGGCTGATTCTTGGTGTCCTTGGTCTCATACGTAGCTACGCAGCGGTATGTTTCAGTAACGAAGGGTTGAGTCACCCCATTGCTCGTTTGAGTGGTCTCGGATGGCATGATCACAATACTGCAGAACAAAACAGAATCTTTAAATATTCTGTATACTATAGTTTTGAAAATTCATATATGTATTTATTTTCTGCTTTGCTTGTTTTGCAGTATTAGCTTACCTGTTTTTTGCAAAGTCAGCATTGAGGTCCTGGGATTTGGGAAGCAGGAACTGGATGAGCTCCGAGCTCTGGCAGATACGGGGATCGCTCTTCATCAGTTCACTGCAGTATTCGTCCAGAGTCTTCAGTCTGAGCATCGACTTACTGGCACTCCGCTTCTGCATGTTTTTTCGCACTCTTGCAGCTGCAAATGGATTTTTATTACTTAACAATGAGTACTTGAATTTGTATTGTTTTAAGGGGAAACTATTAGAGTATTTACCTTTGAACTTGGGAACAATCCTTCCTGACCTTTTCATGGGGTTTGAAGGAAGGAATTTCTTCTTGAGTTGTCTCTACAGAAATAACCATGCTTATGTTATTCTACTCAACTGAAGTCAGTATTTATACAGTAAAATAGGCCACAGAAATTGTTTTCAAATGAAATGATGGAGACTTACATGCAGTGTCTTGAAGTCTTCAAGCGATCTGTACACAGTGATCTCATTTTGATCTGACCAGAGAACGGTGGTCATGTACAACTGGGAAGAATGGGAAGAATGTGATTAGACGAATGTCAGTGCTTCTCTTTACATCAAAGCTCTCACTATACATTACAGTCTTCATGCTATTGTGTATTTAGTTAGGTAAGTAGGCCTACTGAATGAATTACCTATACATAAGATAGTCTATCCCTATTTATATCTGATGTGACCCTTCAAAATGACATATTCCAGTTAATAAGTCATGTTATCATAGCCTTTATTTTTATTATTTAAAGAAAAAAAGTTAACTAGCTACCACATAAAGCATATTTTATGTTAACTGACCAAAAAAAAAAAAATGTTTTACAGTGTGAATTACTTTTAAATGTTTCACGGAGCTGTTTGTAATTCCACATTGTTATGTTATTATTACTCCAGTATTTACTTATGTCAATTTTAATAATATGTAAAATTGTAATATGTTGGAACATTCTCAAACATCATCGAGACGTTCATTCAAAACAACGGTAATGTAGCTTTTTAATAATGCATGCAAAATGTAAAAATTAAAAAGTCTTACTTTCGCTTCTTCTTTTTGCATCACTCCAACAAGCTGAATATTGACAGGATATCTTTGCTCCTCCATATTGATCAGGTAATAGGCTGCTGTAGTAGATGTGTTGTCTGCAGCTCTTGCTCTGATGTTTGACTGACTGCTGCTCTGCTGCGCTCTTATTACACCTCCAGTCAGAGGCGGGAACATGCGCGGCGCGCGCGCGCTCCCGCTGCAATTTCACAAACCGGTAAGTCCGATATTACATCAACAATATTTATTGGAAAGAGCATGTTCGTCTTTATAACAGAAGATACGATACAATACAATACAAAAATCTTCAAGATACAGTACAATCTTCACATGTATAACGGATTATACACCTTACACCATTTTTGACACATTAAAAACAGCCCTTTGCGTGGTGGAATAAGTAATGCATATAGAAATATATGGTTAGTATCTTAATTTAAACTTTATTATTTTATTAGTTCATTAACTAATTATGCTAACTCAACTAATTTAATGTAAAGAGCTGGATACTATTAGGCCTAAATAATGTCAACTAGTAAATGCAGGCTATTGATTAGAGTTGCCAGCCATAGACTAAAGATTTTTCTAGTCAATATTAAGCAATTAGTGACTATACTAATCGCACGTTTATATTAATTAAATCTTGGGTGCATCATGGAGGAATAGCTTATTCCGCGCTCAAGCTCATGCATAAATCTGGCCGCAAAGCACCGGCAAAAGTAGACCAATGATAATAAATATGTCTTGTTTATTAATAAACTAGTGTTTTCTAAATCAGTGTAGGCTGCAAACATATCTCCATACATCTCCGCTGTAATTTAGATGCGCCTTTAGAGAGAAATGCACTTTTTATACGGACAGGATTACATAATCAGATGGTAGTGGTACCCTATTTGCTTTCGATGCGATATTTTTCGTTGGTGAACATTTCAAGCTTTATATAGGTATATTTCTCATGTCTGTGAGTCTAGTCTATATGGCTGTTTATTTCATTGATTTATTTTCATTTTTGAGACGGAGACCATGAAAGCGCGTCCTGTTTGTTTTATTTGATTGTACAAAAGCACAACGAAATAAAAGTAGTCGAATGATGTATTATTTCTGTATGACCAGAAATGATGGAGTATTTTAAGTTGTTTCCACTGTTGATAGGAAAATGCAAGTGACCGCGCCGGCGCCTCCATGCAGTGCGCGCGCTCCACACTCCGCACAAACACTTATATGTGCCTAATGCACTGCAAATTAAACAAATACAACACTTTACCTAAATTAATATAGTCTGTGGGCTACAATAACTTATGTTTATTTTATTGGCTACTTATATTTTTCATTTTTGTTTTGCATTGAATACCATTTAAATGATTTGTTGTGCACAGCAATGCCATCCTCCCATAGAAAGCCACGTTAAGAGTTTTCTATGGGAGGAAAACGCTTCAGGTATAATTAAACGCAATGCGTTGTATATTCTGTATTCTGTAGGCTACATGTGCTGTATTAATAAGGTGTGCATAATTTGATATTTTAACAAGAATGTCCATTGGGGGCTGCTACTATTTACTATTTCAGCTTTTTGAACGTAGAAGTATGATAAAGCCAAAGGCTATATAAATTGTATGTAGATAAAGGCATATTTTGTACATGACTACTATGCCAAGAACCTTTTGACTAAAATATTTATAAGTTTCAATGAGATTTTTTCTTTTATTTATGTTTACTCAACAGACTCTGTTTAGTCTGTTTTTGGGAAGGTTACAACTTTGGTGTTCAACATATTGTTTCAGAAATGCAAACAATTAAAGATTGAATTTTCACCTTCATTTGGTTGGTTTTTCGTTGTTTAAGACTACTTTAAGACTATTTGTTAAATAAAAAATTGATCATTGAAGTAGTTTTTAAAAGAGGTAGACTGTTGTTACAATTCACCTGAGTTTGATTCAGATTCAATTAGATGGGCAGTTTACACCCAGATCAACTTATCCTTAACCTGGGGCAAACTGAGTCACAGGAACACTTTTTTATGAGAAGCTATATCTATTTTAGAACGCTTTGTAATAGACGTATTCTGATCATTTAAAATGATAGGAAACTTTAGATACTTTTTTATTGTACTATTTCCTAATTTTGTCCTTGAGGACCACATACGTAAAAAAAAAAAAAAATGGCTCATCTTACCCCACTCTCCCCTAATGAAAACACTTTTTACAGTAAGCCAATTTAATAGTTCAAGCCCTTCTCCACATCAAAGTCATCATCACTGTGTCACTGAACAATGCTGACATTTTCATAAATCCGTTTGTTGAGCACGTACAAGGAAAAACCCTTGACATTCCAGGAAATAGAAGCTAAGGTTTAATGTTATGGGGTTATAAGGAAACGTAGGCAGGATTCCTCTCAGAGGTGTGTCCAACACCTTTGTTTGCCTTAAAAAATTTTCACACCTAACCCTGATGTCAGTATTGACCCTCCTAACAGTATTGACTGACTCACTGAAAATCCCATTATTGAAATATCAGATTTGATTTTATGCAAATAGGTTTGTCTGTGCTAATGTTGTTTATTCAACTTCTTCATTACTCATAGAAAAACCCGTATTGCTCAGATTTAGGGATATCTGAGGAAAAACAAAAACGTTATACCTAATTAATACCTCAATTCTGGTGCTTATTAAAAAAATGTGAGCTATTACCTATGATCAGATTTGCTATTGTTTCCTGGCAGACATCAAAATGACATGAGCTCTGAAACCACAATAGCCACATCCATGAGATCATTTAAAATTACATACATTTCATGTTCAAGGTCATAGGTCTGTTATACGGCTTTCCACTTAGTGTCCACTGGTATTGCAGGAGTGAGCAAGTATTTGACACGTACAAATTGAATCCATAAACACAGATGTAAAATGCAAATAGTGTCTTTATTGTGCTCCAATAAAAATAAATAAATAAAAACATTGCTTCCAATTAGCTTCCTGTGGTGTCTCATTCTTTCAAGTTCATAATATGAAGTCCATACCTTGCAGATACTGCACACACACATTGTCCAAATTGTTTCTTTGAATGTCACTCTTTACCAATCAAGCCTGATGCAATAACACACAATAACACAATCCCGCAAAAAATGGCGTGCTTCTCGACTACCAATACACACTTATCCTTTGTCGTTACCCAAGTGCCCTTAATATACAATGTCAGAACGCCACCTAATGGACTGAATTGAATGAAAATGGCTCCTACAGGTCAGTTTCAAATGAGTGTGAAGTTATCATTATTAATTCCAGAAGTATTTCACTGATTCTTGAGATAAGGGACAAAACATGTTTTAGATGTTAGTTTTTAACATTATTATTTTATTTTTTTTACATTCACCTCGTAACTTAAATGGTCAACTCCGTCAGACGCATTAAAAAGCATGCTATTTTAATTTGATTCATCCAACAATCGTGTAAAGTCTTCAACTATGTAATAATGGTGTTCAGTAAAGGAGCTAAGTAAAAAAAAAAAAAATATTATTCTGGGTTTATTTCCTGGGTTAGGGTTATTATGAACAATCCAGTTCCTAAACTACTTAGGCTAATTCTCTACCCTCCTTTTTAATTTTAAACATATAACTAATGTTCTTAGGTAGGCTAAATCAGATATCATGTAGTTCAGTTGATGTTTTAATATTTTAACACAATAAATGGAAAATGAACAGAAACCTGTATCTGACATTAAATATTCACAGAGTTGACAAAGGTTCAACTGAGGTTCCAACAACTGATTGACAAGACAACAAACTAAGGCAACTAACTCATTTTTAAGCTAATATTTAATTTAATACAGTAATCCTTCCAGTGGTTTGTTTGTCTCCTTTTAGCGGTACAGTACATCTCATTCTGAGTCTCTAGTAGCTCAAATAATATAAGAAGCATATGTTAGGTTGAGTGTAATGGTAAAAGCATTATTATGTGCTGCCTTGCAGCAACAGAAATGTTCCCAATGTGAATCCAAAGGATCTGTAACTGTACGTACATTTTATTTGTGCTTGACATGGATAACTTAAGTAGTGGGAAACTACTTTAGAGCGAAGTGTACACATTTTTTACTCTTCCATTCGGGCTCAGCCTGACTCAGAGGTGCAGAGGCAGCGTTATCAGCGCTGGGCTCAGAATATCTGCTTATCTGGACGATTATCTGATATGCGCTCACTCACGGGAGTGTGCGGAATGGGACACAGAGATGATCACGTCTCATCTCACGAATCAACTATGCCAAAAGCCAGCTGATTCCATCTCAGGAGAGACCGCGGCATACCGCGCTATGCTCTTGGAAAGAATGATAATGGCGTTTTATCAGTGCCTAGCCTAGTTTCGCAGGACACAGATGTCCTCATAAACCATGTTTACGTTGTAATACCCATGTCATTATACACATTTGTGTCCTCATACACCTTATACATGAACACACACACACACACACACACACACAATAACAGCAGGCCCTGACAGGAGGAGGACAGAGTAAAGGTAGCCTATACAGGACCTACAATTTCCACACTTTTATTAACCCCTGGTCCAGTGGACCCGAACATCCTAAATGTGTAGGGGGGTTGTACAGTGTGTGGTCATTGAAAATGTGTTCTGATATATATTCTTCACAGAAAATGAGCCAAGGCCAATGAGTCTGAGTTTGAAAAAATAATTAATCGTAGCCTATCATTTTTCTTTTGATAAAAAATGAAAACAGGTCCTACTCACCCGAACACCATACAAGGGTTAAATGCCAATACCAATGCGTCTTTTTAATGATCTACATGGATATTAAAATTAGGACTTTATCTGCAACCAGTACTAACTCTGACAGAAAATCAGCAAATTCTTTGATAAAGTCTGTATGGTGCCCTGGAGGCCTATATAGTAGCCAGGACAAATCTCAAACGTGATTATCGAGTGTTTCATTTAAACTAGATAATGTTACATTAACCACCAACACTTCAAAAGAATTATATTAGACTTCTCAGTAAATAATTTTTCCCCCTGCCTTCTGGCCGGAGATATAGATCTATCTATCTATCTATCTATCTATCTATCTATCTATCTATCTATCTATCTATCTATCTATCTATCTATCTATCTATCTATCTATCTATCTAATACTGAAGATATTTGCCTTTCAGACGAGGTTCATGTTTATAACAGTAATCTTGCGGGGTGGACTCATTTAAAGTAATGTAATCGTCTGGGTTTAGCCAGATTTCTGTCAAACAAAGCACATCTATATTATAGTCTGTAATCAATAAGTGCTTTTTAAGAAAGGGATCGGTATCTGTGTTTTATTTGTTGAACATCAATTACATTTTTACCCTTAAATGGGTTTGGGAGTTTTTGGTATGTCCTCATATAGAGACATATGGTAAGGGCAATTAACGGCAAATATGCTGTATTTAATGATGTGAAATACAACAATAATAATAATAATAATAATACAAAGCAGTAAAAAGGTGGAATAGCATTTCTCTATATGAAAACCACTAAGACATTTAAATAATAAAATATGCAAAAATACTAAAATATCATATAAAAAAAACTTCCAAACTGAAAATTGAAACGAAACATGCAGACTTTATACTAGTGTTATTTTATTATCCTTGATGTACCATAATACTTTTTGTTAATATTTTGAATTAGATTATATATAATTGTAATATTTCTATATAGTTTTTATCATTATTATATATATATTTTTTTTTTAGTTAGCTACTTCAACGTAATCTTAATGTAAAGGAGAACTGTTGCCTTGGCAAATAGCTGAAATATTTTAGTTATAATAATCGTTTTTTAATTAATTTTTTCAGTTAATGTTTATTTTATTTCAAGAAATTTAAAAAGTTCTCCTTAATATCTTAGTTTTAGTTAATGATAATGCTTTATAAAGGGGGTTCGGCGATCGCTGACGGGAATATGCAAATCCTCATTAACCTGCCAACTTCAGTGATTACAGGACTGGATTTCCCAACTTCCCAGCAATGTCCTGGCAACCGCCCAGAACACCCTTGTGATTTTAGGCAAGCATTGCTGACATTTTCTTGTAAAACAAAACATAAACATTGAGTTTATTGCACATTTTACTTGTATCTCTGACTAACTGACTTTGAAAGGGGTGCCAAACCAATGACAGAGATGATAATCCTCGTTTGCTTCGTGTTACAAATCATTTAGATTTATGCTGTGATCAGAATCAAGCCTTTCCTTTAACACTGCATTTTAAAGGCGGTGTGAATGTGGTTATACTAACACTGCTGGTCAGCAGTGCTACCTTCACAGATAAGAGTGTCCCAGAGATATGGACATCAACCAGAGCAGGATCAGACCAGTTGAGTGTTTGAGATTCTCAACAAATTCTGTGTGAATTTTCACTCCAAGCTTTATCTTTTCTCCCCTTTGAGGCGAGCAACTTGTGAAAGTGATCACTTCTACAATCACTGCATCACTGTCTCCTCTCCACCAGTAAGCTGGTGTGTGGTGGGCGTTCTGGCGCAATATGGCTGCCGTGGCATCATCCAGGTGGATGCTGCACATTGGTGGTGGTTGAGGAGATTCCCCCCTTCCATGTAAAGCGCTGTGAGTACCTAGAAAAGCGCTATATAAATGTAACGAATTATAATGGACAACAGGTTTTCATTACACTGACATCACTCAAGCTTAATGCACAAAAGTGCAAATGTTTAACATTGTTATGTAACCTATGCATTACTAGATGTTTTCCTTTAAGGAAGATACATATTAACTGGCCTCTTCCTCGAGTCCCTTCCTGTTGTGAATCATATGAATCGCTCTTGTTTACAAAGAATAATAAAAAGACTTGTCAGTGTCATTTACTTTTTGACGTCAAGAACATTGTGAAACATGCAATGCGTTGGGAAATATTTTGGGAAATATTTTGTTGTCATTTTACTGTAGGATTGTCGTTAGCCACATGACATAATTTAGTGATAAAAAAAATGCTGGTGTAAGTTATAGGTAATAAACTACTGGGACAAAACTCCAAAGGCACGTGCCCAACTTAACAATGGGGAAAAAGCACACTTCAGTATTAATTCCTCTTCCTTGATTCCTGCTACATATATTTATAGTCTCAACAGTCTCAGGAATCAAGGAAGAGGAATATATATATATGTGTGTGTGTGTGTGTGTGTGTGTGTGTGTGTGTGTGTGTGTGTGTGTGTGTGTTGAGACTATATATATTCCTCTTCCTTGATTCCTGCTACATATATTTATAGTCTCAACTTCAAAAGTTATAGTCAAGTAAAGGTAAGATTTTTTTTTTTGTATTCTGCAAAGATGAATTAAATTGATCAAAACTGACAGTAAATACATTTATAATGTTACAAAAGATTTTTATTTCAAATAAATTTTAAAGTTTTTTTTATCTTTCTACTCTTTCCACAAAAATATTAAGCAGCACAACTGTCTTTCAGCATTGATAATAATAATAATAATAAATGTTTCTTGAGCATCAAATCATGATTTCTGAAAGATCATGTGACACTGAAGACTGGAGCAATGATGATGAAAATATGAAAATTCGGTCTATTCTGTTTTGACTCATTTGACTTGAACTCAAGGTAATATATTTATAAACAAAAATGTATTTAGTCATAACCGTGCACCATTTTCTGAAATCAACTAGGCATAATGAGACTGTTTAATAATGTGGCACACAACTGTTTAAAAGTGCACTGCTGCATGATGTTGGAGTGCATTTAGATCACAGCCCATGCACTAAAGAGATGATACTACGCCATCTGCTGGTTGAAAGAGCTGCTTACATTTCCAAAATGTAGCCCACATATCTTTGTGTATTAGAATTCTTCATTTCATGTACTGTCTGCAGTTTGCATCAAACCTTTGAGATTTTCTATCCGTACACTCTTAAAAATAAACCTTCAGCATACCTTATGCGCCAGAGAGACGCGGGCGCCGCCATCTTTAGAATACTGTTTTTGAATGTTTTGAACTTCCGGTCGCTCTGTATGTTTCTATGGCGCTGCTGTCCAGGAGTAATTAGCTTTTTAAGTGGATTTACTTAATGAAAAGTTAACGAAAGTTATTATGAGGACTGTAATGTTTAAAGCAGATGACTTAAATGTCAGTCGACCGGGAAGATTTTAAAACTTTTTTTTTAAAAGATTTTATTAAGTTCATTAATAAACACGCAAAATCGCTGTGAAAATACAGACCGGAAGTCAAAAGACAACGAGCGCAGCGCTGAAAAGGGGCGGGGCTACATAAGGTCTGGTGTAAAAAATGTTCTTCACACCAAGAAAAAAAGAAAGAAAAAAAAGTTCTGCTTTGGGAACCAAAAAGGGTTCTTCTATAGCATCACTGCACAAACAATCAAACAAACCGCTTTCGGGACCTTCATTTTTTAAAAGAGATTGATTTTTGTATCCAGTGCTCCCATAAAGACCAACTCACATCTGTGTTCAATAGTCTTTATTTTTCTTATCCCTTTGTGGCAATAAAAAGATGACTCATAATTGTAGAGAATTAAATCTTTTGTGTACACCACAGCACTATTATGTTTATGTACATCTGTACTGTAACAGCATGTGCAGTGGCCTTTCAGTTTCTTAGCATTTATTTAAATAAATCTTGACCTTCAGGCTGCAGACTATTAGGTGCAACAATCAAAACATCCCACATATTCATAAACATCTTTCTGAAACCATGTTTACAAAGTAGAAAATAAAGGAAGAAAAAAAAAAAAAGTCAAATTTACACATATTTGAAAAACATGCCAATTATTGGGTATTTTGCATGGGAAACAATGTGCATTAATAGTTGGATTTGGGCAATTCTTCTGTATTGTCTTGCTGTGTACGTACAGAATGTCATTTAGACGTCTCAACATAGCTAGGTTGAAATGTGTGAACCTGTTGTTAAATTCTCACTAGTCTACAATTAAAAAGGAGGTTTGGCGGATGAGGTACAGCAATCTTTCATTTCAAACGCCTCAAAACACTTTCATAACCTGAACACTTGCATTCGTACATGTCGTTTCTGTCTGTACAGAGCTTAAACTAATGCTTATAAAAGTGGTTTCATAGACAAATCTCGGACTTTTAAGGCAAAGGGTTGGACTAAAGCTTAAAAGGATATATCATAAATGTTTCTCCCAGACTTCCAACGCCTCACGAAAGGTTCCTTAAAGCCTCAGCCGTTATATTTGTTGTGCGTTGCTAGACTGTAAAGGATGTAGACCACGGCCGTCAAGAACGACTCGAGGCTGATGGGTAGTTTAAAAGAACAGTGTTGGTCCATCATCTGGACTGTTTGCTTTTAAAAATCTTCCTGAGCCCTCCAATAAAAACACTTGCTTATCCATCATGATCTCATGAAAGTTGCGCAACGCCTTGCGTTCTGACACGCCACCTGACATTGGTGCGAATATCAATCAACACTCGCTGAGCTGTGAATATTAAAGTGAACAAAGTGATAAGATACTTGCATGGAAGCCTGTTTCTGCCATTAAATAAAAAATAATAAATTGTAAAAAGGAAATTGCGACTTTATAAAAATCACACAATTCTGATTTGATTTCTCAATTCTGAGTTCATATATCACAATTCTGAGTTTACATCTTCCAATTTTGACTTTTTTTTTTTCAAATCAAAATTCTGTTTAAATCTAGCAAATCTGAGTTAAAAAAAAAAAATTGAATTCTGAGTTTACATTTCGCAATTCTGAGTTTTTTTTAAATCGGAATTCTGAGTTTTTTTTAATCGGAATTCTGAGTTTACATCTTCCAATTTTGACTTTTTTTACTGGAATTCTGAATTTAAAATTTGATTTTTCTGACTTTTTTTAATTTATTTTTTAAACTGGAAATCTAAGTTTAAATCTTGCAATTCTGACTTTTTTAAATTTTAATCAGAATTCTGAGTTTACTTCTAATTTTGGCATTTTTTTTACTGGAATTCTGAATTTAAAACTTGCATTTCTGACTCTTTTTTTATTAGATTTTTTTACCGGAATTCTAAGTTTAAATCCTGCAATTCGGACTTTTTTTTTTTAAACAAAATACCAGAATTCTGTTTACATCTTGCAATTCTGACTTTTTCCCTCAGAATTCAGAGTTATTGTGAGATATAAACTCACAAAAGTGAGAAAAAGGTCAATCATGAGATGTAAACTTAGAATTTTTTTCAGAACAATGACTATTTTGCAATTCTGAGAAAACAATATCAGAACTACAAGCTGTTAAATAAAAATTGCAAGACATATACTCAGAACTGCGAGAAATAAGTCGGAATTGTGCGATTAAAAATTAATTACCAAAACAATTACCTATTATTATTTTTTTTATTCTGTGGCAAAAACAAGCCTCCATATACTTGAGATTCTTACAAGCTGAGATTTTTCAGGTTGCATAGCAAAACAAGGAGCGTAAAACTACCAACAGATTTTTTTTTTTCTTCAAAATCAGACATTAATGTTTTATCCAAAGCAGCTCTACAAATAGCTTAACCACGGTGGGATAATATATGCCTCTTTCCATAACACCCAACTCCATTTCATTTCATAATAAAAAATATATCACACGTAGAAGCGAAAGACCCAGCTGCTATATATGTGACTTCTGATGATACACCTTACGTTAATAAAAAACGTCTGAGGGCCAAGCAAGCCACAGACAACAGCAACTCTCTGTACCCATCATATCGCACACAGAATCTTTGATACTTCTGTAAAAGACGTCCCCGGTGTCTGTATACACTGTCCTGATCACAGTCATTTCCACAGTCTTTTCATACAGAACGATTAAAAATAAATTAAAACAAATTTCAACATTTCTAGATTGACCATGCTGCTTTATGAAATAACAAGGCAAAAACAAACAAACAAAAAATAAAAAACTGAAAAAATAAAAATAATCACAATTGGCTCTTCCATCCTGAAAAACTGTGATCTTAATCCCCAAACCTTACGGATAAAATTGGTTTTCTAAGATGATCGGAGGACAGAAGCATTAAAAGCTCAAAAACATAAAAGAAAAACCAAAACGCTAACACTGCTGCGAATCCCCGAATCCCTCTCGCTTGATCGGCCTGCGTACGGTCTCCTGAAAGAGTTCTCCATCATCTGTACCTCCGTTTTATTCTTTCACTGAGGGGAGAGGACAGCCGAGTCCTCCACGTATGCATTAGACAGTTCCTCTCTTTCACTCATGTCCATTTCCCCTGTCCGCTGTAGATTCACCCTCTTGCCGTGACGCGAGGACTTCAGTGTCACCGGAACTCATAGATGGGTGCGCTGTGTTCAGGGACGTGTGTGAGGTTCAGAGACTGATACCTGATCAGAAGAATATGACAAATAAAAATTGGGTTCTTGGGACTAGGCGATATATTCAGAATATTTACGATTTGTGATTTAACACACACACACACACACACACACACACACACTGTATATACATATATATATTTACATACATACATACACACATATATATATATATATATATATATATATATATATATATATATATATATATATACACACACACATACATATATATATACACACACACACAGGTATACATATACATACACACACACACATATATACATACATATATATACACATATATATATACACATACATACATATACATACATACACACACACACATATATGACAATTAATAGGTCATTTTCATTGCCATTTAAATGAAATTACTGAACTTAAATATATGAGCTTGATAAAAATGATCATTCTAGAAGAAAATTTCAGATGGCACTTAGAGGCTTTTGCATCTGAACTCTTCATATATATATATATATATATATATATATATACACACACATAAACATATATATTTATAAGCGATGTGCGGAACGACTAATTTCATTAACGTTTAAACTAAAATTAAACTACATTAAACTAGTCGTCGACATTTGAAGTGGATCAAAAAATTTCATCAAAGTTGTCCTAAGACAATAATTTTTTTATTGTTCAAAATTCATGTTGACTACTGTATATACACTCACACACTCATCTTCATTTTCTATATATTTATATATACCATTCAGAGCTTCTGTGGTAGTAGTAACCCTCTATGGTGGCGGTGGACTTCTGGAAACAGATGTAGTAGAAGCCAGCGAAGGAAGCACCGCTGATGTCTTTGATAGTGTGATCTGGAACTAGGAACTGCTCCTGAACCAAACAAACAAACATTTCACAGTAGGACTTTTTTGATTATTTACATTTATTTCACCAGCTTTGTATATTTATTAGGGATGGGCACGAGTACCTCGAATGTGACAGCGACGATCGATCATGAAAACGATGATCGGCCTGCTATTTTATTCTGTTTGGTTATTGCGGCATTTGGGGCGGTTCCTGAGTTCTGATTGGTTAGCTTCCAGACCGGCCAAATAAAGTGAAACCGCACACACAGTGGTGACTGGAATCACTTTGATCGTCAAATGCAGTTAAGCGCAAGATGTGCTTTAGCTTTTCAGCATGTTCACGAGTTAGCTACACATCAGACTAGCACGGTCAAGGTCATGTGCGCATTCACGTCTTTCTGTCAAGCAGCTGTTCCTTTTAGATGCTTCTTTTTCGATAACATTGATGCATCATAATCTAGCAGTTATTTTTTCTATTCATACGTTCATGGTTTCATGTCATATTTCTATTTGTCAACATTAATTTTCATTTTCCTGACGGACACCCCCCGTCAATGATCGAAATCCCTAATATTTATACAAAGCAGCTTTTATGGATTTGTATACATGCACTACCTTTCAAATGTTTGGGGTCAGTAAGATTGTATTTATGTTTTTGAAAGAGTCTAAATCGCACCAAGGCTGCATTTATTTGATAAAAAAAACAGTAATGTTGTGAAATATTATTACAATTTAAAATCACTTTTTTCTAGGTTAATATATTGTAAAATGTAATCTTGTGATTAAAGCTGAATTTTCAGCATCCTTACGCCAGTCTTCAGTGTCACATGATCCTTCAGAAATCATTCAGATATGAAGATTAGATGAAACATTTCTTCATATTATTATTATCAATGTTAAACACAGTTGTGCTGTGGAATTTTTGTGGAAACTGTGATACTTTTGATGAATAGAAAGTTCAAAAGAACAGCATTTATTTTTGTAACAATGTAAGAGCATTGCTGAATAAAAGTATTAATTTCTTTCAAAACCAAAACAAAGTCTTACTGACCCTGAAATTTTGAACGGTAGTGTATATGGTTTCGGTCGTGATGTGCACCGTACCTTCCACCGCATGAAGACGTAATCACTGTTCTTTAGTTCTTCATAGTCAAAATCATCTGAATTAAAGCTTTTTGCGTACTGATAAAATGCTTGAAACTTCCCCTGAGAAAAAAGAAAAACATGTTTAGCAGATCAGTTTCTACTTGAGTCATGGCGCATAATTATTATGCATTATAAACACAATGAATCTATATTTATTACCCAGTGTTTTCGGTCGACATCCTCATCCGCATCCCATTTCCTGGTTAAAAAGGGCCGTTTCTTGCTTATGATCTCCCCGGCAAAGAATGTAGTGAGAGTGGGATATTCCTACAGAGAGCAATAGAGCAGGATGAGTGACACTTCACCTTCTGTGAGCTTTATAACGTGGTCTGACTCAATACATACTTCTGATAAAGTCACACAAATGTTTCAGGAAACATAAAATCGTGAATATATTACAATGATGTCAATGCACTTTTTATGTGGCCGATACGTTTTCTAAAGAGTGTGTCATTGATTAGACTGTGATATACTTCCTTGTCACGTGATGTTTTAATAGCATCTATTATTTAAACTTATGTCATTGAAGTTGGCAAGTACAAGTCATTTCCATGAATCAGTTCAAAGTGTTCATTTAAAATAACTGATTCAAACTCTGATTCAATTATTCACTCGCATACTAACCCCAAAATGTTTAATACTCTGTACTGTTATATTGGTGCATATGAGTGAAAATTATCATTCTTGTTCTTGCATTAACATTTTGAATCTACTTGTTTGAAGTATATATGAATATAAGTTTTTTTATTTATTTTTTTATCACGCATTTAATACATTTCAGGAAAATGACACAAATATCAAGATAAATACCGGACAGTGTCATATTTCCTTTGACACACAGCAACTGAGATGCATATCAATAAATGAGTTGCCCATTTAAGTGCATTAGGCTTCTTAAAGTACACTTAGGCTTCTGTATCTTGATAATATCAAAGACTAACTTTCAGTGTGTGTCAGTCAGTCAGTGTCAGAGTCCAAATCTATTGTGCTCCAGTATTAAAACCAGAAAACAAGACCACAAAAGCAGAATCTCCATTCAGACAAACGACAAGAGTGCTTATGTTTGCGTCATGCCCTGCCATACACAACAGCTACTAAAGAAACATATAGCAGGTCACAGTATGATAACAGAAGTCGAAACGCGGTCAGCTTGACCACTCACCTCTGTCAGACCTTTGATCTTGAGGTATCCACACAGGTACGAGTCCTCCATGGTCACATGCTGTGGGTCAGAAGCAAAGGGTTTTCATAAAATCACTATAATGGTGTACTTGGCACAACTCCAGACCACAAGAACAGATCTGCTAATGTGGGTCAGTTAATAACATTCAACAAAAACCTCTGAAAATACTAATCTGGACTCAAACATGAAGATACGACTCACTCTGGATGCCCTACTTAGAAATGGGTAACGGATCTATACCGATTAAATATCCAGATTCACTGACATGCAATATTTGACACATTGCACAATGAGCACTGTAATCACACAAGTAAACTACCTAGACAGATAGTATGATGGACATTTTTACATAGTAGGCTGGCTAACGTTACCCACAAAGCAAACAAACAGCATATGGGCTCACACTCTCATAATATAGTGAGCTGCCTACCTAGACCGCATGTAGGCTGCCTACTATGTAGGTTTTAAGTCCAAAATAGCTGACAAACTGGTAGCCAGCATATTAATTTTGGGCTTCATATTCTCACAACATAGTGAGCACCCTACCTAGACAGCATTTTTTTTTTTTTTTTACTCAAAAGCTACATAGTAGACTCATAGCAGCTACCTACAAACAAACAGTATGTTTGGGTTTCAAAGTTTCACAACCAAGTGAGTGAACACCCTATCTAGACAGCATTTCTGGACTCAAACCCTACCTAGTAACTTTAGGCTGACTACCAACAAACAAACAAACAGCATTTTTGGGCTTCATAGTCCTAGTGAGCTGCCTATCGTTACCCTAGACAGCAGTCATTTGAATGCCTAGGTAGGCAGCTCACTTCTTACTGAGCATATCCACAGAGAGCAAAAGTGTTTACCTGCAGAACCACCTCGACATCATAGGAGTTTCCTTTGCTTTTCTGGTGCCCGCGGAACTGTGAGCCGCTGTAGAGCAGAGAGGTGTTGACGCCGGGCTGACGGGTATTGATCGGCGGGGGCGGAACGAGAGAGGCCGAGGCCATGCAGGCCAACGACGAGCCCTGACAGCAGTCGGTACGGACCGGCATGTTTGATCGCTTCTGCGGGGAAGTCCCCGAACACAACCACCTGAGCGTCGCTTATCCGAGACCCGGGAAGAGAAGAAAACGCGACACTGACAGCGCAGTGCGTGAGTTTCGGAGTTTCTCCCGCAGGACGCGCGGATGAGTCCCTCAGAGCAGAATGAAGGCGCTCAACAGCGAGTCATGTGATCCAGCATGCTGTTCTCTGATTGGATGACGAACATCGGGGAACTATGACGCTGGATGTTCATTGGCTACTCTGGAAAAGGCATGATGGGATTTGCAGTTCTACTACAAGAAAGCAGTACTGTAGAAATGTAGAGAATCGTTTATGTTGTGACAGCTGTTTCTAAACAATGAATTTGCTAATAAAACCTGTTTAACGTGGTATGTATATATATAAAATTCCATTTGTGTATACACACACAATTTAAAACAAATGTAAAAAAATTCTTAAACAAATTTGGCAGAAAGGATTGTGTTAGCTATGATAACATGTAATGACTTGTAAATGTATATATATATATATATATAATATATATATGTATAGCTTTATTTCCAAATTATATATAACTACCCACACACCCCATTTGAGAAATGCCCTTTTATGTAATATACAGCTCTCTCTCTCTCTCTCTCTCTCTCTCTCTCTCTCTCTCTCTCTCTCTCTCTCTCTCTCTCTCTCTCTCTCTCTCTCTCACTCTCTTTCTCTCAACAAATGGAAATGCTGCAGCACTCTTTACTCGTCTGTAGATGGAAGCATTGCATAAAGTACAAAAACAAACCCTACAACCTTGTAAAACTGATGATCTCAAAATGTAATAAACAAAACAAAGATAATACAGCTGCATACTTATCAACATCTAACAACAAAATAAGCAAACATAGTTCCCTTTCGAACGGTCACTTCGTATTGCGTAGCTATACGCAGTGGAGAAACTCCTTTTCCTCGATTTACTGAAGCTTTTATGTAAAACGCATTTGCAGCTGCACAGCCAGCACAGCCAGCACATTGAGCATCTGGCTTGCTCATAGGCTGGGCTGCAGCAACTACACATCCAATGGCGTGGGCGCCTCTAATGTGTAACCAATGAGCATCATCACACGTCAGAGCTCCCCAAGGGGGCGTGGCCTTAGCCTATAATAATCCCCCGAATTCGCCATTATAGCAGATATCACTCCTTCAGCGACAACTTCATGTCTCTGACTGTTTTACTGAGCTTCGCCGTTGAACAAGCCCTTCAGCCTGAGCGAGCATCTTTTTCAGCGGACTACGCCCTTTCTGCCGTTTTGCCCTGACGCTGTCTCACCTGTGGCTATCCGGCGACGACGATACATATCCTTTTACTAGCAATTTAGTGTTTCTAATATGCCTGGTTCATCTTGTGCCACGTGCGGAGGTAAGCTGCACGAGGCCGATGGACACGCGAGCTGCATTTCGTGCCTGGGAGTTCTCCACGCAAAATGCACTCTCTGCCGGCGGATGTGTGCCAAGTGCGGATGCATCTGCATGAGGCCTACAGGCTTATTACATCATGCGCTCGCGGCTAGCTCTCCTTTTGGACGGCAAACCGCCTCTCGCACTCCCCCCGTTTTCTTCCCTCGGAAGAAGCGCGTGGGTAGATGTTCGTGCGGCTAGCTCTCTTTACAACACAGGAGAGCTACCTCGCCCTCTGTTTTGCACGTCACACAGAAGTGCGTTTTCTCTGAAATGCTCTCTCATGCGCTTGCCCGCTTCCTTCCCTCATTGAGCAGCGACGGAAGAAGCGGTCGGTCAGATGTGCGGATCGGCTTATTACATCATGTGCTCGCGGCTAACTTTCCTTTGGGACGGCAAACCGCCTCTCACGCTCCTCCCGTTTCTTCCCTCGTCGAGCCTCGACGGAAGAAGCGTGCGGGTAGATGTTCGCGCGGCTAGCTCTCTTTACGACACAAGAGAGCTACCCCGTCCTCTGTTTTGCACGTCACACAGAAGCGCGTTTTCTCTGAAAATGCTCTCTCATGCGCTTGCCCGCTTCCTTCCCTCATTGAGCAGCAACGGAAGAAGCGCGCGGTCAGATGTGCACGCGGCTATCTCTCTTTACGACACAAGAGAGCTACCGCTCCCTTACATTCTGGTCATCACGCAGAACCTTCTCCGTGATTCAGACACAACAGTGTGGTTTTCATGCCTGGAATCAACCACACTGAAACCGTTCTCTCTCACTACAAGAACAAGCTGCCATTTTAAGTATTATAAGAGTTCTTCTCTGTCAATCCTCCTCTCTCAGTGGTGGATTCTGAGACTCTCGCGCCTCTCGGCTGGACTAAATCTTTTCACCAAAGCGAACGAGTTCACGCCGGCTCCGCCCCCGCGTGACTCACCCTCTTTGGCAACGTCCGGGAAAGGGGTTGGTCGGGCTCAACGTTGACCCCGCCCCCCATCTAAACCCAGCAGGAGTGCAATTGGACGAAGCATGGCCAGCTAGTCATGTTAAATCATGATTCTAACAGAGTTATAATTGCAGTCTAGGGGCCCGTTAAACCGTGCACCGCTGCAAACTATCGCTGTTCTCACAGCAGCTCAAACTGAGTGAGAAATAAATGTTCCCCCACAGCCCCCGCTCACAGGTAGCTGGGAACTTTCTCAAATCAGTCATTAGGCCCGTTACAAGCGCGCCACTCATGCTGCACACTATCACTGCAGTCAGCGCGCTCGCTATGAAGCGTGCACCGCCACAGATAGTCACTGCACAAAATCCCATGACACTTCTCACAGCTCCCTGTCTAATTCAGGCGGCTGGAGATTTTATTATTGTCAACAGGCCCACTGCACTGCGCGCGCCTCTACAAACAAACGCCGTTTCACGGCGACCCACGTAAAGCACAAAAAGAGTATGTTTCACAATCACAACACACGGGTTCATGGTCCCCCTTCACTAGGTGGCCCCCTCCCAGTTGTTAGACTGACTTTTTCCCAGACAAAAGCCTGTACAGTCAGTCCAACAAATCACAATGTAAGGGTATCAGGTCCCCCTGTGTTAGGCGGCCCATCCCAAACTGTGTATCAAACCCTAGCCACACGGGTGTGGGCCTGGCAAGCCATCCCCGATGTGTCGAGTTGGGTCATAAACATTATAAAGCGAGGCTACTTGCTCCAATTCGCTCACAGACCCCCAAAGTTTCAGGCGTCTTCAGTGAGAAGCAACATGGGTCACGTGCTTCGCGCCGAAGTACAGAATTTGTTAGCAAAAGGGGCGATAAAATTAATCCCCCCCCCCCGCGCAAACACACTCGGGGTTCTACAGCCGTTATTTTCTAATTCCGAAAAAAGACGGCGGTCTCAGACCCATACTAGATTGAGACATTCGAACAAAGCTCTCATGAGACGGCCATTCAAATTGTTGACTATCAAACACATCCTCGCGCAAATTCGCCCGGGGGACTGGTTTGTCACGATGGATCTGAAAGATGCATACTTTCATATTCAGATAAACCCTCATCACAGGCCATTCTTGAGATTCGCTTTCGAGGGTCAAGCTTATCAATACACATTTCTGCCTTTCGGCCTATCCATAGCACCCCGTACATTCACGAAGTGCATGGATACAGCACTTTCTCCCCTGAGACATCAGGGAGTGCGCGTGTTGAATTATCACGACGACTGGCTAGTGCTGGCACAGTCGAGAACCGAGCTAATAGCTCACAGAGATTTGATTCTCGGCCATTTGAAATGCCTGGGTCTCACAATCAATGTTACCAAGAGCAAACTGACCCCCAGCCAGAGCGTAGTCTTTCTGGGCACAGTTCTAGACTCTGTGGTGATGACAGCGCGGCTCACATGAGAGCGTGCACTCTCAGTGCAGACGCTAGCAGCCTCGTTCAGAGCGCGCGCCCCTGAGAAAATTTCAGAAACTTCTCGGTCTCATGGCAGCGGCATTGTCAGTACTCTGTATGGGACTACTGCGCATGTGCCTGCTGCAGCACTGGCTGAAACGCCGGGTGCCAACCCATGCATGGCAGTCAGGCAGCCTGCGCATCATGGTGAATCACGGTTGTTTAAGAGCCCTGGTTCCCTGGCAGGCTCAGGACTGGTACCTCAAGGGTGTGACCATGGGGGTAGTTTCCAGAAGGAAAGTGGTGTTTACAGACGCATCCAACCTGGATTGGGGTGCGCTGCACGAGGGCAAGCCTGTCTCCGGCCTCTGGTCGAGCACGGAGCAGAGCTTACACATCAACTGTCTGGAAATGAAAGCAGTTGGTTTGGCCCTGAAAGCATTCCTGTCAAACTTAAAAAGTCACCATGTCCTGGTCCGCACGGACAACATGTCAGTGGTGGCTTACATAAATCGCCAAGGCGGCATCAGGTCAGGCAACCTGTATGCCATGGCGAGAGACCTCCTCATATGGGCACAGACCAATCTGAGCTCTCTGAGGGCAATGCATATCCCGGGCGTTCAGAATCTGGGCGCGGATATGCTCTCACGGGGCAACACTCCCCTAGGCGAGTGGTCCTTGAACTCACAGACGGTCCGTCTGATAGGGAGTGTGTTCGGAGAGAGGCCGAAATAGACCTTTTTGCCTCAAGATCCAACACCCATTGCAAAATGTTCTTCTCGAAAAGCAGGGATGTGTTGACCCATCACTGGCCCAACCGCCCCCTTTATGTTTTTCCCCGTCTCGATGATTCCACAAGTCATCAAACGGATCAGGGAGAGCGGGTGCCCAGTCCTGCTGGTGGCCCCTCTCTGGAGATCCAGACCGTGGTTTCCGGAGCTGTTTCAGCTATCAGACACAGTCCCTTGGCCTGTTCCGATGAGGAAAGACCTCCTCTCTCAGGCCAAAGAGACGATATGGCACCCTCGACCCGACTTATGGGCCTTCCATGTATGGCCCCTAAACGGGTACCCAGGGACCTTCCGGGGAAGGTCCTAAATACTATCTCTGAAGCCAGGGCCCCATCTACTCGGCGCCTATATGCTTTGAAATGGTCAGGTTTTTCCAGCTGGTGCTCGAAAAACTATGTGAACCCAGAGTCATGTGAGGTATCTGTGGTACTCTCCTTCCTGCAGGAGCTGTTGGACGCGGGCCACTCCCCGTCCACGCTCAAAGCATATGTGGCAGCTATTGCAGCGCATCATGCTCTGGTGGCTGGCCAATCAATAGGAAGAAATGATTTGGTGGTGCGGTTTTTGAAGGGTGCTAGGAGAATCAACCCCTCCAGACCCCCTTCTGTGCCCCTTTGGGACCTCTCCATGGTCCTGGGGGCTTTAAAGGGCCCGCCGTTTGAACCGCTCCAGTCGGTTGATCTTAAACCTCTCTCGCTAAAGACTGCTCTCCTGTTGGCACTGGCATCTATCAAGCGAGTAGGAGATTTGCAGGCTCTCTCAGTGAGCCCTTCATGTTTGGAGTTTGGTCCAGGTGACACTAAGGTCATCCTCAAACCTAGGCATGGTTATGTACCCAAAGTGCTCTCAACACCGTTCAGAGCACAGGTCATTACATTATTAGCTCTTCCCCCTTCTGCTGAGGATGGGGAGGTTAATTTTCTCTGCCCTGTCAGAGCGCTGAGAATCTATCTGGAGCGTTCTGCATCTTTTAGACAGTCCGAACAGCTTTTTGTCTGCTTTGGTGGCCGATCCAAGGGTGATCCAGTCACTAAGCAAAGACTGTCTAGATGGATTGTGGACGCCATATCTATGGCTTATGCCTCGGTGGGTTAAGTTTGCCCCATAGGTATTCAGGCCCATTCGACTAGAGGCATGGCTTCGTCGTGGGCTTGGTCATCTGGCTTTCCCATTCAAGATATTTGTGATGCGGCCGGCTGGTCCTCGCCTTCCACATTTAGGAAATTTTATAACATGGAAGTGGCTTCTCTACAAGTGAAGGTATTTTCGTTATGATAAAGGCCCGACGGTGTCTGGTCTTGTCTACATTGTTACTGTGCATAACCATTCATACACATATATAAAACCCGCTTACTGGTTATATTGTATTATGCTGATAGCCCCGACTGTGTCTGGGTTCGTTAGTATATTATGTTGGTATTGTTACTGACACATATATATTTATAAGACCCGACGGTGTCCGGTCTGATATATATAATGGTTTCGGGCTTGTCTATTGGCTCAGGGGTCCTGAGTTCAGTGGCAACCAGTTACTTCTGGTGCGGCGTTTTGCATGGCGTCCCCACTGCGTATAGCTACGCAATACGAAGTGACCGTTCGAAAGGGAACTACTCGGTTACTATTGTAACCTCGGTTCCCTGAGATAGGGAATGAGTATTGCGTAGCCGGCCGCACTATAGTAACCTGGTGAGTTGTCGCTTCAGTCGTGAAACCTGCTATAATGGCGAATTCGGGGGGCTATTATAGGCTAAGGCCACGCCCCCTTGGGGAGCTCTGACGTGTGATGATGCTCATTGGTTACACGTTAGAGGCGCCCACGCCATTGGATGTGCAGTTGCTGCAGCCCAGCCTATGAGCAAGCCAGACGCTCAATGTGCTGGCTGTGCAGCTGCAAATGCGTTTTACATAAAAGCTTCAGTAAATCGAGGAAAAGGAGTTTCCCCACTGCGTATAGCTACGCACAATACTCGTTCCCTATCTCAGGGAACCGAGGTTACGATAGTAACCGAGTAGTTTATATATACACTACCGTTCAAAAGTTTGGGGTCAGTAAGATTTTTTATGTTTTTAAAAGAAGTATCTTCTGCTCACCAAGGCTGCATTTATTTGATTAAAAACACAAACAAAAATAGTAATATTGTGAAATATTATTCCAATTTAAAACAGCTGTTTTCTATGTGAATATACAGTAAAGTGTAATTTATTCCTGTGATCAAAGCTGAATTTTCAGCATCATTACTCCAGTCTTCAGTGTCATATGATCCTTCAGAAATCATTCTTTGTCATGATTTGTATATTTTGCCATTCATAACAAGGATATGTCTCCAGCAGTCTCTGTGTCTCTATGTCTCTGCTAATCACCATCATCGTCCGTTCTCCGCTCTGGTTTCTTCTCTACCTGCAAAGACATTCATATTACTCATTCAGCTAAGTTAATTTATCATCTCAGTACTGCATTACCTACTTACCTTAACATCTGCTGGTTCCGTGCTTCTGTTCTCAATAAATCATTGTTGATCTTACTCCCCTGCCTTAGTCCTCACTAAACCTGACAGAAGACCAGACCGCATGCAGAACCCCACAGAACCAGCGATGGATCTGCAATGCAATCCATTCGCTGAATTGGTACATGCTGTCTGTCTCTCTTTACTTCCATCACCACCGGATAACCCACCCGCCCACTGTACCACCAGCTGCCTCTGCCAGTCCCATGGCCCGACCAGCGACATTCACCGGTGAGGCGGAGGACTACAGCGGTTTCATCCCGCAATATTCACTATATTTTGAGATGCAAGGTCATCAATTCCCCAGCGATTCAGCCAGAGTGGCGTTTGTGATTTAATTGCTATCCGGCCGCACGCTTCATTGGGCTCAATCATTATGGAATTCAAATGCTCAAGTCACCAAGTCCTCGGAAAGTCTTCGGAAAGACGGGCTGGCAACCCAATTTGTGTCTTCTGTGAGGGGGACTCCCACAACAAGCTACGATGAACCTAATGGAAAAATACCCCCAGGGGTGCCCGAGAGGGGGGGAGGATGAGCACCCCAACTGGACGGACACAACGGCATTAGAACAAGGCAACGGACAAACGACTACGAGCAAGCAGTGTACATGTGGCAAAATCTGTAAGAACAAGCAAGGCCTAAAGACACCAAGGGAGGATGAAGTGTCTGGTGGGGACAGGACCAACACAACGTTGTGCACAGGTGTTCAACCTGGTGAGACGCAGGAGGAGCCAGGCCTGGAGTCACCCCACAGTGCCCGGAACCTCCAAGTGTTGCAAATGACTCCCTCTAGTATCAAGTCTGAGATGAGGCGGATCAATTGGCCAGCAGCTAACATGACCTCACTGTGGAACCAGTTTGACATTGATGTCGACCAGATTCTGGAGGCCACCATCAGGGGAGACGTCGACAGGAAACTGCAAGCCCTGACAACGATCATCTTCAGCATTGCATCCGAACGGTTTGGTGAAGAGGTGAATGAAGGAGGCTCCAAAGGATCTCACTCAAATAACCAACGTGAGGTGAGAATCCATAACATCAGACAGGAGATAAAGACCCTGAAGTGACAGTACAGGCAAACAGGAAAGGAGGATCGCATTGGCCTGGCACAGCTGATGAGCATCCTACGAAAGAAGATCAGGATCCTCCGTCGGACAGAGTGGCACCGGAGGCGCCGCCACGAAAGACCCCGAAAGCGAGCTGCATTCATTGCCAACCCCTTTAAGTTCACTAAGGAGCTGCTAGGACAGAAGCGTAGTGGCAAGCTGGTCTGCTCTCAGGAGGAGATTGATCACCACCTGAAGGAAACATACAGCGACCCAGCAAGAGAGCAAGAGTTGGGGGAGTGCCGCACTCTGATAGATCCTCCTGGGCCAAGTGTGCAATTCAACATGTCAGAGCTGCAGCTGAAGGAGGTTCGAGAGGTTGTCGGGAAAGGGTAAGCAAGCTCCGCTCCAGGACCAAGCGGCACTTGGTACAAAGTGTACAAGAACTGTCCTAAACTCCTGCTGCGCCTGTGGAAGATCCTGTGTTCAGGATTCCTGAACAGTGGAGAGTTGCTGAAGGGGTCTGGATTCCGAAGGAGGAGAACTCCAAGAAGATAGACAAGTTCCGCATCATCTCCCTGTTGTGTATTGAAGCCAAGATCTTCTTCAGTGCTGTCTCCAACCGGCTGAGCACCTTCCTCTCAAAGAACAGGTTTATCGACACATCAGTCCAGAAGGGTGGAATTGCAGGAATATCTGGATGTTTGGAACACACAGGAGTGGTAACACAGCTCATCAGAGAGGCCAGAGAGAACAAGGGTAATCTGTCAGTGCTGTGGCTCGATCTGGCAAATGCATATGGCTCAATACCACACAAGCTTGTGCAGCTCACTCTGACAAAACATCACATCCCCAGCAGAGACAGAGACCTCATCGCTGACTATTACAACAATTTCAGGATGAAAACCTCTTCAGAAGCAGTGACATTGCTATAACCAAATATGAGCATGGTCAAGTGTTCAGGACAGGACTCATCAAACATGTGAAGTTTGGGGCAGATTGGACATGGTATGCCTGAGTTACTGCAGGCTGTCTGTGGTTGCCTAGCAACATTGGAACTGTAAGCAAAATTAATATTGAACTTATCTGATCATGCATATATCACCAAAAGGCCGAAATTGGGTGTACGTTTGTCAGGTCGCCGAGGGCACACCCTTCGACGAAAACTTAAGATCTTCACAATTTAACGACGCAAAGGCCTTAAGATTACACTCACCAAATTTGAAGAGGATCAGATCAAAACTCTAGGAAGGAGTTCGTTAAAATACAACATCAGGAAATGGCACAAAAT
This sequence comes from Rutilus rutilus, assembly GCF_951802725.1. NCBI lineage: Eukaryota > Metazoa > Chordata > Actinopteri > Cypriniformes > Leuciscidae > Rutilus > Rutilus rutilus. The sequence goes on from NC_140209.1 coordinate 56,202,552, forward strand.
CTGAGAGGAAGTTCAAAATAGCTGACTTCCTGTTGTGTTTAGGGCTACGCTCCAAGAGACTTTTTTGTAGGTATTGGGTCATTACATGTATGTACCAAATTTCATACCTGTACCAGAGAAAGTCTAATGAGGGGAGAAGTGCCACTCAATAAACTTCCGGTTGCAGTTCCACTCTTGTTCCATATGAGGGCGCTCACATGACGAGTGCAGAATGAATGGAGGTCTATGGAGCTATACCGCTCAAAATCCACTTTTCTTAGGATATAATTTTTTGTCTAGTAATTTGAATGTTGTTTTCGAAAGGGGATGTAAAGAAATTACACATTGCTTGGTGTTAGATTTTTTAGAGTCACCTATTTGCTTTTAAAAGTCTTTCAAAATGTCAATGACGTCAGAATGCTGACGTCATTAGCAGAATGCTAGCGTGTTATGGGCAACAACAACTCAACCTGTAAGAAATCAAAAAGAAATAAGTACTCGTTCATTCAACTTTCGATCTATAACCCATGTTGAACTTGCAAAACCTACAATCAAATCAGATTTCTCAACGGCAATCGGGTGAGGGAGACAAATTTAGCCGTCTAGCCCCATTGACTCCCATTCATTTTGCACTCATGGCGAGCGCCCCCAGTGGAACTCTGATTGGAACTACAACCAATAGGACTTAATAGGGCGTTGGAGTGAAGAGGCTTTCCGTAGACGGGCTTTGCCTGTACGTGAAACGTAGAGCCGGGGCAAAATGTAGGGGCAATAATTAAGCCATTTTGCCCCACCCAATTTTGAAACCCATATCACACGTAAATTTTCACCACTTCTGAAGCGTGTGCAAAGTTTCATGAGTTTTCGAGCATGTTTAGACCCTCTAAAAAGCGAATCACTTTGGAGAAGAATAATAATAATAAATTTTATTATTATTACATTTTTTGGAAATGTAAAAATGCAGAAAGTTTTCTGTGATGGGTAGGTTTAGGGGTAGGGTTAGTGTAAGGAGAAAGAATATACAATTTATACAGTATAAAAACCATTAAGTCTATGGAGAGTCCCCACAAAGATAGTAAACCGTGTGTGTGTGTGTGTGTGTGTGTGTGGGTGTGTGTGTGTGTGTGTGGCGTGGCGTGGCGTGGCGTGTGACGTTATACAGGACGACATTCAAACTGCAAAGTGTTAACTTATATTTGTGTACAGTCGCAATAAAACACAACATTATGCTTTTGTAAAATAATTTCAAGCAATCCACCCCCCGAAAGGTGCTAATTTTACAAATGAAACTAAAATGCTCACGGCTGCACAGGCATTCATAACGGTGCGCATCCACGGCAAGGAACGAGCAGAACAGAGTGAACGTTTTTCAGTTAATTCCTACTTCCATAGGAATTCATTTGAAACGCTCGCTCAACCACTATCAATGTCAGTGCGGACGAACATATTTGACTTTAAGTTGGCGATTCAAAAGCCCCCAGTGGTGTCACACGTCGATTAACCGGTGGTAAAATATTCTCACCGTCACATACCTAGTATATTTTTATATAGATACAATGGGCCTACCTGATTTTGAACACAAGAGGGCAGTATAGCCCTATGTATGACTTGACTTTTATGGGACTAAATAGTACAATTACTATTTTTAAACTTATAAATAATTCTTAAATTGAAAAAAAAAAGAATTATATGGGTTTAGTTGTGATATTTGTATACTTTTATATAGAAATAAATGGTGTTTAATTACATTTTTAGAAGAAATTAGGCTTTTAGTGTTTCCTTTTTGGACATTACTTTAGTCCCTCACTATAGCAAAACCATTTGAGATGTTTAATATCCGTTCGCAATTTAGCATATTTAATGTATTTTCATCATTTTGAAAAAGTTTCGTGTGAATAAAACAAACCAGTTAGGAAGAGTAGCTAAAAACTCAGAGTCTGAAATATCCAAAAAATCCACATTCAAACCAAAATATCTGACTTCCTTTGGCTCGGAGCTAATGACTGTAAATTAGAAAGTTGTCTGGCTCGATGAGACCAATATATATGATGATTTTTGTAACTGTTGGTAAAACTAACCCACCCACTTTTGTCAAAAGCATTTTGAAAGTGATACACTTCCTGCTGCCAGTTGGTGGCGCTAAAACTTTGACTCACAATAGTTACATCCATCTGATCGGCCTCTTACAACGAACACACTGCTGAAGTTTAATCAAGATCAGTTAATGTATGCAGAAGTTATAACACACTTCCTGTTTCCATTATTCGCCATAAATTCGTTTCCTCGCCACGGCCAAACCGTTCGAGATATCAAAAATCCGTCCGTAATTTAACATCCTCAATGTCTTGACTTCATTTAAAAAGACTTGACTTCGCCCTTTCAGGGCTTGGGCCCTAATAAACGGAGCAAAAACAATAGGGTCCTCTCACCATCGGTGCTCGGACCCTAATTATTTTGAAGTGTTGGTGCTTAATATAGCAATATATAGTGTAAATGATAAATCAATTTTGAGATTTGTGCTGGCTACTGTATACAGGCCACCAGGGCCCATACAGACTTTATCAAATAATTTGCTGACTTTCTATCAGAGTTAGTACTGGTTGCAGATAAAGTCATAATTGTTGGTGATTTTAATATAAATGTAGATAATGAAAAAGATGCATTGGGATTGGCATTTAAAGACAATCTTAACTCTATTGGAGTTAGACAACGTGTCAGGACCTACTCATTGTCGTAATCATACCCTACATCTAATATTATCACATGGAATCAATGTTGATGCCGTTGAAATTCTGCAGCAGAGCGATGACATCTCAGATCATTATCTAGTCTCGTGTAAACTTCATTTAGCCAAGGCTGCAAAGCCTACTCCGTGTTACAAATATGTTAGACTTATCACTTCTGCCACTAAAGATTGCTTTATTAATAATCTTCCTGATCAGTTTCATCATCTCAGCATCCCAGATAGCTTAGAAGAACTCAATATTGCGACAGAAACTTTTGACTCTCTTTTCCAGCACTTTAGACACAGTTGCTCCGTTCAATTCAATTTAATTCAAATTTATTTGTATAGCGCTTTTCACAATACATATTGTTTCAAAGCAGCTTTACAGAAAGGGCATTTCAGAAATGTACATAGAAAAATACAGTTAGTTAATCATGTATTAATTTAGGGCATAACATATCGCCGGCGTCGAGTCGTCTCTTCACAGGCTTCGAGTCGTCTCTGCACGGGTGTTGGGGCATCTGAAGTTTCCATGAGAGGCTGGATACAAACTGGAGCTGACGAACTCTATTTACCTCGGGACTAGCGTCCCGAGATAACAACAGAAAAGCAGATTGGAAATAATTAGCGTAGCTGCTGTTCATAATATTAATGCATTCAATCTGATTCAACTGTAGTATAAAAGGTAAGTATTATGTGAATGCTTGGCTAAAGAGATGCGTCTTTAATCTAGTTTTAAACTGGGACAGCGAGTCTGAGCCTCGAACAATATCAGGAAGGCCATTCCAGAGTTTAGGAGCTAAATGTGAAAACGCCCTCCCTCCTTTAGTGGACTTAGATATCCTAGGAATGACCAGAAGCCTCGAATTTAGTGATCTTAAAGAGCGCGATGGATTGTAGGGCGATAGAAGATCCGTTAAATACCCAGGAGCTAAACCATTTAGGGCATTATAGGTCAGTAGTAATACTTTGTAATTGATACGGAACTTGGTAACCAGTGTAGAGATGATAGAATTGATGTTATATGATCATATTTTCTTGATCTAGTAAGAACTCTATCGGCTGCATTTTGGACTAACTGTAGCTTGTTTATTGAGGATGCAGGACAACCAGCTAATAAAGCAATACAGTAATCTAGTCTCGAGGTCATGAATGCATGAACTAACTTTTCTGCATCAGAAACAGATAGCATGTTACGTAGCTTAGCAATGTTTCTAAGGTGGAAAAAGGCTGTTCTTGTAACATATGAAATATGATTTTCGAAAGACAAGTTGCGATCTAGTATAACACCCAGGTCTTTTACTGTAGTGGATAAAGTAACAGGACATCCTTCTAAATTAAAGTTGTATTGTAAGAGGTTTTGTGGGCAGTTTTTTTGACCAATAAGTAATACCTCCGTTTTATCTGAATTTAATAGCAGAAAATTACACGTCATCCAGTATTTTATATCTTTAACACACTCTGTCAATTTAGATAATTTATTGTTTTCATCTGGTCGTGATGAAATATATAATTGAGTGTCATCAGCATAACAGTGGAAATTAATTCCATGTTTTCTTATAATATTACCAAGTGGCAGCATATATATTGAGAATAGCAGAGGGCCTAACACAGATCCCTGCGGCACTCCATAGTTTACTGACGTTATCTTCGATTTTTCCCCATTTAAACAGACAAAAAGGTAGCGGTCTGATAAGTACGATCTAAACCAGCTTAATGCCTGTCCACGAACACCAGTGTAGTTTTGTAGTCGATCTAAGAGTATTATGTGATCTATAGTGTCGAACGCAGCGCTAAGATCGAGTAAAACTAGTATTGAGATACAGCCTCGGTCAGAAGCTAGAAGTAAATCATTTGTAATTTTTAACGAGCGCAGTTTCTGTACTATGATGCGGTCTGAATCCTGACTGAAATTTTTCATAGATATCATTTTCTTGCAAGAAAGAGCACAATTGAGCAGACACCACTTTTTCTAGTATTTTAGACATAAATGGAAGATTTGAAATGGGTCTGTAATTTGCTAGGTTATTATGATCTAATTGTGGTTTCTTAATGAGAGGTTTTATAACTGCCAACTTGAATATTCTTGGAACATGACCTAAAGATAAAGACGAGTTAATAATATTGAGAAGAGGCTCTTCCACTACAGGTAACACTTCTTTCAGTAGTTTAGTGGGTATTGGATCTAATAAACATGTTGTTGGTTTAGATGCAATGATAAGTTTATTTAGCTCTTCCTGTCCTATAGTAGTAAAGCGGTGTAGTTGTTCTTGAGGGGCGATAATTGAGGCTGAATCATAAGACACCATTAAAGATTGTACATTTACAATTGTGTTTCTGATGCTTTCTATTTTCTCAGTGAAGAAATTCATAAAACCATTACTACTGAACTGTAACAGAATATTTTGCTCAGGTGATGTCTGTTTATTTGTTAGTCTAGCCACGCTGTTAAATAAAAACCTTGGATTATTTTGGTTATTTTCTATTAGTTTGCGGAGATGCTCAGCCCTGGCTGCTTTTAGGGCCTTTTTATAATGTGACATACTGTCTTTCCACGTGATTCTAAAGACCTCTAAATTAGTTTGTTTCCATTTACGCTCTAAATTACGAGTTTCTCTCTTGATAACATGCGTAGCACTGTTGTACCATGGTGCTTTAGTTTTCTCTCTAACCTTTTTTAATCTAATTGGTGCAACAATGTCTAATGTTTGTAATGTAAATGTTTGTTTGGGTTCACTGAGCAGCTGAGATAGATCAGGTAAGCTATTTGAGAATCTATCTATAGTTGTTGGAAGGATTGTTCTGCCTGGTCGATAATGTGGCGCAACATGACAAATTTCAGCAGTACGTAGTATGCAAGTTACCATGTAATGATCAGTGACCATCACTTTGCGGTATAATATCTATATCGGTTGGATTGGTTCCATGTGATATAATTAAATCTAGTGTATGATTAAGACGATGAGTGGGACCAGTGACGTTTTGCTTGACCCCAAAGGAGTTTAATAAATCCTTTAAACGCAGCCCCTAACTCCGTTGCGCTTAAAGAAGATTAAAGAAAATAGTCCAATGCCGTGGTACAACGAGCACACTCGGGCCCTTAATAGAGCAGCCAGAAAAATGGAGCGCAACTGGAAGAAAACAAAACTAGAGGTATTTCGCATTTCATGGAAAGAGAGCTCGATTGCATACAGAGAGGCCTTAAAGGTCCCATGACATGGATTATTTTATAATGTTTCCTGGGGTGCCCTTATAATGTTAGTATGTTTTTAAAGGTGCCCTAGAATTTGAAATTGAATTTATCTTGGCATAGTTAAATAACAAGAATTCAGTACATGGACATGACATACAGTGAGTCTCAAACACCATTGTTTTCTCCTTCTTATTTAAATCTCGTTTTTGAAAAACACCCCTGAAAAATAGGCGAATCTCCACATAACACCGACTGTGACGCAACAGTCGGGATCATTAATATGTACGCCTCCAAAAATTTGCATATGCCAGCCCATGTTCAAGGCCAGGTGGAACTGCGCAGCCGAATCATCGTCCGAATCATTTTTCCTCAGTTGCTCAGTGTTTGGATGTACAAATGAACACAAAGGTATTTTTTTAGTTCCTTCATCCGAGCCTCTGAAGAACCAGTGGGTTATGTGAATGTCTGATGTGTAATTGTTCAAGTTCAGACAGATAATCTTTCTCTCAAAGTCATTCAATACTGTTTATGCATCAGTAAATCAAGCCAGTGACTAAACGATCAACGTAACGTCGTTTCTCTTAGTAGGATGAAAATAATCTTACTTAAACTGTGATTAATATACAGATAGCGATCAAAGAACGATCCCTTTCCAGTCGCCCAAGCTGTCAATCACACAGCGCGAGTTTATCTGGACACTTGCCAAAACTCGTTATGAAATCAATGACGCTGTAACGCTGCACAACGAAGCTCTTATTGTACGTACATCATGTTTGCATTGGTGAAATCATTAGTGAGAGTGCAGAAACTGCGAGATCTTCATTCACTGTTTTGGTGTAACACTTGTTACTTTTGTCCCGCTATAGTGAAAAATGACTAGTGTTACATTATGTTGAGAATTTATATTATGCCAATTTAATTTAATTTTCATATTTTTCATGTTGATAAAACATTTCATAAAATAGATTGACAAAAATATTCTAAACAATTCAAGTTTGTACTGTTGGGTTACTTTTGAAACATTGATGAAGTTTTGCAAAGATAAAGGCCAAAATATGTTTGCAGTTACATGTTAACAAGGTCATACTCATGTATATTTAGGCTAATAAAAAACAAAACAAAGAGTGACACAAAAAATCTAGCTTGTATATTGTTGTTACTTTTGACCTACCTGTGTGTTACTTTCGTCCCAGCTGACGGGGTCGAAAGTAACATGAGCAGTCTTAAAGGTATAGCGGAGGATTTTCCCGAATTTTAGAAAAGAACCGCCCTCTCCACTTTTTGAAAAAATGCACATGCGCAACACTCTACCTGCTCCCGAGAGGGAACGCCTATTAAACGTGTGCACGAGAGAGCATGCACGAGCTAATCATAGCTTACATTAACTTTTACTAGCAGTGATTTTAAATGGATTTCTCCAAATAGCATGCCAAACTTTACCTGTCAAGTAGAAACTTCGCGACTGAGGCATCAGTGGGAAGCCCAACCTGTGTTTTGAGCGCACGCCATCGTGTGAATCGTGTGCACGAGCACATACGACGGCCTTACGTAAACATATCACCAGAATGATTGACACTTAGGAGGACCAATAGTCTTGATGATCCACCCGGAAAAAGAAAATCCTCCGCTATACCTTTAAGTTCAAAGTGAAATTATACTGAAGTCATTCTACATTTTTTTTAAAATACCACCTGGTTTTGATAGACCACACTTGTGAGTGTCTGACCACAACAAAAATATATCTCTGTCTAAAACATTATCTTTTCAAATTATGTTTTTCTGAAAAATGGTAATTTCACCCCTGCTCTCCCCTACTGAGACTGCTCTCATTAGAGTTACAAATTATTTGCTCTTATCATCCGATCATGGTTGTGTCTCTCTATTAGTGTCACTCGATCTTAGTGCTGCATTTGATACTATTGACCACAACATTCTTTTAAATAGACTCGAAAATTATGTTGGCATTAGTGAAATCGCATTAGCATGGTTTAAATCATACTTATCTGACCGTTATCAATTTGTAGCAGTAAATGAAGAGACGTCTCATCGATCACAAGTTCAGTATGGCGTACCACAAGGCTCAGTACTAGGACCGTTGCTTTTCACTCTGTACATGCTACCCTTGGGAGATATCATTAGGAAGCATGGAATTAATTTTCACTGTTATGCCGATTTGGCGTCACTGTTTCGAATGATTTGTTTGAATGATCTGTAAATGACCAAACTGAAATAAATGAAAAAATTTATAGGTGATATAAAAAATCGGATGACTAGTAATTTCCTACTACTAAATTCTGAAAAAACAGAGATTCTAAGTATTGGACAATAATAATCTAGAATACTGTCTAACACTTGATGGCTGCTCTGTTAAGTCTTCGTCGTCGGTTAGGAACCTGGGTGTGCTCTTTGATACCAATATTTCATTTGAAAGTCACGAATCAATTTGTTCCTTAGGGACACTGCAATGCACTGCCTGATGCGATACTGTAGTAGACGGTTGCATAGTTATAATTTTCTCCCTGATATTATCAATCTTGTAAGTGAAGAAGTTCATAAAGTCATTGCTGCTGTGCTGCTTGGAAACTTCTGGGCTTGAAGCTTTATTTTTTGTTAGTTTAGCCACTGTTTCAAATAAATACCTAGGGTTTTGTTTATTTTCTTCTAATAGGGTTGAAAAATAAGCAGATCTAGCAGCTTTTAAAGGTCCCATGACATGAAAATTTCACTTTATGAGGTTTTTTTAACATTAATATGAGTTCCCCTAGCCTGCCTATGGTCCCCCAGTGGCTAGACATTTTGATAGGTGTAAACAAAGCCCTGGGTATTTTTGTAATAAAATAAAAGCTCAGACGGGCGAATCTAGAATCTTCCCTTTATGTCGTCATAAGGGGAAAGGTCACCTCCCCTTTCTCTTCTTTGCCCGCAAAGAAAATTTGGATTAAAAAAAATCCTCATTTTTTATATAGCGCTTTTAACCATGTAGATTGTTACAAAGCAGCTTTACAGAGATAAATGTATAATTTATGGTAGCGTAGATGCCATTCTTCTTATGATGTAACGAGTACATCAGGATTTATGGGAAGTGTTCCCGGTTCCGGCTGATCTAATCTATGCAGCCTAACATTGAATTATAGAAGTCTATAATGTATTATATGATAACTGTGGTAACAAACAAAGCAGTTCTATCGAGCAGTATTTTTCAAATTTAACACTGTTAAGTAGACTATGTGTGGTGTGCAGGGCGTGTTTGAACCCAAAATTGTCAAATGTAGGCTAGACGAAATTGCGTGGCAGATATAGTGTTGTAGCCACGTCTGTTCGATTGGTAAGATGTTAAAAGGCTACTCAGTTTTACGTTTGCCATGTTCTTCATGTACCTGCCTTTTGACAGCTTCGGCTGAAGTTGTCCTTATGTTAATTGTCATGTAATAACTTCTGTATGACCTGGCAATAATTTTTGTAATTGTGTCTATAATGTGATTGGCTAAACTGATTTTATTTCGGGTGCGGGTCGGGTGCCGGTTCTATTTTAAGCGGGTCGGGTGCGGATTTTAATTAGTGCTGCTGTCGGAAAACAGGTCGGATGCGGTTTTAAGCACTGCGGGTACGGGCGGGTGCGGATTTACAAAATCGGACCCGTGCAGGACTCTGCTATAATGCGTTAAGAGCTTGCTCAAGTACTGCAGAGCTAAAGCATTTAGTGCTTTGTATGTAATCAGCAATATTTTAAAATGTATACGATGTTTAATAGGGAGCCAGTGCATTGTTGACAGAACTGGGCTAATATGGTCATACTTCCTGGTTCTGGTAAGAACTCGAGCTGCTGCGTTTTGGACCAGCTGTAATTTGTTTATTAAGCATGCAGGGCAATCACCCATAATCTAGCCTTGATGTCATGAACGCATGGACTTATTGTTCTGCATTTGTCAATGAGAGCATATGACGTAATTTATATATATTTTTAAGATGAAAAAATGCGGATCCCTTTCGAGGGAACGCGAACTGCGTCGATAAGACACTTTGGGGAACGCCCTTAGCATAGCGGCTCTGAAGCATGAATGAAACTAAGCCAATCTTGATTGGTGTTGCGTCATGACGTAACGTGTGACGGCATAACCGGAAGATACAAAGGGACGCTGGCACAAACACACATTAGCTCCTTTGCGATGAAGCAAGCGCTCTGCCCGCGATAGGTGTGGCGACGAGACGCAGTGTCTCGCTCCCTTCTCGGGGAACAAGGTTTACAGTCGTAACCCGAGACGTTCCCCTTCGAGGGAACTCGCACTGCGTCGTCGTCGTCGTCGTGACGACACTTTGGGGAACGTAATGGCCACTATGCCACACCGTAATCACGCCCGCCCTAGTATGAAGCTGGAAGACCAGGCATACCTAGGAGGCGAGCACTCTGGCGCCAGGCGTCACAGGGAGTTGCAGACTGTAGAAACGTATGAAGGTGTGCGGGGTGGCCCACCCAGCCGTCTCGCAAATCTCCTGAAGCGAGACACCAGAAAGGAGGGCCACCGAGGAGGCCAAAATTTGAACCCAAAATTGTCAGATGTAGGCTAGACAAAATTGCGTGACATATAGTGTTGTAGCCGCGTCTGTTCGATTGGTAAAATGTTACAGGCTACTCAGTTTTGTGGTAACGTTTGCCATGTTCTTCATGTACCGGCCTTTTGACAGCTTCGGCTGAAGTTGTCCTTGTGTTAATTGTCGTGTAATAATTTCTGTATGACCTGGCAATAAACATTTTTGTAATTGTGTCTATAATGTGATTGGCTAAACTGATTTTATTTCGGGTGCGGGTCGGGTGTCGGTTCTATTTTAAGCGGGTCGGGTCGGGTGCGGACTTGAATTAGTGCTGCTGTCGGAAAACGGGTCGGATGCGGTTTTAAGCACTGCGGGTACGGGCGGGTGCGGATTTACAAAATCGGACCCGTGCAGGACTCTGCCTTAGGGCTCTGACTGGGCAGAGCAGGTGAAGTCTCCCCTCTTCCGCCGTCACATGAGTTGGAGGATGGAAGGCCTGACGAACCACTGACCGTGCCACACTAGACGGCACCTTGGGCACATAGCCCGGTCTAGGATGTAAGATGGCCTTAACTCCGCCAGGGGCAAAATCCAAACTCCAGGCAAGTTGGCGTTATAGATCCCCCACTCTCCTCAGAGAGGTGATAGCAAGGAGAAAGGCCACCTTGAAGGTCAGGTTCTTTGCCTCAGCCGACTCCAGTGGCTCGAAGGGGGCCTCAGCCAACCCTTCAAGTACCACCGCCAGGTCCCAAGTTGGGACTCTGGAGTGAGCCGCAGGCCTCATCCTCCGAGCCCCACGGAGGAAACGTACAACCAGATGGTGCTTTCCCAAAGGCCCATCACCTACAGGCGAGTGGAAAGCCGCAATGGCAGCCACATACACCTTAAGTGTGGACGGGGTAAGACCGGCGGAGAAACGATCTTGGAGGAACTCCAGCACTGAAGCCACTGGGCAGTTAACTGGGTCCACATCACGCTCTCTACACCAAGTGGAAAACACATTCCACTTCAGGCTGTACAGTCTCCTAGTAGAAGGAGCCTTGGAGCTGAGTAGGGTCTCGACAACACCTGCTGACAGGCCAGCCTCTAGGTACCGAGCCCCCTCAGGGGCCAGACCCAGAGGTTCCACAGCTCTGGCCGGGGGTGAAATATTGTGCCCCCTGCCTGCGACAGCAGATCCCTCCTCAGAGGGACCCGCTCCAAGACTCCCGGGAGCAGAGCGATCGGGGGAAATGCGTACAGACACAGCCTCGGCCACATCTGCATCATAGTGTCCAGCCCCAGCGGAGCTGGATGCCTGAGAGAGAACCACAGTGGACAGTGGGACGTCTCTTGAGACGCGAACAGATCCACTTCCATTGGGCCGAATCTCACGCACATGGCTTCCACCACCTCAGAGTGGAGTCACCACTCCCCGGGCCTCAGCCCCTGTCTCGACAGGACGTCTGCTCCCTGATTTTGGTCCCCGGGGACATACATCGCTCTGAGAGACGACAGTTTCCCCTGGGACCACAGAAGGATCTGGTGTGCCAGTCTGCATAGAGGGCGCGACCTTTCGGGGGCGAAGCGTACCAATATCGGGTTCTTCCCTTTGGCCTAGCTCTCTCCCCTCGCACCTTCACCAAGTGCATGGATGCAGCGCTGGCTCCGCTGAGACTCCAGGGCATCCGTGTACTCAACTATATAGACGACTGGCTAATATTGGCCAAGTCGCGCGAGATGGCAGTTCGGCATCGAGATGACGTTCTGGCCCATATCAGCTGCCTGGGGCTGAGACTCAACACTCAGCGGAGCCAGCGCTGCATCCATGCACTTGGTGAAGGTGCGAGGGGAGAGAGCTAGGCCAAAGGGAAGAACCCGATATTGGTACGCTTCGCCCCCGAAAGGTCGCGCCCTCTATGCAGACTGGCACACCACATCCTTCTGTGGTCCCAGGGGAAACTGTCGTCTCTCAGAGCGATGTATGTCCCCGGGGACCAAAATCAGGGAGCAGACGTCCTGTCGAGACAGGGGCTGAGGCCTGGGGAGTGGCGACTCCACCCCGAGGTGGTGGAAGCCATGTGCGTGAGATTCGGCCCAGTGGAAGTGGATCTGTTCGCGTCTCAAGAGACGTCCCACTGTCCACTGTGGTTCTCTCTCAGGCATCCAGCTCCGCTGGGGCTGGACGCTATGATGCAGACGTGGCCGAGGCTGCGTCTGTACGCATTACCCCCGATCGCTCTGCTCCCGGGAGTCTTGGAGCGGGTCCGCCGGGAGGGGATCAGCCTACTTTTAGTAGCACCCCGCTGGCCGACCCGGGTATGGTTCTCGGACATTGTAGCACTGCTGGACGGCCTCCCATGGCAGGTCCCTCTGAGGAGGGATCTGCTGTCGCAGGCAGGGGGCACAATATTTCACCCCCGGCCAGAGCTGTGGAACCTCTGGGTCTGGCCCCTGAGGGGGCTCGGTACCTAGAGGCTGGCCTGTCAGCAGGTGTTGTCGAGACCCTACTCAGCTCCAGGGCTCCTTCTACTAGGAGACTGTACAGCCTGAAGTGGAATGTGTTTTCCACTTGGTGTAGAGAGCGTGAGGTGGAACCAGTTAACTGCCCAGTGGCTTCAGTGCTGGAGTTCCTCCAAGATCGTTTCTCTGCTGGTCTTACCCCGTCCACACTTAAGGTGTATGTGGCTGCCATTGCGGCTTTCCACTCGCCTGTAGGTGATGGGCCTTTGGGAAAGCACCATCTGGTTGTACGTTTCCTCCGTGGGGCTCGGAGGATGAGGTCAGTGGTTCTTCAGGCCTTCCATCCTCCAACTCATGTGACGGCGGAAGAGGGGAGACTTTACCTGCTCTGCCCAGTCAGAGCCCTAAGGCAGAGTCCTGCACGGGTCCGATTCTGTAAATCCGCACCCGCCCGTACCCGCAGTGCTTAAAACCGCATCCGACCCGTTTTCCGACAGCAGCACTAATTCAAATCCGCACCCGACCCGACCCGCTTAAAATAGAACCGACACCCGACCCGCACCCAAAATAAAATCAGTTTAGCCAATCACATTATAGACACAATTACAAAAATGTTTATTGCCAGGTCATACAGAAATTATTACACAACAATTAACACAAGGACAACTTCAGCCGAAGCTGTCAAAAGGCCGGTACATGAAGAACATGGCAAACGTTACCACAAAACTGAGTAGCCTGTAACATTTTACCAATCGAACAGACGCGGCTACAACACTATATGTCACGCAATTTCGTCTAGCCTACATCTGACAATTTTGGGTTCAAACACGCCCTGCACGCCATACAAACTTAACAATGTTAAATTTGAAAAATACTGCTCGATAGAACTGCTTGGTTTGTTACCACAGTTATCTGCGTGCTTCCTCTGCGATGAAGTTCCACATTTGCAGCTATCCAACACGAAAATGCATGCAGCAAAGCCTTTCACAATATTTTCTTCAGATAACTCCAAATTTCTCCCACACACTGGACTTGATTTTTTATGACGTATTGTCGACAACTTTACAATCTCCACTGCTATTCTTTTCTTCAACTCCTTAGCATCCATCTCGACGACTGCAAGCAGATCGCGCGCGCGCGCAGTTATGATGAATTTTTAAAAGTGAAAGAAGCCTAGGTAACGTTATAGATAGGCTACTGGGAGGGCGTGGCGCGTGGGCACAAATAAACTGATGTGGATTTTAAATTATTTTATCAACTTGAAATAGCCTACAGGCATATTTTTGTAGATGTGTTCCTAAAAATATGCATATATTTTTACGTTTGCATGTGGTTGTTTTAAACCCGTGTTTAGACCCGTGTTTCCCCCGTGTCCGACCCGACCCGCACCCGTATCCGACACAGTTGGATATTTTTCACCCGTTTGAGCAAAATTTCCGGGTCACCCGTCGGGTACCCGCGGATACCCGAACCCGTGCAGGACTCTACCCTAAGGGTTTACTTGGAGAAGTCTTCTCAGTGGAGGAAGTCAGACCAGTTGTTGGTGTGCTTTGGTTCACCCAAGAAAGGGCTGCCTGCATCTAAACAGACAATCAGCAATTGGATTGTCCAGGCTATAGCCACGGCTTATCAGGTGCACAATTTGCCTTCACCTATGACCGTGAGGGCTCATTCCACCAGGGGCATGGCCTCCTCGGTGGCCCTCCTTTCTGGTGTCTCACTTCAGGAGATTTGCGAGGCGGCTGGGTGGGCCACCCCGCACACCTTCATACGTTTCTACAGTCTGCAACTCCCTGTGACGCCTGGCGCCAGAGTGCTCGCGTCCTAGGTATGCCTGGTCTTCCAGCTTCATACTAGGGCGGGCGTGATTACGGTGTGGCATAGTGGCCATTACGTTCCCCAAAGTGTCGTCACGACGACGACGCAGTGCGAGTTCCCTCGAAGGGGAACGTCTCGGATTACGACTGTAAACCTTGTTCCCCGAGAAGGGAGCGAGACACTGCGTCTCGTCGCCACACCTATCGCGGGCAGAGCGCTTGCTTCATCGCAAAGGAGCTAATGTGTGTTTGTGCCAGCGTCCCTTTGTATCTTCCGGTTATGCCGTCACACGTTACGTCATGACGCAACACCAATCAAGATTGGCTTAGTTTCATTCATGCTTCAGAGCCGCTACGCTAAGGGCGTTCCCCAAAGTGTCTTATCGACGCAGTTCGAGTTCCCTCGAAAGGGATCCGCATTTTTTCATCTTAAAAATATACCTAAATTACGTCATATGCTCTCATTGACAAATGCAGAACAATTAGTCCATGCGTTCATGACATCAAGGCTAGATTATGGGTGACTGCCCTGCATGCTTAATAAACAAATTACAGCTGGTCCAAAACGCAGCAGCTCGAGTTCTTACCAGAACCAGGAAGTATGACCATATTAGCCCAGTTCTGTCAACAATGCACAGGCTCCATATTAAACATAGTATAAATTTTAAAATATTGCTGATTACTTACAAAGCACTAAATGGTTTAGCTCCACAGTACTTGAGCAAGCTCTTAACGCATTATAGTCCTTCACGTCTATTGCGATCTCAAAATTCTGGCCAGTTGATAATACCTAGAATATCAAAATCAACTGCTGGGGGTAGATCCTTTTCCTATTTAGCACCAAAACTTTGGAACCGTCTTCCTAACATTGTCCGGGAAGCAGACACACTCTGTCAGTTCAAAGCCAGATTAAAGACACATCTCTTTGACCTAGCATTCACATAATACATTATAGACTTCTATAATTCAATGTTAGGCTGCATAGATTAGATCAGACGGAACCAGGAACACTTCCCATAAATCCTGATGTACTCGTTAAATCATAATAAGAATGGCGTCTATGCTAATATTAGTCTTTCTGTTTATCCCGAGGTTTACCGCAGTCTGCCGGATCCAGGCCGTATCCAGACCTGACGAAGGACCTGCGCCTGGATGCGACGACAGCGCAGTCCTGAAATGTCAACTAGGCTCTTCCATGTGAAGGCCTCCCTCCCCTCCCTTTACCTATCTACAGATAAAGCGTTGTCGGGATAATTACGGTTCGCGTGGCTACGTGGAAGCGATACAAATTCTGTATTATTCATTTTAAGGCCAGGCAAGTAGTATGTTGAGGGTTGATTTGTAGGGAAGGACTACACGCTTGCGTACATATATTCAAATGCACATACCTATAGACTGAACTCGTAATACGCATGTGCACGCCATCGTCGTTCTCGCTGGTTCGTGTTTTTGAAGTTTGAGCAGAAAGAACTTAAGAGTTTTCTGTTAAAACGGTGTCGTGTTAGCGGCCCCTAAGTTAATAACTAATGATCGTTGCGTCGGAAGTGAATCAATCAAACTAACTTTAGCTGGACAATAACTTTATTCTAGAGCTGCTATAATGCCAAAACACTTTACTTTAATTTCCTATTATCAATGTAAAGTTGCTTTGGAACAGTCTACATTGTTAAAAGCGCTATATAAATGCCGCTTTTTTCCTGGTCGGGTGAGCCCTCGGAGGTTCCAGCTGTCAACCACTGGTTTGAGCAGAGCGAGAGGGTATGGGACACGGCTCACGTGCACCTCTAGCAGGCAGTGCAGAGGCACAAAACCCAAGCTGACCCTGCACCTCATCATCACCTCATCACCCACTCCCTTTATAAACCCACTGCACCTTTGGTTCACTGGTCTCGTCTCAACATAGTCTCAACAAGACTCACTCTAAAGACTTAAAGACTTACCCAATCTACCTACCTGCGATCATCCTCTTCTATCTCCTATTCCCATCTACCATCCGCCATCTCTGCTGATGATGCCATGTCCTCCAGCTCATACTTTACAAAACGAATGTAGTTTTGGATCTCTGAGATGCGCTTGCGATTCCTCTTCACGTCATCATTTTGTATCTATTAACACAAACAAAAAAGATTTATATTTTATTTAATAACAAAAGGTCGTTCTGATCCTGGACAGCTGCACGGTAGGACACAACTTGATATAATATAATATAATAATATTGTTAAGGAGTTCACAGGATGTGTGTTCATAATCAAGTACCGATTTCAGCAGATCGCTCATCCAGCTGTTGACCCGTGCCAGTAGCTCATCCTCCCTGTTATCAATCTTCTGAAGGGCTGAGTCGTGAGAAGCACTGACTGCATTGGTCACTGTGTCTTTATCTACCAGGAGCTACAGGGCAGCATAGGAAATGAGGACGAAGGATCAGTCAATACTAAAAATAAGTGTCTGGCATGTAGTTGCGATGGCTTTTGACTTCTTAATTATTCATAATTACACAGAAATTAAGTGATCATGAAGACAGTTTTCCACTGACCATTAACAGATCATCCGGTATTTCCTCCTCTGGCTCGCTTTTAACCACCTTCTCCAGTGTTGCCAAGGCAATCACAAGCTGTTGTTCATTGTACTGGTTCTCCAGGTCTCGAATCAGTGCAAATGTGTGTTAGAGTTAAAGAAGCCTTACCAATAAAATAAAAGTATTTTTGTTTTGCTTTGTTAGATAAAGGATATATCCCTTGCACATTTTCAATGAACCCTCCAACCATGTCTGAGATGTTCCTCTCAAAGTCTTTGAAGATGTCCTTAAAAAAATTAAAAAAGCATATTTGTGAAATTTCCACTCGTTTACTGTAGGTGATATGCTCCGTAATTAATATTACATTAACAATATAGGTATTTTTATTCTGACCTCCAGTTGGTCCACCAGTTGCAATTCAATACTCATGAGGGTTTCAGTCAACTGGTCAGCCTGTTCATGGCAGGAAGTGATCTGAGCTTTAAGAAGCTCGGCATCTGTTATCTGTTGCATTTCCACAGTCTTCTGCAATAGAACAGAATTTAATTTATGAGCGTTTTGATGTGTTCAACTGGTCAGAAACCGGTTGTCTTGTTTTCCTCGTGTGACTGAGTCGGAGAAGAAACCAACCTGTCTCCTGGAGTTTTCAAAGTCAGCAACTATTTGCGCTGCTTTGCGCCGATTGTCAGCCACTGCCTCATGGGAACAGGTTAAAAAGCATTCCACCTCAGCCGTTCTCTGAGCAAGCTGAGCCAAACCCGCATCAAATATCTGCACACATAGAACTTCCATTTTGCTCCTAAATGTAAATGGATTGTCAAGGTAAATGGATTATTTTGAGTCCTTTTTAACAGCTGTTCCCTCATCTGCACTCTTAAAGATAAGGATAAGTCCACATTATATTTTAACAAAAAACTCTGCTTCTAACCACAGGTCGAGAGCTGTCGATCCGACCACACAAGTTTGCGATGGTGTTAGCGAATGTTTGTTGGAACTATAGTTTTGGGAAACACAGACTCATTGAACTATGCCGAAACGACAGAACTTGCGACCATAGTTGGGCGTAATTAATTAATAACTGTATTTTAATTACTTTTCCCTTGAAAAAGTAAAATAAGGGATTACTCTTAATTTCTTTGTAATTCAATTACAATTACTTCTGATGTAATTGCATTCAATACTGTATAGGCTGTACAACAATTCTATATAAAACAATAGTGGATTTAACATCAAAATTTTATGTTAAAGGTCCCGTTCTTCGTGATCCCATGTTTCAAACTTTAGTTAGTGTGTAATGTTGTTGTTAGAGTATAAATAATATCTGTAAAATTATAAAGCTCAAAGTTCAATGCAAAGCGAGATATTTTATTTAACAGAAGTCGCCTACATCGAACGGCCGGTTTGGACTACATCCCTCTACTTCCTTCTTTAATGACGTCACTAGAACAGTTTTTTGACTAAACTCCGCCCACAGGAATACACAAAAAAGGGGGCGTGGTCTTGTTGCGCTCCCACGGCGAAGAGGAAGAGTTGCGTTTGTACAGTGTGTTTGTCGCCATGTCGTCGAGACGCTGTTATTCTCATCCCGGAGTCCAATCACCTTTGTTTGGCACTGAGCGCATGCATCTCCACGTTATGGTAAGAGGCGTGACCTTTCTGGGCAACGTGCGCTAAGCTGCTGTCGAATCACAACACAGGAACCGCTGGCACAATCAGAACTCGTTACGTATTCCTGAAGGAGGGACTTCATAGAACAAGGAAGTCATCAGCCCGTTCTTAGGACAGTGAAAACAGCGGTATAGACCTTATGCACCAGAGAAACAAGGGCGCCGCCATCTTTGGAATATTGTCTTTTAACTTCCGTTTTTGCGGTCGCTCTGTATATTTATATGGCATTTCTGTCCAGGAGTAATTAGCTTTTTAAGTGGATTTACTTAATGTAAAGTTAACGAAAGTTATCATGAGGACTGTAATGTTTAAAGCAGATGACTTAACAAATGTAAATCGACCGGGAAGATTTTAAAACGAGCCGTTCATTAATAAACACGCAAAACGCTGTGAAAATACAGACCGGAAGTCAAAAGACAATGAGCGCAGCGCTGAAAAGGGGTGGAGAGACAGTAATAAGTAATCTAATTACACCGTTGAAGATGTAATTAGGATCTAATAATTAATTACTTTTTTAGAGTAACTTACCCAACACTGCTAATTATGCTTTTGGGAAATGCACCCCTGTTTAGTTCCTGTCTCAATGAACTCCTAACTTCTGAAAAGCACAATGTGCTCTGATTGGTCAGCTGAATCAATGTGTCGTGATTGGTCAACTGCTTTGAGCGTGTTTGGGAAATGTACCGCCCTTAACCATAACCATGAATTTCAACGCACTACTAACTAACTCAACTAGGCCCCGCCCCTTTATATTGCGTATGTCTTGGGCGGGAAATATTGTGACGTGTTTGTTCCCGGGCGAAAACTCAAGAATAACTCCCTTTGGAATGACTTTGTGCTTTGTAACTTTGCAGACGTTTTTCATGCTCAAACAGCAATATTACACAATAATGGAGTTGACAATGTAAAAAAAGCATAATAGGTTTGTTGTTTTTTTGTTTGTTTTTGCAGTGATGCCATAGAAGAACCATTTTTCATTCCCCAAAGAACCTTTCAGGAAACAGTTCTTAAAAGGACCCTTTTTTATCTGAAAAAAAATCTAATCTAAAGAAAAGAAAGCTCCATGAATGCCAAAAAAGAACCCTATGTTTAAGAGTGAATTATAAAGTATTGCTTTCATTTGTGGTTTGATTTGTATATTTTGCTATTCATTATAAGGATATATATTGCGCAGTGCTTCAATTCCCGGGAGGAGAGCCAGTTTCTCTGCACCAGCATCCTCAGCAAACATGCTGTCGAAAAGCTGACCTCCATTTAAGAACTCCACGAATGCGTTCTGTGAAAGAAGGAAGCAATATTTATTCACTACTGTCAAGAAGAGTATATATTAAGTTTGTATGTCCAGTAGAAAGAAGATTTTAATACAGTGCAGCGTTTCAAACACTGTAGTGTAAATCTGACTTATTAAACCTCGAGCATTTAAGATCAGTGTTCCTGTACTTGAATGAGATGCAAGGGCGTAGTTTGTGGGGGGGTTGGGGGGGAGATAACCCCCCAATATTTATATCTATGCATTACAACCCCTCCAATATTTATACCATGATCACATGAAAAGGAGGCATCAGGAGGCATACCCAAACTTAAACCCCCCCAATGTTCAAACCAAATCTACGCCCTTGATGAGATGGATGGCATGGTGATGTTGGTTACCTTGTGTAGTTGAAGCGTCTCGTTTCTGATCCTCTGAGCCTCAATTGCCTTCTGGAGCTCATTGTATTGCACATCTTCTACAGCTTCTCCATACTTTGCAACGGCAGTTTCACGCTTTATATGTAGGTGCAAAAAATATGAATTATGAACAGAACATTAGGCCAAATGTTAGCTATCCCTCACTTGTGAAAAAGAAGCGCGTTTAAATGTATTGAATGTGCACTTGTATGTTTAATTCGAATCTCATACATTTTACAAAACTGTACTTGCAGATAATATAACATGAATGAGTTCACTTTCATGAATGTTTCTTAAGTAAACTTTTAAAAAGTGCACCGACATATTTTAAAATAAAATATTTCCATAATAGCTCCTCTTTTTAAAAGTGTGCTGGTGCACTTCTATTTCACAAGTGGTCAGCTGAAAAACGAAGCCCCGCTCTTCTAGCGGGGTAAAGTTAGTTTTGTTTTCGATATTCCCCAGACATTCGCTGAAACTGCTGCTAAAACGGCAAGGCAAGCCCTGTCCTCCTCTACTTAATGACACTGGTTTGATGTCTCTGTCTCACTGTTGGACAAAGCTATTACAAAAAAAGTGTTAATTTTGGACATGCAATACCCATTTCAGCCAGTAGGGGTAAAAATAGAGCAGTAGGGGTAAAAATAGAGGTTGTGAAAGTTGTCCCCTGTCCTCCTCCACTTAATGACACTGGTTTGATGTGTCTGTCTCACTAATGGACAAAGCTATTACAAAAAAAGTGTTAATTTTGGACATGCAATACCCATTTCAGCCAGTAAGGGGTGAAAATAAAGCAGTAGGGGTAAAAATAGAGGTTGTGAAAGTTGTCCCCTGTCCTCCTCTACTTAATGACACTGGTTTGATGTCTCTGTCTCACTGTTGGACAAAGCTATTACAAAAAAAGTGTTAATTTTGGACATGCAATACCCATTTCAGCCAGTAGGGGTAAAAATAGAGCAGTAGGGGTAAAAATAGAGGTTGTGAAAGTTGTCCCCTGTCCTCCTCCACTTAATGACACTGGTTTGATGTGTCTGTCTCACTAATGGACAAAGCTATTACAAAAAAAGTGTTAATTTTGGACATGCAATACCCATTTCAGCCAGTAAGGGGTGAAAATAAAGCAGTAGGGGTAAAAATAGAGGTTGTGAAAGTTGTCCCCTGTCCTCCTCTACTTAATGACACTGGTTTGATGTCTCTGTCTCACTGTTGGACAAAGCTATTACAAAAAAAGTGTTAATTTTGGACATGCAATACCCATTTCAGCCAGTAGGGGTAAAAATAGAGCAGTAGGGGTAAAAATAGAGGTTGTGAAAGTTGTCCCCTATCCTCCTCTACTTAATGACACTGGTTTGATGTCTCTGTCTCACTGTTGGACAAAGCTATTACAAAAAAAGTGTTAATTTTGGACATGCAATACCCATTTCAGCCAGTAAGGGGTGAAAATAAAGCAGTAGGGGTAAAAATAGAGGTTGTGAAAGTTGTCCCCTGTCCTCCTCTACTTAATGACACTGGTTTGATGTCTCTGTCTCACTGTTGGACAAAGCTATTACAAAAAAAGTGTTAATTTTGGACATGCAATACCCATTTCAGCCAGTAGGGGTAAAAATAGAGCAGTAGGGGTAAAAATAGAGGTTGTGAAAGTTGTCCCCTGTCCTCCTCTACTTAATGACACTGGTTTGATGTCTCTGTCTCACTGTTGGACAAAGCTATTACAAAAAAAGTGTTAATTTTGGACATGCAATACCCATTTCAGCCAGTAAGGGGTGAAAATAAAGCAGTAGGGGTAAAAATAGAGGTTGTGAAAGTTGTCCCCTGTCCTCC
The DNA here is from genome assembly GCF_951802725.1 of Rutilus rutilus. Lineage (NCBI taxonomy): Eukaryota > Metazoa > Chordata > Actinopteri > Cypriniformes > Leuciscidae > Rutilus > Rutilus rutilus. The sequence goes on from NC_140209.1 coordinate 56,224,910, forward strand.
TCCACTTAATGACACTGGTTTGATGTCTCTGTCTCACTGATGGACAAAGCTATTACAAAAAAAGTGTTAATTTTGGACATGCAATACCCATTTCAGCCAGTAAGGGGTGAAAATAAAGCAGTAGGGGTAAAAATAGAGGTTGTGAAAGTTGTCCCCTGTCCTCCTCCACTTAATGACACTGGTTTGATGTCTCTGTCTCACTGTTGGACAAAGCTATTACAAAAAAAGTGTTAATTTTGGACATGCAATACCCATTTCAGCCAGTAAGGGGTGAAAATAAAGCAGTAGGGGTAAAAATAGAGGTTGTGAAAGTTGTCCCCTGTCCTCCTCTACTTAATGACACTGGTTTGATGTCTCTGTCTCACTGTTGGACAAAGCTATTACAAAAAAAGTGTTAATTTTGGACATGCAATACCCATTTCAGCCAGTAGGGGTAAAAATAGAGCAGTAGGGGTAAAAATAGAGGTTGTGAAAGTTGTCCCCTGTCCTCCTCTACTTAATGACACTGGTTTGATGTCTCTGTCTCACTGTTGGACAAAGCTATTACAAAAAAAGTGTTAATTTTGGACATGCAATACCCATTTCAGCCAGTAAGGGGTGAAAATAAAGCAGTAGGGGTAAAAATAGAGGTTGTGAAAGTTGTCCCCTGTCCTCCTCTACTTAATGACACTGGTTTGATGTCTCTGTCTCACTGTTGGACAAAGCTATTACAAAAAAAGTGTTAATTTTGGACATGCAATACCCATTTCAGCCAGTAGGGGTAAAAATAGAGCAGTAGGGGTAAAAATAGAGGTTGTGAAAGTTGTCCCCTGTCCTCCTTTACTTAATGACACTGGTTAGATGTCTCTGTCTCACTGCTGGACAAAGCTATTACAAAAAAAGTGTTAATTTTGGACATGCAATACCCATTTCAGCCAGTAGGGGTAAAAATAAAGCAGTAGGGGTAAAAATAGAGGTTGTGAAAGTTGTCCCCTGTCCTCCTCCACTTAATGACACTGGTTTGATGTCTCTGTCTCACTGCTGGACAAAGCTATTACAAAAAAAGTGTTAATTTTGGACATGCAATACCCATTTCAGCCAGTAGGGGTAAAAATAAAGCAGTAGGGGTAAAAATAGAGGTTGTGAAAGTTGTCCCCTGTCCTCCTCCACTTAATGACACTGGTTAGATGTCTCTGTCTCACTGCTGGACAAAGCTATTACAAAAAAAGTGTTAATTTTGGACATGCAATACCCATTTCAGCCAGTAAGGGGTGAAAATAAAGCAGTAGGGGTAAAAATAGAGGTTGTGAAAGTTGTCCCCTGTCCTCCTCCACTTAATGACACTGGTTTGATGTGTCTGTCTCACTGATGGACAAAGCTATTACAAAAAAAGTGTTAATTTTGGACATGCAATACCCATTTCAGCCAGTAGGGGTAAAAATAGAGCAGTAGGGGTAAAAATAGAGGTTGTGAAAGTTGTCCCCTGTCCTCCTCCACTTAATGACACTGGTTTGATGTCTCTGTCTCACTGTTGGACAAAGCTATTACAAAAAAAGTGTTAATTTTGGACATGCAATACCCATTTCAGCCAGTAAGGGGTGAAAATAAAGCAGTAGGGGTAAAAATAGAGGTTGTGAAAGTTGTCCCCTGTCCTCCTTTACTTAATGACACTGGTTAGATGTCTCTGTCTCACTGCTGGACAAAGCTATTACAAAAAAAGTGTTAATTTTGGACATGCAATACCCATTTCAGCCAGTAAGGGGTGAAAATAAAGCAGTAGGGGTAAAAATAGAGGTTGTGAAAGTTGTCCCCTGTCCTCCTCCACTTAATGACACTGGTTTGATGTGTCTGTCTCACTGATGGACAAAGCTATTACAAAAAAAGTGTTAATTTTGGACATGCAATACCCATTTCAGCCAGTAAGGGGTGAAAATAAAGCAGTAGGGGTAAAAATAGAGGTTGTGAAAGTTGTCCCCTGTCCTCCTCTACTTAATGACACTGGTTTGATGTCTCTGTCTCACTGTTGGACAAAGCTATTACAAAAAAAGTGTTAATTTTGGACATGCAATACCCATTTCAGCCAGTAGGGGTAAAAATAGAGCAGTATTGGTAAAAATAGAGGTTGTGAAAGTTGTCCCCTGTCCTCCTCCACTTAATGACACTGGTTTGATGTCTCTGTCTCACTGTTGGACAAAGCTATTACAAAAAAAAGTGTTAATTTTGGACATGCAATACCCATTTCAGCCAGTAAGGGGTGAAAATAAAGCAGTAGGGGTAAAAATAGAGGTTGTGAAAGTTGTCCCCTGTCCTCCTTTACTTAATGACACTGGTTAGATGTCTCTGTCTCACTGCTGGACAAAGCTATTACAAAAAAAGTGTTAATTTTGGACATGCAATACCCATTTCAGCCAGTAGGGGTAAAAATAGAGCAGTAGGGGTAAAAATAGAGGTTGTGAAAGTTGTCCCCTGTCCTCCTCCACTTAATGACACTGGTTTGATGTCTCTGTCTCACTGTTGGACAAAGCTATTACAAAAAAAGTGTTAATTTTGGACATGCAATACCCATTTCAGCCAGTAGGGGTAAAAATAGAGCAGTAGGGGTAAAAATAGAGGTTGTGAAAGTTGTCCCCTGTCCTCCTTTACTTAATGACACTGGTTTGATGTCTCTGTCTCACTGTTGGACAAAGCTATTACTAAAAAAGTGTTAATTTTGGACATGCAATACCCATTTCAGCCAGTAGGGGTAAAAATAGAGCAGTAGGGGTAAAAATAGAGGTTGTGAAAGTTGTCCCCTGTCCTCCTCCACTTAATGACACTGGTTTGATGTCTCTGTCTCACTGTTGGACAAAGCTATTACAAAAAAAGTGTTAATTTTGGACATGCAATACCCATTTCAGCCAGTAAGGGGTGAAAATAAAGCAGTAGGGGTAAAAATAGAGGTTGTGAAAGTTGTCCCCTGTCCTCCTCCACTTAATGACACTGGTTTGATGTGTCTGTCTCACTGATGGACAAAGCTATTACAAAAAAAGTGTTAATTTTGGACATGCAATACCCATTTCAGCCAGTAAGGGGTGAAAATAAAGCAGTAGGGGTAAAAATAGAGGTTGTGAAAGTTGTCCCCTGTCCTCCTCCACTTAATGACACTGGTTTGATGTGTCTGTCTCACTGTTGGACAAAGCTATTACAAAAAAAGTGTTAATTTTGGACATGCAATACCCATTTCAGCCAGTAGGGGTAAAAATAGAGCAGTAGGGGTAAAAATAGAGGTTGTGAAAGTTGTCCCCTGTCCTCCTTTACTTAATGACACTGGTTATATGTCTCTGTCTCACTGCTGGACAAAGCTATTACAAAAAAAGTGTTAATTTTGGACATGCAATACCCATTTCAGCCAGTAAGGGGTGAAAATAAAGCAGTAGGGGTAAAAATAGAGGTTGTGAAAGTTGTCCCCTGTCCTCCTCCACTTAATGACACTGGTTTGATGTGTCTGTCTCACTGATGGACAAAGCTATTACAAAAAAAGTGTTAATTTTGGACATGCAATACCCATTTCAGCCAGTAAGGGGTGAAAATAAAGCAGTAGGGGTAAAAATAGAGGTTGTGAAAGTTGTCCCCTGTCCTCCTTTACTTAATGACACTGGTTTGATGTCTCTGTCTCACTGTTGGACAAAGCTATTACAAAAAAAGTGTTAATTTTGGACATGCAATACCCATTTCAGCCAGTAGGGGTAAAAATAGAGCAGTAGGGGTAAAAATAGAGGTTGTGAAAGTTGTCCCCTGTCCTCCTCCACTTAATGACACTGGTTTGATGTCTCTGTCTCACTGTTGGACAAAGCTATTACAAAAAAAGTGTTAATTTTGGACATGCAATACCCATTTCAGCCAGTAAGGGGTGAAAATAAAGCAGTAGGGGTAAAAATAGAGGTTGTGAAAGTTGTCCCCTGTCCTCCTTTACTTAATGACACTGGTTATATGTCTCTGTCTCACTGCTGGACAAAGCTATTACAAAAAAAGTGTTAATTTTGGACATGCAATACCCATTTCAGCCAGTAAGGGGTGAAAATAAAGCAGTAGGGGTAAAAATAGAGGTTGTGAAAGTTGTCCCCTGTCCTCCTTTACTTAATGACACTGGTTTGATGTCTCTGTCTCACTGTTGGACAAAGCTATTACAAAAAAAGTGTTAATTTTGGACATGCAATACCCATTTCAGCCAGTAAGGGGTGAAAATAAAGCAGTAGGGGTAAAAATAGAGGTTGTGAAAGTTGTCCCCTGTCCTCCTTTACTTAATGACACTGGTTATATGTCTCTGTCTCACTGCTGGACAAAGCTATTACAAAAAAAGTGTTAATTTTGGACATGCAATACCCATTTCAGCCAGTAAGGGGTGAAAATAAAGCAGTAGGGGTAAAAATAGAGGTTGTGAAAGTTGTCCCCTGTCCTCCTTTACTTAATGACACTGGTTAGATGTCTCTGTCTCACTGCGGCTGGACAAAGCTATTAACGTTACAAAAAGAATGTTAATTTTGGACATGTGATATCCATTTCAGCCAGTAGGGGTAAAAATAGAGGTTGTGAAAGTTGTCCCCTGTCCTCCTCTACTTAATGACACTGGTTTGATGTCTCTGTCTCACTGATGGACAAAGCTATTACAAAAAGAATGTTAATTTTGGACATGCAATACCCATTTCAGCCAGTAGGGGTAAAGGAGAGGTTGTTAAAGATGCCCACTGAGGCCCCCTACCGAACTGCACTGGTCTCATGTCAATAGGCCCTTTAAAATCAAAAAGCTATTACAAAAACACACACTCTGCGTTTTCCTTAAAAACAAAGAAAAAGTGCACTTTCCCCACGGTCCCTTACTCGCATCTTTCCCGGCGAAACTCACATTGCGGCGTCTTTTGAGGGGCAGTGCTTATTATATAGAGCAAAAATACGGAAAATTAAGCTTGTGAAACATTGTTAGCCTTGCCGTTTTAGCGGCATTAGGGTTTAAATAATTTTTGGCCAAGTCGTTTAGGAGGTATTGCCATTTTTCAGCGAATGTCTGGGGAATATCGAAACCCAGCGGGGATTCCACATTTTCTAAAATTGTATCATGTAAAATATAGTTGGCTTACATTATCCATTTGAGCAATGCTTTTGTTTCCAATAGAGATGATGTGCAGGTTCTGCAGCGTATCCAGTTTTTCAATGACAGAAATGTGGTTGTTGAACAAACTCAAGTCCTGAAGTTTCACAAGAGAGTCCTTCAATCACTTCAATATTATTGAATGACAGATCTGAGGAATATAATAATTCTGCCTTAGTATTTGGAGATACTCCGGATATGATTTTAATATCAGTCAGACAGTCAAAAACATCAATCAGTCAAAACACGGTATCAGTCACCTATTTTAAATGTTATTACTAAAAGCTCGTTCATTTCACAACAAACTTAACTTACCTGGAAATATATCACTGAAGTACTCGTGTGCTGGACGCAAACACTGTTGCTCAGCAACCACAGACTACCGCCATGACGCCATCAGCTTCCGGAGTTTTCAGGAGTTTTGAGGCGCTCTAAAGAAATTAAAATACATTTTAGTAATAATACTCAGCCATATAACGTTTATGATATTCTTCCGAGTATTTAATTTGTAAGATTCTTCATGAAATGGAAATCTAAGGAAATGTTGGCAATTTGAATTTAGAAGAAATATTCCACGTGTACTAAAATGCCTCCGCTATTTCTAAACTAAATTTCGAAAAGCAAACATGTCCATAAATTTATGTTTTTATAACGGACAGCCAAAGAGTATAGAAGTACCAAGTATAGGGTTTTCACGACGCGTCATCAATCCGGAAGTCGGCCATTTTGGAGGCACTGAACGTAAACAGTGCCATTGAACTGAACGGATCGCAAATTTGGCTGATTATTGCTTCTGAAAAATGGTCAAGTTTTGGTATGTACTCATCGGTCGCACCGAGAAAAAACATTTCTAGTTCTATAGACTGCCGAAAGTTAAAGAGAAGAGTGCAAAAAACTGATGAAAGATGGCGTTTGTGGTTGAGAGAGGCACAGCATCAGCCACATGTGTAAATTAAGCGTTAACTATGGCTAAAATTTTGACGTAAAATAGTTAACTATGGGTACATACACACTGTCAATCCGATTATCTTTGTATCCGATTGGAATATGATCTAAAATGATGTCCACACTGTATTGCAACTGTTCAGGTCCGATTTGTGTGTCCACGCAGCTCTTTGACAACACGGCAATGATGTTGCGTTGATGGAGGGGTTTGCATTTGCAATATAAATGTTTTCTTATTTAAATTTTACAATATGGAGATGTGTAGCCGCTGCGCTGGACTACTGCGTCTCGAGCTGCAGAACTGTAGGAGGCTGGTGTATGCACAACTCTTTTTCCGCGCCGGTTTCAAAATACTTTTCAAAAATAATAATTTTCTGCTTGTCCGGCACTTTGCAACAACACAGCCTTGTTTTTCGGACGCGACTTTCAGCATGTTCCCTATAACAACGTCTGATGTTTACATTTTACGTGGCGTGAGAAAGTCACATAAACCACGCGAAAGAGCGTTCAGACTGGTGGATTTCCTGATATATGATTTGAATAGGATATTAAACCACATATGGATGTAGCTTGAAACGGATTTCATGTGCTTTTTTTTTTTGGACTGACAATCTGAACGTAGCCAATGTCGAAATAGAAGTAAGGACTAGTTGGAGAAGCTAGCTCGTTCAGATCTTTACCACATATTACCTTAAGTTTGTCAAAATGTTGAGCTCTTTCCTGCTTTAAGTCCTTCTCTATATGATTTCGCAGCTTCCATGTGTTGTTCCCGTGGTTTAGACATCAGAAATTAGTGTAACAATGTGTTCAGTAGTACATAAACGTCTCCGGTTACTATCGTAACCTCGGTTCCCTGAGAGGCGGGAACGAGACATTACGTCACTGACGTATATGGGAACTCCCTTCCTCCTCATTTCCACTGAAATCTTATAGGCTAACGCCAGCTGGAGACAGCTGGCCAATTGACGCGAAACATGCAAATGCTGACCGGACCGCGGGCAGTATAAATAGCATGGGCGCGACAATTACGTCAGAATCAAGACTGAACGCTAGCACAGCTGATCAAACGGCGAGCACGGCGGCTGACGTAATGTCTCGTTCCCGCCTCTCAGGGAACCGAGGTTACGATAGTAACCGGAGACGTTCCCTTTCAAGGCGGTCACTTCGACATTACGTCACTGACGTATATGGGAACTGTATAGAATCCCGCCGTGAGCGCAGAGAAGATAAGCCCTGAACGGGGTCAAGCTACACTCCCACGAGAGACAACAGTTCTAAGCCAGCAGCGCCGCAGGAGCACTCGAACTGATAGGCGAAACTAGACCAAGAAACGTCTGTTCTGACCTACCAAGTTGCATATCCAATGCAATGAAGCGAAGGCTGCACTGGAGGGCAGCACAACACCATAAGCACTCAAGCACAAGAGTTAACACAGTGTCAACGGCATAGCGGTGACAGCTGCATAACCTTACAGCCATACACAGAGTTAACAGTACATTGAAAACTACTGTGTAATGCGGAAACAGCTATGTATAGTCATTATATACATTATAGTCATAACACAGAGTTAGCAGCAATGGTAACTCTGCATAATGCAGACTACTGTACAGCTGGTGGTAACAGTTCATGAGTACATAAATAAAACTCACCAAACCCACGACGCTATAGGCAGTACTTGAAACCCTGGCGAACGTGTTCTGAGAAGACAGCCAGCATACCTAAATCCCGTAGGCATTAAACCACATTGAAAAGCGTCGAATTCAGTGAGAAAGTCTCAGTCCCTAGTACCATCCACCAAGCACACAAACAGCTAGTCAGACTGCTGCCTAGTGGTCCACGTACATCCGCAAAGCCCTTACAGGGCCAACAGCACTTGTGAGGCTGACGGCTCAACAGATAAGGCGGGCAGGGATCAATCTGTGCTCTGAACGGTTTAAGCGACTTCGGAACGCAGCTTGGTATCGGACGGAGAGTGACGCTGCAGTCACTAGGTCCGAGACAATGCAACATCATTCACGTAGAATGAGCGTAGATCTCCAAGTGCTTCGCTGGGGCGAGAGCAGGTGGAAAGGTCATTCTCAAAGAGATCTCTCAGCACTTATTAGTGTGAAGTGTCTTGCTCAACTAAGGACCCAGCAGCGGACACACAAGAAGGTTCCACAGCTTGGGGCTGGGGTGCCAATCGTCTGAGGGGGATAGTCATGGGGGAGCCCCATAACTCTCTCAGGTCCGTGAACCGGGGATGATAGGCCAGTAAGGGGGTCACGAGGAATTTACACATAACTGAATGTACATAAACACAGTGCCAGTGGCCGTAGCGACAACAACTGAGAATATACGCAGTTAGATAATAGCCCCATAATAGCATAGCGCCTCAGAAGTACACAAACACAGTCGTAGCCGTAGCTAGAACTGTGAGTATACGAGTTAGTACAGAATAGCCAGTTGCACTGAAGGAAACGGGGCAACATAACAGCGTAGCACATGTACGTAACAGCATCGGTCGCTGTAGCGCCAACTATACGCAGTAGCTCAGTATAGGCACTGAAGGATACGGGGCAACACCGCAGCATGAACACATGCATGTGCAAATAAATGCAGCGCAGGTCATCGTATCGACAGAGACTGTGAATATGCACAGTTCGACTAGGGTAGCTAGTTGCACTAAGATACAGGGCAACATGACAGCATAACACAAGTGCGTAAGAATAGCGCATCCATGTATATACATAACGCAGCGTAAGTCACCGTAGCTGAGATGCACAGTTAGATCAGGATGGCTAGCTGCACTGAAGGAAACAGGGCAGCATTACAGCGTAACACATCTGTGCACATACATACATCCAGAAACTGTGAATATGCACGGTAGATTAGGATAGCTAGTTTTGCACTGAAGGAACAGGGCAACAAAATAGCAAAAACACGTCCTTGTACGTACATAAGTGCAGTGTAGTCGCCATAGCGACAGAACTGTGAATATGCACAGTTAGATAGGACAGCTGGTTGTTGCACTGAAGGATAGAGGGCAACATAACAGCATAACACATCAGTGTGCACATTTAAAACATCTGTGTGTATAATGCAGCGCTAGTCGTCGAAGCGACCGAAACTGCATGAATATGCGCAGTTCAAACACAATGGTCAGTTACATTGAGGGCAACATAACAGCATAACGCTTCAGTTGTGTACACAGATGCAGTGCAAGTCGCCGTAGCGACGACTGTGACTATGCACAGTTAGATAGGATAGCTAGTTGCACTGAAGGATACAGGGCAACGTGATAGCCTAGTTACATTGATGTGTACAAAACACAGCGTCAGAAGCATAGCGACATCGACTGTGAATACGTAGTTAATCAGAATAGCCGGTTGCACTGAGGATACAGGGCAATATATAACGGCATAAATCATAGACACATATCAATGTACATAACACAGCGTCAGTGGCAGCGCACAACAACTGTGAATACACAATAATCAGAGTAGCCAGTTGCACTGAAGGAACAGGGCAATATATAGCGGCGTAATCGTAACACATATCAGTGCGTAGTGTGTACACAGCGTCAGTTGCATCGCGCAACAACTGTGAATACGTACTGTGTAGTAATCAGAATAGCCATTGCACTGAAGGATACAGGGCAATATATAACGGCAAAATCATAACACATATAGTGTGTAGTGTGTACGTAAACACAGCGTCGGTTGCATCGGGCAACAACTGCGAATACGTACTGTGTAGTAATCAGAATAGCCATTGCACTGAAGGATACAGGGCAATACACAACTGCAAAATTCATAACACATCAGTGTGTAGTGTGTACATAAACACAGCGTCAGCTGCATCGCGCAACAACTGTGAATACGTAGTAGTCAGAATAGCCATTGCACTGAAGGATACAGGGCAATATACAAGGGCAAAATTCATAACACATATCAGTGTGTAGTGAGCATATAAACACAGCGTCAGTTGCATCACGCAACAACTGTGAATACGTAGTAGTCAGAATAGCCATTGCACTGAAGGATACAGGGCAATATACAACGGCAAAATTCATAACACACATCAGTGTGTAGTGTGTACATAAACACAGCGTCAGCTGCATCGCGCAACAACTGTGAATACGTAGTAGTCAGAATAGCCATTGCACTGAGGGATACAGGGCAATATACAACGGCAAAATTCATAACACACATCAGTGTGTAGTGTGTACATAAACACAGCGTCAGCTGCATCGCGCAACAACTGTGAATACGTAGTAGTCAGAATAGCCATTGCACTGAAGGATACAGGGCAATATACAACGGCAAAATTCATAACACACATCAGTGTGTAGTGTGTAGTGTGTACATAAACACAGCGTCAGCTGCATCGCGCAACAACTGTGAATACGTAGTAGTCAGAATAGCCATTGCACTGAAGGATACAGGGCAATATACGACGGCAAAATTCATAACACAAATCAGTGCGTAGTGTAGTGTGTACATAAACACAGCGTCAGTTGCATCACGCAACAACTGTGAATACGTAGTAGTCAGAATAGCCATTGCACTGAGGATACAGGGCAATATACAACGGCAAAATTCATAACACACATCAGTGTGTAGTGTAGTGTGTACATAAACACAGCGTCAGTTGCATCGCGCAACAACTGTGAATACGTAGTAGTCAGAATAGCCATTGCACTGAAGGATACAGGGCAATATACGACGGCAAAATTCATAACACAAATCAGTGCGTACGTAAACACAGCGTCAGTTGCATCACGCAACAACTGCGAATGTACTGTGTAGAAATCAGAATAGCCATTTGCGCTGAAAAATACAGGGCAATATATAGTGGCATAAATCCTAACACATAACAGTGTGTAGTGTGTACGTAACACAGCGTAGTTGCATCACACAACAACTGTGACTATGTAGTAATCAAAATAGCCCGTTGCACTGAAGTATACAGGGCAATATCGTGGCATAACCATAACACACACATATCAGTGTACATAAACACAGCGTCAGTGGCATCGCACAACAACTGTGAATACATAGTTGAATCAGAATAGCCAGTTGCACTGAAGGATACAGGGCAATATATAACGGCACAAATCATAGCACATTTCAGTGTGCAGTGTGTACATAAACACAGCGTCAGTGGCGTAGCGACAACAACTGTGAATACGTAGTTAAATCAGCATGGCCAGTTGCACTGAAGGATACAGGGCAGCCTGACAACATAAGCTGTAAGCACATCAAAATGTAATGTTACGTTGGCCCAGCGTCAACAGCATAAGCGGTAACGACTGCGCAACCCCGTAGTCAAGACTGACTAGGGGTAAACAACACTCACCGGATTGCGGCTGTGCACTTTCCATTGTCAGAGCGGGACGGCTAGAGACCTCTATGCTAGAAACTCATAACATCCGTAGTTCCCTTTTTTTTCTTATTAGACACGGAGCCATGGCCTTTGCCTCGTCTCTCTAGACGCGCGTCTTGCGCACGACTACCAAAGGACGCCGTGGAAAGACGGAATCTTTCTTGAAGTAGCCTGGCTGAGATACCGGGCTAAGTATCCTTATCAACAGAGCCTCTCGCGTCGAGTCCTTCTAGCGAGCCCGCGAAGAGGACCGGAGTGGCGACGGGCAGCGTCATACTCGTCTTAGGGCGGGAGAGGGCCCACCAGCCGCCTGCTGGCGGCAGTGGGCCTCATCTCCGCTGATGCCCGGGTTTATTCCCCTGAGGGCGCGCACTGTCCGGCACATGCCCGCCGTCGTGAGTGCGGCGTCGGTTGATCCTTGCTAGGGTAGAGCGAGTCGATAGGACCCGCACATATCTGGCATGTAAGTTAGCAGCCATCGGATGCGGGGAGGAAACATGGTGAGTAACCTCTATTGCAACTTCCACGATGACTTCAGATAAGACTTCTAGCGTGAAGAAAGAGATTCTGACGTAATTGTCGCGCCCATGCTATTTATACTGCCCGCGGTCCGGTCAGCATTTGCATGTTTCGCGTCAATTGGCCAGCTGTCTCCAGCTGGCGTTAGCCTATAAGATTTCAGTGGAAATGAGGAGGAAGGGAGTTCCCATATACGTCAGTGACGTAATGTCGAAGTGACCGCCTTGAAAGGGAACAGTGCAATCCATGCTGTTGTTTACATCCGAGTACCTCCAATATGGCCGCGCATCCGGGTAACTGACCAAATCGTGACGTAGGTGAAAACCCTCTCACCATCGGAGGATTGTTGTCGTCATCAAGATGGAGTTCGGGCCGGGGAAAGTGTCGGTGTTGGTGATGCGTTTGTCAACACATTGGCGCGCTCCGCTAACTCATTTTACCCACTTATGCTACATATTCAGTTTGATGTGAAAATGTGAATGTAGAGGTAACATTATCCATTTTTCCTGTTTTTTATTTTATGTAACCATCTTTTGTCATACGACGTCATGTCATTTAGTTATTAGGCTTGTTCGACTTCATGCAGCTCTGCGCAGACCGATCGGCGGCTGACTTGAAGCAGTGCATGCCGGTTAGAAATTTTGTCCGACTTGATACAGCGCCGACGCCACGTGACTGTGACGTATGCCATCAAAGTACCGCGAGAGCGATTCGAGAGTAGCCGGGGAACTCAGCCAGCGCAGCTTCTCAAGAGCGGCTGCACTGGGCTGCACGAGGGCTGATGACGACACAGCTGTTCCACGATTGGCCGGATTCACTGCATGACAACGATCACGTGTGTTTCGTGTTTATCCGAACACCTTTAGTTCCTCTAACGCTCACAAATCATTTTTTTTTATAACAGTAAACACTCTTTTCATGTAGTTGCGATGTTATATTGTGTCATGTTTATCAAATTAAAACTGATTAAAAAAACATAGACTCCACTTCATTGATAGTAGCTTATGTTGAACTTTATTCTTGTTCAAACAGACGCTGTATAAAGCAGTACAAAGTATTGAATGAAAATGTCTCTGAAACATCTGTGTATTATTTGGCGAATATTGCATTTATTTCACTGCAGCTGTGGTAAAGTATGCAAACACCACGTGAGCGGTCACTACGGGAACCAGAAAGTGTCCGACTTCACGTCTCCGTTTGCAGCTCCTCCCCGCCTGCACGCGGCTACTCTCGCCGATCGGTTACATCCAGCCGCAGCCGATGCGGCTGGATGTAACCGATCGGCGAGACGTGAAGTCGGACACTTTCTGGTTCCCGTAGTGACCGCTCACGTGGTGTTTGCATACTTTACCACAGCTGCAGTGAAATAAATGCAATATTCGCCAAATAATACACAGATGTTTCAGAGACATTTTCATTCAATACTTTGTACTGCTTTATACAGCGTCTGTTTGAACAAGAATAAAGTTCAACATAAGCTACTATCAATGAAGTGGAGTCTATGTTTTTTTAATCAGTTTTAATTTGATAAATATGACACAATATATCATGACAACGACATGAAAAGAGTGTTCACTGTTATAATAAACTGATTTGAGAGCTTTAGAGGAACTAAAGGTGTTCGAATAAACACGAAACACACGTGATCGTTGTCATGTGGTGAATCCGGCCAATCGTGGAACAGCTGTATCGTCACCAGCCCATGTGCAGCCCAGTGCAGCCGCTCTTGAGAAGCTGCGCTGGCTGAGTTCTCCGGCTACTCTCGAAACGCTCTCGCGGTACTTTGATGGCATACGTCACAGTCACGTGGCGTCGGCGCTGTATCAAGCTGTCTATGGTATCAAGTCGGACAAAATTTCTAACCGGCATGCAGTGCTTCAAGTCAGCCGCCGATCGGTCTGCGCAGAGCGGCATGAAGTCGAACAAGCCTGTAATCTTTAATAAATACACCGTTCTGATTTCACACATTTGATCTGAATTGCTTGGAAACATAACGTCATAAAAACGAGCCAGACAATACTTTTTTTCCCGCACACGTTTACTGGGTATAAATGGCAAAACATGAAGTGCTGCATGCATATATTTGAGGGAAGTGGACCCACCATTCCCTTCACAGACACAAGCTGGGACAAATTCATTAAATTAGTGTTTCTGTGTAAAGACCTTGAGTGCAGAGAAAGTATTATAGCAGAAGAGGCAGTACAGGCATACAAGTTACAAAGCCATGAACCTACAAACCAGTTAGTCAAACCAGCTAACACTGGCTACCACAGGGAGTGCTACAGCCATTTCACAAATATCACGAAGATAAAACGAGCACAAAAGGAGAGGAGAGAAGGCAGTATTAGTTGAAGGAACTGCAAAGGAAGGTTAGTATTATATGGTATAGACAGGCGGTGCAGTATAAGACATACAGTGCAGTGTAGACAGTAATATAAATTAAATATAAATGTGCAATGTATTAGCAGTAGCCTTACAAGAGCAGAATAGATATGGATATGCAGTATGAACAACATATGTGCAGTGTAGTAGCAGTAACAGTATAAGAGTAGTACAAATAATATATAGATAATATACAGTGTATTAACAATTAAAACACCCTGCAAAAATGTACCCTTCCAATTATGGCATCATTAACATCAACAAGGCCGGACACCTGAACGCTGTGAAACTGGTCTATTACCCATGTTAAGGGAACAGGTGGAACCAATATATGGAGCATGAGTTTTCCCCTGCTGAAAGTTACAAACCATTTTTCCTTAATCAGTGATGTGGGGAAGGGTGCAGAACCTAGATCTATTGTTTTGCACTTTTTTTAGTGGTAGAGGCAGAGGATGATGAGGCAACTCCAGTAAAAGCATGGGCTCTGAGGTCTTGCGCCCATGATCTCTAGACGTCCAGCTCCAGAGGCCATACTGGCATACTGAAACTTGTGCACTGCTCGTGTAAAAAAATAAAATAAATTGTGTTAAGGGTAGATGCACATGTAAACTGCATGAGTTGCCACGTACAAACCTCTTTCAGTGTGTAAACTGTGACAATAAGTCATTTGAAGATTACTAGGGCACATGTGTGCATGTATGAACACGTGTGGAGGGGGTGTGTGTGTGTGTGTGTGTGTGTGTGTGTGTGTGTGTTGGCTGCTCCTGCAGAAGTAAATCTGTATGACATGTTTATGTACATTATAACTCTGCTCTGTTTGATAGCCTATGTTCTTTAGTCACAATGACTGGTATGTGTCTGTGTAACAAGGTCTAGCCATTTCAAAGCCTGCTTTCTCAAACAAAGATGTTTTATGGAAACAAGTATATGACTATGAAAGGGAATATAAAGTTAGAGATATACCCAAACTAAATGTTCTTCTATTCATTGTATTCAACATTTTTTATTTTTAGAACTGGTGATAAGTCCTTCTATGAAGGTCTCTTCTTTGCTCCTGACAATGATGTGGCCTCTTTCGTTGAGAAGCTGCAATCAGGCATGAGAGTGGTAAGACTGAATGAAATGTACACATTCACCAGCCAAACTATTATCATATCATGTTTGGCTCACTTTTGTCTTCACTTTTCACTTTAGTCTACATTATTATTACCACAACACACAGGTGCTTCCGGTTGTGCCAGCTGCACCTCCTTAATGTCCACCACATCTCAGGTTCTTTTGTCAGTTTGAGATGGCTCAAGCTTTGTAGCATGCCATGTTTTCCTGCTGATAGTACCCATTTAATGTTTGGGTACATAGGGGTCATGAAGTAATGAACAAGGCTGTGGAATTCTAGATATTATCAGAGGGAAAAGTGTGCTGTTAAAACAGCCTCACGCCACCATCAGCAGCCTAAACATTGATTTAAAGCATTATGTATTCAGGCTTTCTTGCTGGTTATGTACAATTATGATTTTACTTCTTGAATTTTACTGCATCCAAGCCAGTGGATGACAGATGTGAAAGAGTGGGCACTAAGAGGTACGACAACAATGCTGATAACCAGTCAATAGTTGCTTTTCCATCCAACCTTTTAATGCGCATTGGAACTATTCAAAGAAGAAATCCCGGTTGGAAACCCGTGAGATGCACATAATAATTTCTAATGCGCATAGATAATTGATTCGCTAGAGGGGGGTGAATTAACTCTTGATGCGCATAAGGTATGATGGGAATTAAGTTGATGTAAACAGTTTATTTGCATACATTCACATTTGTTGTATTGTGACACCTCATGTTTTAATGGTACAGCTGGGTAAATGTCTTTAAGAAAAAGTAATTCTTAATGCACATAACACATGGATGGAAAAGCAAGCAGATGCACGTGTTCGTAAGCCACATTTTCATGAATGCGCATACAATATGCAAATGATTTAGATGCTAACGCAACTATAGGTGATGAAAGCAGATGATTAAAGGGCCTTTTCAAGGGCATGTTCAGGGTAACAAGAAAAACATAATTTTCATATCAATAAGGTTGACGTGATCGTTATGGATATGTTTTCTTGCACACTCGTGTTGCAGGCAATAGTACCCAAAAACTTAGGGAAAGACGGCGGATATCCACACTTAAAGACAACCTGACAGAAGCCATCTCACTGTACAACAGTTCATCGGACCAGAAAATTGACCCTGAGGAGGCAACCAGTGGAAGAGGAGGCTACATCTGGCCCTGGGAGGAAGAACCAAATGGTCAGACCTGACAATTTTTTCCCCCGTAAACACAGTTGAACTCTTAAAGATTACTCTTACATTGACAGCGGTTTGAAGTTGCATTATGATTACAAGAGAAGGGATCAGTTTGTAATCAGCGTAAACTGATACTTGTTTCCATTTTTATGTTTTGTCTACAGCTGGGATTGGATTGGATGTCAAAAGAAAGATGTTTGACCAGGTGATGCTTGTGAGTAGACTGGAGGAAGAAAAAGACATCCTCCTTTGTGAGATGACGCAGCATTGTCGTAACTTGCAGAGAAAAGTTGAGGAGTTGCAAACTGTCATTGACACCGGAAGCCATTTAAGTAAGTAGTCAAATAACATTTCCCCCTCACACTGAATTCATGAATGATGGTAAACTGCATACCAGTGCTTTGTCATGTCATTTTTATTTTTCAAATAAAATATATTCTGCGATCTCTTGTAAGGCTGTTCACAGACGCTGTCCAAGGAGGGAAGCAGAGGCCTAAGATGTGCCCTGCGTAGCAGACTACATCACATTACACATCACCTGCAAGAAGTCAAGAGACAATACACCTTAATCTTCAGGGATCAACTTGACAATGACTATTTCCATTACACAGAAGATGACCATACAAACGAAGACAGCAGTGAGGAGGAGGAAGACGAGGAGGATGAATTTACAGAAGAAGAGGAAGACACAGCAGAAGACTGACTTGCAATATATAGATCGGTAGATACTTTCAATTGAGCTCTTAGTAGAGCTAGCATTCTTTGTCTCCCAGTTGTGCCTGCAGGCCTGTTAACACCTTGCACTGAGCTCCAATCACTGGTTCAACACCACACACACACACACACACACACACACACACTCACTCACTCACTCACTCACTCACTCACTCTCACACACACACAGTCACTCACTCACTCACTCACACACACACACACCACACACACACACACTCACTCACTCACACACACACACACACACACACTCACACTCACACACTCACACACTCATACACCACACACCACATACACTCACTCACACACACACACACACACACACACACACACACACACACACACACACACACACACACACACACCATCACTCACTCACTCACTCACTCACTCACTCACACACACCACATACACTCACTCACTCACTCACACATACACACACACACACACACACACACACACTCACACTCACACACACACACACACACTCATACACCACACATACTCACTTACACCACTCACACACACCACACACACACTCACCCACACCACACACACTCACTCACTCACTCACTCACTCACTCACTCACTCACTCACACCACACTCACTCACTCACTCACACCACACACACACACACACACACTCACTCACTCACTCACTCACTCACACACACTCACTCACTCACACCACACACACTCACTCACTCACACACCTCACACACTCACTCACTCACTCACACAGGGGGTTTACAGTGTGCCGCTGTGGTATATAATGGCAATCACCAATGATGTTTAGCTATGCATGTATGCTCTACATGTAAGGACTCTTTAAGGATGATCTTTTATATACGTTATCTGTGTATGACAAATCTGGTTTCAACAAAAGTGTAAATCATCCTTCTGCGGTTTGTGCCAATCCACTCAATCTGAACGGCACACACACACCTGGACACAGTATGAATGACCACGGGACTTCACTTCAGCAGCAAAATGGACATGATAACACCACTCCGCCACAACAACCTCTGCTCACGGACACAATCTCAGCTGAGCCCTGCACACAGAGCTCACCACAGACAGCCATATCAGAACTGCTTGAAGATTCAGCACCCAAGGACGACTTCCTGGAAAACAGCCAGGGAAGCCAGGACAGCATATTACAGCCTCCTATAACACCAGAGCAACAGCCCCTTTCACCAGACACTTTCTCCCTCTCCCCTGCAACGCCACTACTGTGCTTCTCACAGAAAATGGAAGAACTGGTGCATGCTGGAACCAGACTATCCCACTCTTTTGCTGCAAGCCCCCAGATACCAACTAAAAAAAGACAGGCACCACTACCACCAAAGCCTGCGGGCCCAGCTCGCCCTCCCCCTCCTCCTGTGAGAGCTCTTCGGCCTCTGCCACAACGCCAGGGCCCACAGCCTCCTCCTTCTGCTCGAGGTGAACCAAAAACAACTGATACCAGCTCTCAGTGATATGTGTCGGGTCCCCGTTTTGATAACAGTAACTTTCTCAAATGTTTACAAAACAAGCGGGAACCCAGTGTGCCTGCATCTTTCTCTATTGCTGTTCTATTACATGATAGAAAGTCTAAGGCCTTCAATAGCCGTACAGCAAACCCAACTAATCTGGTGCCTATTACACGTCAAACTAATATTGCTGTGGGGAAAAGTAAGTCTGTTAAGTTAGCTCTTTTAAACATTCGCTCACTTAAAAATAAATCACTTCTAGTCAACGACTTAATAACCACAAACAACCTGGATTTTATGCTTCTAAATGAAACCTGGCTAGAAGACAGCTACAGTGCAACAATCCTCAATGAAGCAGCCCCTCCTAACTTTACTTTTATGAGTGTCTGCAGAGCTGTTAAGAGAGGTGGGGGTCTAGCTGCTCTTTTTAAAGATATCTATCAATGTAAGCAAATATCATTTGGGAATTACTTGTCTTTCGAATATCTGGGTATTGTGTTAAAAGGTGCTCCACGCATTTTACTTTTCATTATTTACAGGCCTCCAAAATACTCTCCAGCCTTTGCTGAGGACTTTACAGAACTATTATCAACAATTACCTCAGAGTTTGACTGTTTTGCCATTGCTGGAGATTTTAACATCCATATAGATAATGCAGAAAACAATATGGCAAAATAAATCAAAACTGTTTTAAAAACTTTTGATCTGACTCAGCATGTACATGGACCCACACACAATCGTGGACACACTTTAGATTTACTTATCAGTAAGGGTCTAAACATTTCATCGATTGTTATTAAGGATGGAGCACTGTCTGATCATTTCTGTATTTTCTTTGATATATTGATCTCTCCTGCCATTGAAGCTAGATCTGTGTCTGTCAAGAAGAGATGCTTAAATGAGAACACTAGTGTCCTATTTATTAAGGCTATATCCTTAACACCAAGCATATCTGCAGACTCTGTTGATTTTCTCCTTGATTCTTTTAACTCAAAAGTTAAAGGTGTAATTGATGATATTGCTCCTGTGAAAGTCAGGAAGAAGAGTGGCAGACAAAAAGCACCTTGGAGAAACTCAACAACAGTGCAAAATATGAAAAGACAATGCAGAAAAGCAGAGCGCATGTGGCGGAAGACAAAACTTGTAGTCCATTATAACATCTACAAAGACAGCCTTCATGCTTTCAATATGGAACTAGGCAAAGCTAGACAGACTTTCTTCTCAAATATTATAAACAGCAATTTAAACAACACACGCACTCTTTTTGCTACTGTAGAGAGACTGACAAACCCCCCAAGCCAGATTCCCAGTGAAATGCTCTCAGACAGCAAGTGCCGTGAGTTTGCGTCTTTCTTCTCTGAGAAAATCAATAATATCAGAAAGGTGATCAGCACATCCTTGACTTGCGCTGGGGTCAGACAAATCAAACCACCTGAGAAAGTAGTTACTATGTCTGATTTCAAAGAAATTGATGGCAAAATTTTGGAAGAAACCGTACAGCACCTTAAAACATCAACCTGCGCTCTTGACACACTTCCCACATCGTTTTTCAAAAGTGTGTTAAACAGTTTAGAAGCAGATCTTCTAGAAGTGGTAAATGCCTCACTTCTCTCTGGGAGTTTTCCAAACTCCCTGAAAACTGCAGTTGTCAAGCCCCTCCTGAAAAAGAGCAATCTGGATAAGACCATATTAAGCAACTATAGACCGATCTCAAATCTTCCTTTCATAGGTAAGATCATTGAAAAAGTTGTCTTCAATCAGCTGAACAAATTCTTATGCTCGAATGGATACTTTGACAATTTTCAATCTGGTTTCCGACCGCACCACAGCACAGAGACAGCGCTCATAAAGATAATAAACGATATTCGCTTAAATACTGACTCAGGCAAATTATCAGTGCTGGTACTACTCGACCTCAGTGCTGCATTTGACACTGTCGATCACAACATACTTCTGGGCAGGCTGGAAAACTGGGTGGGGCTTTCTGGGATAGTCCTAAAATGGTTCAGGTCATACTTAGATGGGAGAGGTTATTATGTGAGTATAGGAGACCATAAGTCTGAGTGGACATCCATGACATGCGGAGTCCCTCAAGGCTCAATTCTTGCGCCACTCCTCTTCAACCTGTATATGCTCCCAATGAGCCAAATAATGAGAAAGAACCAAATTGCTTACCACAGCTATGCAGACGACACACAGATTTACTTAGCCCTATCGCCTAACGATTACAGCCCCATTGACTCCCTGTGCCAATGCATTGATGAAGTTAACAGTTGGATGTGTCAAAACTTTCTTCAGTTAAACAAAGACAAAACTGAAGTCATTGCGTTTGGAAACAAAGATGAAGTTCTCAAGGTGAACGCATACCTTCACTCTAGGGGTCAAACAACCAAAAATCAAGTCAGGAATCTTGGTGTGACACTAGAGTCAGAGCTTAGTTTCAGTAGTCATGTCAAAGCAATAACTAAATCAGCATACTATCATCTGAAAAATATTGCAAGAATTAGATGCTTTGTTTCCAGACAAGACTTAGAGAAACTTGTGCATGCTTTCATCACCACCAGGGTGGATTATTGTAATGGACTCCTCACTGGCCTTCCCAAAAAGACCATAAGACAGTTGCAGCTCATACAGAACGCTGCCGCCAGGATTCTGAGCAGAACCAGAAAATATGAACATATCACACCAGTCCTCAGGTCTTTACACTGGCTCCCAGTTAAATTTAGGATTGATTTTAAAGTATTATTACTGGTATATAAATCATTCAATGGCCTAGGACCTCAATACATTGCAGATATGCTCACTGAATATAAACCCAACAGATCACTCAGATCACTAGGATCATATCAGCTTGAAATACCAAGGGTTCACTCTAAGCATGGCGAGTCCGCTTTTAGCTATTATGCCAGCCGCAGCTGGAACCAGCTTCCAGAGGAGATCAGACGTGCTCCTACAGTAATCACATTCAAATCCAGACTCAAAACACATCTGTTTAGCTGTGCATTTACTGAATGAGCACTGTGCCGCTGTTCTTCCGACTGTTTGTACTGTACTGTATTTTATTTTTATTTTTATAAACTGTTTTAATTATTCTTATTTCTTTTTATTATTTTAATTTATTCTATGTAAAGCACTTTGAATTGCCATTGTGTATGAAATGTGCTATATAAATAAACTTGCCTTGCCTTGCCTATCATCTCACTGTTACATTTCATTGTGTGTCACTTTGGACAAAGTACGATGTATAATAGTTGAGAAAGTTGAAGTAGTTAGTATTAGTACTAGCAGCAGCAGCAGCAGCAGCGGAAGTAGTAGTAGTAGTAGTAGTAGTAGTACTTGTTGCTAGTTTTAATTATAGTTTTAAACTTCAACAGAGTATACACCTTCCAGGAAGTTAACATTTGTCAATGGAGAGTGGCCAGACTCTTTTTGTAAATGAAATGAAGTACGAGAGTCTGGTAGGACCAGGCTAACCTGTCTTGGCCACTGCCTGGAAATCATCCTAAGGGTCTGCTCCAAAACCACCTCAGTTTGGAATACTAAAATGACAGTGGAATAATACATTTTGAGTACTTAAAAACATCTGACTGTTAAATTCACTTTTTTGTTTTATTTTTATTAGAGATCTCAATACAAAACAATGTCCACACTTTCATTGATATTAGGCTTGTTTGAGATGACCAAAATCTGTGCAGAACCGATCACCGGTGATCAGCGCGAGATGCATGCCGGTTAGAAATGTGTCCGAGTGCGGTCCGCCTTTCTCTGATGTCATTCTGACGTATGTCAAACCACCGACTGCGCTGATCAAAAGCACGATGGGAAACGACTTGCTGACGACACAGCTTAATGTCCATTGGCTTAAACAACTGTGATGGAGCCTATTGTTCTCTTTAAAAAAAAAAAGATTTTAAAACTCTGATATCATGTTTTATGTGTAGTGTTGTGGAAATTCTTTTCTCAACTTTTCTCAATAATTGTAAGACAGTAGGATATCTCAAAAGGTTAAAGATCAGCTTTATTTCTTGCAAGAAAGGCTGTTCACACATCAGTCAGAGTCTGATATGAGAAGCGCCCCGACTTCTGCTTTTTGCCCAGCTTATATACACAAAACACATCCTGGTCTGTCTCAAAAGATCGCCTTAGTTACCTTAAAAGGAAATGTCTCTCGTTCGAGATCTCTGGTCTAACATAAATTCTATCTAGACAGAACAATATCGCGTCTGAAAAAGTTTCCTGTTTTTAGCTGCAGCTTTTTCACACATTTTGCTTATCTCTATTTCTATCCAAGCTGCGCACATACTTTTCACACTTGAAGTACAACAATAGGTCACTTTGAGTACACATAGTCTCTTTGCTACTAAGTCGTCTATCACCCAGGACATTTTGTTCCTGCAAGCTTATATGATTATATTTCTTTAAATGCTTATGAGTGAAAATAAATATTCAACGTTAACACAAGTTGCACACATCTGAAAGTAAAAAACACATCTAAATGTAAAATTTCCAATACAAATCCACCCCATGTTCATGTCACATACACACAATTTGACATTTACTTCTCCATAATCATAGTAATTTACAACAGGTAAATTTTCCCATGGTCATTTAATTTCTTAGTCAAACTCATGTTCGCTCTCGTTCTCGTATACCTCATCTTCAGGCACTGTAACCTCAAACTCATCTTCTTCCCAACATTCTAATTCTAGCAATCTAATTCTATTTTCAGAAAAAACTAATCATACCATAGTACATTGCCTTTTAACTTTGAATCAAGTTTCATTATCCTTTGCTAAATTTCGAATCACATTGATCTATTAGGCCTTTAACAGGCTGATACCTGCTGATTAACCATTTTTCGTACCCTATTTTGCTAGCTTTTATTTCAAGTAGGCTATTGTTTTACTTAGTCAGATCTATTTAAGGATCTGTGTAATAAAATCTAACCAAAAAGTTCTAAAATACTTTCATTTTTATCCTTAACACAAATATCAATAATTGTATTACCTTGTTTCAAACAATGTCATTAATTTTAAAATTAACTCTCACCCAGCTGTTGCCATGAGAATAGATTTAGCTGCTGATGTGCCATATAATCATTAATCACCTATCCTAAAATCCTATTTTTCCAGAATTAACCGATGGACATAACATGTCCTGCCTCTATTTGTTGGCAATGCGGAATAGTTCATAATGGATCCATTGATCCAGATCATTAAATCTGTAACTTCATTTTGAATTAAGAAAGCTTTTTAGAATTTTGCTTTACCGAGCAAATATTCTATTTCACTGAAATGTCTTAACTGTTTAGTTTCATTTTAGTTTAAATTTAACATTTCAACTGTGTTAAATTCAAATTCAAAAGTGTTACATTGTTCTTGGTCTAGGTTTTAACTTTGTGCCCCCTACATAATTATTTTTAATTCGTTGAAGACCTTTCTCAACAAAACAAGTCCATATTTCATTTATGGAAGCCTGGCTAAATTAGCAAGCACTGTTACTGTATTCCTAGATAGACTAGACCCGCAGTCACCTCTCAGATATCAAATACAGACATTAGACAATACATGAAAGGAAAATTTCAATAATCAACTGGTAACTTCTTTAACTAATAATAATCCAGAAATTAAATATGTTTCCCAAAATCAATCTCCTTTTGAAAGTTTTTCTTTTGCTATTTTAACAAATGGAAACACCTAAAAAATATTTAATTTAGTCATTAATTAATCGCTATAGAAGTTTACCCAATTATCTATTCGGACCTAGTCCAGCAAAGTAACTTATCCTCTCTTATTAGAGAACAACTATTACAACTATACATTTTTTTTAGCATCTACGATATCTGAATTAGGGTTCTAAACCCCTCAAGTTTCTTCAAAAATAGTCCCTAGATTATTTTTATCTTTACAGTAATGTACCTATTTAGAGTCCTTATACTCTACAGAATTAAGAAATTTTCCTCTTCTTAATTTACGAGTACCTGAATGTACCTATTAATTAGTAATTGTTCAAATCATGAGATCTATATCAATTCTCAGTTGCACAGTTTGATTGAACTGAATAAAAACATCAATTGACATAACACACAATTAATAGTCTAGATGGAAATAGGTGTCCACGCGCACCCCCTGGCTTTTTTTATGCCACCTGATTTTTTAAAATCTTTAAAGTGTCTATTTTCAGAATCTGCCAGGTACCAAGCTGAAATAATGTCCCAAAGGCTTCATTTTTAACCCTTTGCGGAACCCGACCGGAACTCGTAAAATAAAAAACTTATATAGAAAGTGGCTTAACATTTGAAGTAAACGACATACAGAGACAAATGAACACATTTTCCCATACAATTCTGACCCCAGGAATTTAATGGAATGGTTATTTTTAACATTTGATAACATATTGACCCTATTTCTGGACAAAAATGTGTAGAGGATCAACTATATTTTCATTTTCTGAAGCGCATAGGGTGATTTCTTTTTCACAAACTGTTATTTCTTTATCATTCAAGTGTCTATTTTAAAATTAAATTGGGTACCAAGCTGAAATAATGTCCAAAATGCTTTATTTTTAACCCTTTGCACCAAACCCGAAAAATCGAATGTGATTTAAAGTGCCATAACTTTTGATGTAAACAACTCACAGAGACAAATGGACACATTTTTCCATACAATTCTGACCCAGGGAAATTGTTATTTGTTATATTTTACAACATCTTGACCATCTATGGTCAAAAACAGCAAAAAAAGCTAATTTGACACCATTTTTATTATACTAATAGCAGGCTGAAATGGGGTTTATTTGAACCTTTTACTGCACCTATCCTGAACCTTAAGAAATTGAAAATAGCTTTACTTTTGAAGTAAACAAAACAAAACAAAACAAAACAAAGCAAATTAACTTAAAAAAAAAAAAATCCAAAAAGGTCCAAAAAGTTGACTAACTGCCAGTTTGGGAATGTTGGGGCTTTGCAGTTGGCAGTTGTGGTACCTACAGATCGCCATCTCACACTGCTCTCTCTTTTGGAACAATTTCAGTACGTATTTGAAACTATAATTAAGATATACCTTTGTAGTCATAACTAAGTCATAAGTCATTTTTCAACAGTTTTTACTATAATCACAGGCTTTCGGAAAGCGAGAAGCTATCATATCTGCACAGTATCCGAGATATGAGACTCTGTTAAGCAGCCAGTTCACCATACCGCAAGATGGATATTTGTGAACAGATTCCATTTACATTAGAGGACTTGCCTTTGGATACAATTGGCTATCACCAATACTGCTATAAAAGCTTTACAGGGAAAATAGATTGTTTACAAGTGTCAAAGGCTTCTACATCTGGTGAATCATCATCATTGAAAAAGGACTCTCTGCGCCATGTCAAATCTCTGTCAATTCAATCCGAAGGAGCTCCAAGAAGGTGTTCCTTCTTGTTTCCCAATCAGTGACAAAGCAAAATTCAAGTTCAAGGGCAAGACTGAAAAGCTTACAAAGTTTCAGAGTTGGAAACACAAGTAACTAGCCTGGAAAGTTATTGAACCTAGGGCACAGGAATTAAAGAAGAGGCTCTTTATTGCAAGGTTTAGGACAAGGACCTTTTTGCAATGGAAGCTAAGTATCATCTATCATACAGAAACAACTTCAACACAGAGTACCAAACCCATGAGCATGGAAGGGAGAGAGCAGAAAAGGCAGCAGACACAGCCTGCAGGCCCAGAAGATAGCAGCACATAACAAGTCGTATTGTGTGGTAAAAGATTTACATTCTTAGGAATGTGATTGAATGCAAAGAGGTTGTCCAGCTAAGACCCATGTACAACTTGTACATGAAGACATTGGAAAATAACGGTCATTGGAAACGAGAACGGTCACTTCATATTGCATAGCTAATACGCAGTGGGAAACTCCTTTCCTCGAGCTAATAATTTAAAACACAGTGCAGCTGCACAGCGAACACAGCAGAGCGTCTAGCTCGCCCATTGGCTGTGCTGCGGCAACTGCACAACCTTTGGCGCGCTCTGACGTGTTTGGCGCCAAGTCATCTGATTGGGTCGCACGTCAGAGCGCGCCTAAATGGGCTTGGCCTTAGTCTATAAAGGAAGCCCATTCTGGCCAAATAGCAGGTTTAAATCGACTTAAGTGACAAATCCCAACAGATTGTAATAGTGCGGCAGGCTACGCAATACTCGTTCCCTTACTCTCAGGGAACCGAGGTTACATTAGTAACCGAGTACGTTCCCTTTCGAGATCGGTCACTTCGTATTGTAACGCAATGTAAAATGCTGCACTATTAGCAAGTGGCTGCATACAACTGGATCCTAGGGAAGCACCCCGAGGCTCACAGAAACAAGCCATAACAAACCCCAACATAGTGACAGTAACCAGACATGAGTCGGGTTTCATGAATAAGGGGCTGGAGTATAAGAGCCGGGCTCGCTCCGAACATAAATCCCTGGACAATTGTGCTAATGGACAGTAATAGGTAGACTGATAAGATCGTACCCTAGCTGGAGTACTGATGATGCAGCGGCCATGAGACCGAGAAGCCTCTGAAACTTCCTGAGGGGCATGCACGCACCTACCCTGAAGGACCCCTTATAGAGAGAGCGCACTCTGGTGTGAGCCGCGCTCTCATCATTGTAGAGTCGATAACTGTGCCCAGAAAGATTATGTTCTGGCTGGGTAACAGTTTGCTCTTGGAAAAATTTACCCTGAGCCCCAAGCATTCTAATAGATGAGGAGCATGGATCTGTGTGTCAATAATTTGGTCTTCGACTGACACATAATGAGCCAATTGTCGAGATAGTTCAGCACGCGCACTCCGTTGCCTCAGGGGAGAAAGTGCTGCGTCCATGCACTTTGTGAAAGTACGGGCTGCTAGAGACAGACCGAATGGTATGACTGTGTATTGATAAGCCTCCCCCTCGAAGGCGAATCTCAAGAATGGCCTGTGATGGGGCGTTATCTGAATGTGAAAGTTAAGCCCAATTTATACTTCTGTGTCAAACTTACGCTGTAGCTACATCGTAGGCTGTGTTTAGCGCTTACCCTTCGGCATACCCTGACGAGCACCTCTCCAAAAATGTAACACTTGTCAATTCTTTGCGGACGCAAGCGCTGTGATTGGTCTGCTAGAACCCCTCCCTCGGGTTTCACATGGTCCCTCTAATTCTATCGCCCCCTTTTATAGCAGATTTTGCACGTGAGCCACACCGCTTCTCACCGAGGTCTCGATAACCACCTGAAACCGTGAGGGTCTGCGAGGGAATTGGAGCGAGTAACCTCGCTTTATAATGTACTGTACAAAACCCATTTCGACACTCCAGGGATGGGTTGTGAACTGCTCTGGATCTCCAGCCAACAGCAGTGGGCGGGCATAGATGGGCGGCAACTGCTTCTTCGAGCGGAGGCAGCTTCTCATAACCTTTTTCTGCTGCGCCGTCAACAGATGAGAGCATGGCGGAAGTAAAAGCACTCGTGCGTGCTGAGTACGGTGCACACCATGATTTTGTGAGGTGAAAAAAGGCGCTGGCTTGTGACAGGGGCCTGCTGGTGCCCAGGCAGAAACCATCCATCCAGCCTGCTTCTGGGTGGCTCCTCAGGCGAGGCCCATTCGAGACCGAGGTCTAAAACGGCCGCAGTGAGGATACTCAGCATCTCAGCAACCGAATTAGTTCCGGTAGCAGCAGCGCTAGCACCAGACTATGAGAAGGCGCGTCCGCAGTGTTGAGATGGACAGGCTCTCACAGTGAGATAAGCCCACAGCAGAGAGTGCAGCTTCAGTGTGGGTGGGTCCCAGGCACGTGGCGTACTCTGAGTGCCCATCTTCCTTGTGTATGCGTGCTCCGCACAGGATGCACGAGGGGCGAGGCATTTGAAACAACATTCGCTAAATTTGACTCTTTTAGAACTGAGTGTCGCAGCGGCGAACACAACAGTAGCAGTAAAAGGATATAGCGTTTTTCTCGCCGGATGGCCTCAGGAGAGCAGCGACAGAAGAGAAGCGGCTATGAGGTGAGTTGAAGTCGCTGTCTACTGTGCACCTAAATGGGCGTGGCCTTAGTCTATAAAGGAAGCCCATTTTGGCCAAATAGCAGATTTTATCTCTTTTAGCGACTCTTCGCGTCTCTGACCTCCTCTGAAGCTTTCGCTGTCGAAACAAGCAATAACAGCTAGAGCAAGCCTTGCATACTCTGACGTGTTGGGCGCCAAGTCATCTGATTGGGTCGCACGTCAGAGGCGCTTGGCCATAGGTTGTGCAGTTGCCGCAGCACAGCCAATGGGCGAGCTAGATGCTCTGCTGTGTTCGCTGTGCAGCTGCACTGCGTTTTAAATTATTAGCTTCAATATTCTCAAGGAAAGGAGTTTCCCACTGCGTATTAGCTATGCAATATTTGCAATACAGGCTGCAATATATGTTTGATGACCAGCTGACCTTCACAGATCACATTTCAAAGACAGCTTTGCACTGCACAACATCAGGAAGATCAGGCCTTTCCTAACTGAGCATGCAACACAACTTCTCGTCCAGGCCCTGGTCATTTCTAGGCTTGACTACTGCAATGCTCTTCTGGCTGGACTTCCATCATGTGCAACCAAACCTCTACAGATAATCCAGAACGCTGCAGCTCGTCTTGTCTTCAACGAGCCCAAGAGGGCCCACGTCACTCCTCTGTACATCTCTCTGCACTGGCTACCTCTCACTGCTCGCATCAAGTTCAAGGCATTGACACTTGCTTACAGATCTATCACAGGCTCAGCTCCCTCCTACTTTCACTCACTACTACGAGCCTATATCCCTACCAGAAGCCTACGATCGGTCAACGAGCGACGTCTCGTGGTTCCATCACAGAGAGCCACAAAATCACTTTCCAGAACATTCTCATTCACAGTTCCATGCTGGTGGAACGCTCTCCCCACCCTCATCCGGAATGCAGAATCCCTGACAACCTTCAAAAGACAGCTGAAAACCCATCTCTTCCGTGAGCACTTAACTGCATAGATATAAAAAAAATAAAAAAAAAACTCCCCTTTCCCTCTAAAACCTCACTTATCGGGCTTATGCTACTCTGAATAATGCCTGAACTTCGTATCTTGAGCACTTCTTGCGTTGTTTTCGTTTTTGCCTCTTCATGATGACTCGCTTAATCTAGTCCTAATTTGTAAGTCGCTTTGGATAAAAGCGTCTGCTAAATGACTAAATGTAAATGTAAATGTAAATGCAATATGAAGTGACCGTTCTCGATTCCAATGACCGTTATTTTCCAATGTCTTCATGTACAAGTTGTACATGGTTCTTAGCTGGACAACCTCTTTGCATTCAATCACATTCCTAAGAATGTAATCCTTTACCACACAATACGACTTGTTATGTGCTGCTATCTTCTGGGCCTGCAGGCTGTCAATGTTGTCTGCTGCCTTTTCTGCTCTCTCCCTTCCACGCTCATGGGTTTGGAACTCTGTGTTGAAGTTGTTTCTGCATGATAGATGATACTTAGCTTCCATTGCAAAAAGGTCCTTGTCCTACACCTTGCAATAAAGAGCCTCTTTCTTTAATTCCTGTGCCCTAGGTTCAATAACTTTCCAGGCTAGTTCCTTGTGTTTCCAACTCTGAAACTTTGTAAGCTCTTCAGTCTTGCCCTTGAACTTGAATTTTGCTTTGTCACTGATTGGGAAACAAGAAGGAACACCTTCTTGGAGCTCCTTCAGATTGAATTGACAGAGATTTGACATGGCGCAGAGAGTCCTTTTTCAATGATGATGATTCACCAGATGTAGAAACCTTTGACACTTGTAAACAATCTATTTTCCCTGTAAAGCTTTTATAGCAGTATTGGTGATAGCCAATTGTATCCAAAGGCAAGTCCTCTAATGTAAATGGAATCTGTTCACAAATATCCATCTTGCGGTATGGTGAACTGGCTGCTTAACAGAGTCTCATATCTCGGATACTGTGCAGATATGATAGCTTCTCGCTTTCCGAAAGCCTGTGATTATAGTAAAAACTGTTGAAAAATGACTTATGACTTAGTTATGACTACAAAGGTATATCTTAATTATAGTTTCAAATACGTACTGAAATTGTTCCAAAAGAGAGAGCAGTGTGAGATGGCGATCTGTAGGTACCACAACTGCCAACTGCAAAGCCCCAACATTCCCAAACTGGCAGTTAGTCAACTTTTTGGACCTTTTTGGATTTTTTTTTTTTAAGTTAATTTGCTTTGTTTTGTTTTGTTTTGTTTTGTTTACTTCAAAAGTAAAGCTATTTTCTTAATTTTCAAGGTTCAGGATAGGTGCAGTAAAAGGTTCAAATAAACCCCATTTCAGCCTGCTATTAGATGGTGAAAATGGTGTCAAATTAGCTTTTTTTAGCTGTTTTTGACCATAGATGGTCAAGATGTTGTAAAATATAACAAATAACAATTTCCCTGGGTCAGAATTGTATGGAAAAATGTGTCCATTTGTCTCTGTGAGTTGTTTACATCAAAAGTTATGGCACTTTAAATCACATTCGATTTTTCGGGTTTGGTGCAAAGGGTTAAAAATAAAGCATTTTGGACATTATTTCAGCTTGGTACCCAATTTAATTTTAAAATAGACACTTGAATGATAAAGAAATAACAGTTTGTGAAAAAGAAATCACCCTATGCGCTTCAGAAAATGAAAATATAGTTGATCCTCTACACATTTTTGGCCATTTTTTGCTATTTTTGTCCAGAAATAGGGTCAATATGTTATCAAATGTTAAAAATAACCATTCCATTAAATTCCTGGGGTCAGAATTGTATGGGAAAATGTGTTCATTTGTCTCTGTATGTCGTTTACTTCAAATGTTAAGCCACTTTATATATAATTTTTTTATTTTTCGGGTTCCGGTCGGGTTCCGCAAAGGGTTAAAAATGAAGCCTTTGGGACATTATTTCAGCTTGGTACCTGGCAGATTCTGAAAATAGACACTTTAAAGATTTAAAAAAATCAGGTGGCATAAAAAAAGCCGGGGGGTGCGCGTGGACCCCTATTTCCATCTAGACTATAATTATTATGCCATATTAGCGACTCTGAGGACTCGCTTGGCACTGTTCAGCGAGACTGCGCCCACACCTGCTGTTGTGACGCGCCGTAAAAAGCGCCGCGCTCAGCGAATCCAGTGCTGCGTTCCAGTCCACTTTTAGACACGCACTTGCGAACTTCCCTAAGCACTTCCCCTTGGGGGAATCCCTGCCGCCATTTTGAAGTGCGTTCCACTTCGTGAAGTGGACGAGGGAAGTTTATATGGACAGACCCTCGTTCCCTCGTTTTTGACCGAGGGAGCGAGTCTGCTTCAAATGTACACTTCAGGCACCTATATGTCCCACAATGCAGTACGATTGTGACGTCACCACATATCTCATCTAATCACCACCACAACAGACAACTCTATGATATATTAATTATATATATTTTTTGTTTAAAACAACCCAAACACACATAAACATTTGGATGCTGCATTAAACAAATTCTTAAAGGAAAAAAAAATGTAAATAATAAATCAACTCCACAGCTGATTCCAAGTGATCAAGGGCTTAGGACGTTCCAGTTCAGCCCATTGCAGTTTCCGCCAGTAGTGGGCACTCGCAATGACGTACATCCGAGTGAACGAGACGGAGGGAAGTTTGCGAGTGAAGGGCATGACAGTTTTGGACTGGAACGCAGCACCGGAGCCCTCTCCCAGCCGTCAAAGCTCGCCGGTGCGCCCGCCTGCTTCTCCGGTTTCATCAGCTTCACTTCCGGACGGACAGCGGCCGCGGTCTGCCGCCGCTTCTGTCGATGACGCTGATGAGATCTCGCTCATCCGGCTGCCGCCCCGCCCCGCGTGGCCCGCGGCAAAAGATTGCGTTGAAGCCAGAGGCCCCGAAATCGTCCTAGCACGCCTAGGAAAGCGACGGTGTCCAAGTCCCGCTGTGGCCGGACTTCCACCAAAGCTTGCCGCTCGTCCAGTTCCAGGAAATGTGACTGGTCCAGCGTATTTAGCAGCCAACAAGCCGGTTCCATTGCCCGCTTGCCTGCACACAAAAGCCGTTTTTACGGCTACCCAGATAAATCCCTTAAAGAGTGTATTTTCTGGTGTCCTGGCCACGGCCGAAGGTGTTTTATGTGTAGAAAAAATGCCCACTACTCAGTGCCCATTCCTACACACAAGCACAGCCCTTCACACAGGGCTCGCGCACATAAAATCGACTCAGATCGATTGCGCTTCAAATGTAGCATGCGTGCCCACTACCCAGTGCCCACAAACGCTACTTCCCACATGTCTCACGGTCCCTGTAAATACAGGACCAGTATGCATATGCTCTGCTCACGCGAGCGATGCTGTAAAGGTGGTGTATCTGCCCGCTGTTCTGCGCCCACGCCCACACACAGACATGAAACTAGCCCAGCCCTCCCCCTCTCAGCTAGACACTGCAGAGGAGTCGAGCACGGGCATTCTGCCCGCTGTTATCAGCGCGCCCCCTGCCTCAGATGTCATGAGCGCGACATTTATGTCGCAGCACACAAAAGCCGCTGTATCGCGAGCCGATCAGAGCGTGCTTCGCATCCAGCCCCTAGCTACTCGCGCACCTGCGTGGGAAAAGCTTCCCGGGGCTATTCGCTGCAGTTTCGCCGACGCCCTCGCCGCTTCATGGCGCGCGTCGAGACCACGGTAGAATCAGAAGTAGCTCATCTACTTCGAGCCGAGATTCTTAAACTGTTGAGCAAAGGGGCTATAGAACCCCTATCTCAAGCTCAAAGCGAAGGGGGGCTTTACAGCAGATACGTCCTGGTGCCCAAGAAAGACGGGGGTCTCAGACCCATACTAGATCTGCGGCAGCTGAACAGAGCGCTTCTGAAGCGCCAGTTCAGGATGCTCACAACCAGAAAAATCCTTGCGCATGTCCGCCGAGGGGACTGGTTTGTGTCAATAGATCTAAAAGACGCGTATTTTCAAATACAGATAGCGTCACGTCACAGGCAATTTTTGAGATTCGCCTTCGAGGGCCAGGCATATCAGTACACAGTCCTGCCTTTCGGCTTGTCCCTGGCACCCCGTACATTTACGAAGTGCATGGACGCAGCGCTCGCACCCCTCAGATTACGGGGCATACGAGTGCTGAACTATCTGGACGACTGGCTGATTCTAGCCCAATCTCACTCAGAGCTCGTAGAGCACAGGACCATTTTACTCGATCACCTCGAGAATCTCGGTCTCGCAGTGAACTGGGAAAAGAGCTCGCTATTCCCCAGACAGATTATATCTTTTCTGGGAATAGAGCTGAACTCGCTGCTAATGACAGCACGCCTGTCATCTCAGCGCACGCTGGACATTCGGCGCGCAGCCGGCTCGTTCCGCTGCGACGCGATAGTCCCTCTCAAAACATTTCAAAGGATGCTCGGTCTGATGGCCTCAGCATCTTCAGTTCTCCAGTTGGGCCTTCTGCGCATGCGCCCACTGCAGTTCTGGCTCAGAAAGAGAGTACCACGCACAGCGTGGGCCTCCGGTCGCCTTCGCATCAAGGTCAATCAAGCGTGCATTGCAGCCTTGAAACCTTGGAAGGCAAAAGACTGGTACCAATCAGGTGTAAGCCTGGGGACTTCCTCGAGAGTGATGGTGGTGTCCACGGACGCATCCACCTCGGGATGGGGAGCGCTGCTCGAGGGCAGACCGCTTTTTGGCCAATGGTCAAAGCGGGAGAAGCTCTTACATATCAACTGCCTCGAAATGTTGGCAGTGAGCAAAGCGCTCACGCGCTTTTGTCCCCTCATAAAGGGACACCACGTCCTAATACGTTCAGACAACGTCTCAGTGGTGTCCTACATAAATCGCCAGGGCGGCCTCAGGTCCCTGACTCTGTACAGGCTAACCAGGCGCCTCCTGATATGGGCCCTCTCGCTGAGAGCAGCGCACGTGCCAGGGCTCCTAAATATAGGACCAGACAGACTGTCCAGGAACCAGGTTCCGACAGGGGAATGGTCTTTGCACCCACAGACAGTCCGGCTGCTGTGGGAGAAATTCGGCAGAGCGGAAGTAGACCTGTTCACGTCTCAAGAAAACGCTCACTGTCCAGAATTTTTCTCGAAGAGCAAGGACGCGCTGACCCACCAGTGGCCTCGCCGTCCTCTCTACGCTTTTCCCCCCGTCTCCCTCCTGACTCAGGTGGTAGAACGGGTCAGGGAAGAAGGATGCTCAGTGCTGCTTGTAGCCCCACTTTGGATGAGCCAACCTTGGTTCCCAACTGTGATGCAGTTAGCAAGCACCGCCCCGTGGCCAGTGCCTCTGAGGAGGGATCTCCTCTCTCAAGCCAACGGCTCGATCTGGCATCCTCACCCAGAGCTGTGGTCCCTCCATGTGTGGGCCATCAACGGGTACCCGCTGACCTCCCACAGGGAGTGTTAAACACTATCACACAGGCCAGAGCTCCGTCTACGCGACGTCTCTATGCCTCAAAATGGTCAGTGTTCTCTAGCTGGTGCACAGCTCATGGTGTGTCACCCCTGCATTGCGGTGTGACGGAGGTTCTCTCCTTCCTACAGGAGCTGTTGGATAAGGGCAGGTCCCCTTCCACGCTCAAAGTCTATGTAGCGGCCATAGCAGTGTTCTCTTCAACCACGCTTGGCCAGTCTATTGGAAGGAACGATTTAGTCATTCTCTTCCTTAGGGGAGCTAAGAGACTGAATCCTCCCAGACCTCCCACAGTCCCTATATGGGACCTTTCTACGGTACTGGAAGCCATGAAAGGTCATCCATTCGAGCCCTTGCAGAAGATCGATCTTAAACACCTGTCTTTCAAGACGGCGTTTCTTCTGGCTCTCGCTTCTGTGAAGCGCATAGGGGACTTACACGCGCTCTCAGTAAGCGCGACGTGCATGGAATTTGGGCCGAATGACTCTAGAGTTATACTCAAACCTAAGCACGGTTATGTTCCTAAATCCCTCAATACACCGTTCAGAGCACAGGTCATCTCCCTGTCTGCTCTGCCGGTCACTGAAGGAAATGTGGACGAAAGCTCCCTTTGCCCAGTCAGGGCGTTAAGAGCTTATGTGTCTCGCTCGTCTGTTTTCAGACAGACGGAGCAGCTCTTTGTTTCGTTCAGCGGGCGTTCTAAGGGACTAGCCGCTTCGAAACAGACCCTATCCAGATGGGTAGTGGACGCAATAGCGCTAGCTTACACAACCAGGGGCATGCAGTGCCCGCTGGGTGACAAAGCGCACTCCACGAGAAGCATGGCTTCATCGTGGGCCTGGTCAAGTGGGATTGCCTTGCAAGATATCTGTATGGCGGCAGGCTGGGCCTCTCCGTCTACATTTATAAGGTTTTACAACCTAGAGGTTCCCGCACTACAGGCCAGACTACTGTCTGTCTAGTATGGCCAAAATCTCATAACTGGCGCTGTCAGTTATGCAGCTATTTGAGTATTGCAATCCTTGCTCTATGCTGCCATAGGGAAGATGGTGGCTAACCCCCCCTCTCTTCCAGGATTCCCTGTGAGTCCCCTGGGTGATTATGTACTGTATGAACTCCGGGCTGTCGCCCTTGAGTCTATAGTATCAGATCCCAGCACGCACGGCGTTTTACAGTAGGTTCCCCTAGCGTATTCTACGCAGTACGAGAGAATCTCTCGTAAGAGAACGTACTTGGTTACTAACGTAACCTCAGTTCTCTCTAGGGAGAGGAACGAGTACTGCGTATCCTGCCGTGCCTGCACGCACTCTGGTTGCTTCGACTATGAAAAACCAGAGATATAATGCCTGCGAGCGGTATTTATAGACCTAAGCCACGCCCGTCTCGGCGGGACGTGACGCAGAGGGCGCGAAGCGCCCTCATTGGGTCTGACGTCACTCTAGGTCTCGCTCGATAGGCTTAAGCAGTTGCCAGCAGACCACCCAATAGGCGCGCGAGCTGCCTCGCCTATGTCTGTATGCTGCCGCAACGCGTTTTACATTAATACAAAATTAAGGATAATTTTTTGGCTTCAGTATTCTCGTGGAAAAGGATTTTCCCCTAGCGTATTCTACGCAGTACTCGTTCCTCTCTCTAGAGAGAACCGAGGTTACGTTAGTAACCGAGTACGTTTTCAGTTCCTCAATCTCTAGTTCAGACCATTTTTCAGCAAAAATTTCATCTGGCTCACTGCTAACATGACATGTGCAATGCAAATCACTTTCTTCCATGAAATCATGGTCAGGAGGCATCCTATTTGTGGCTTTGTTTTGCAGACCACACTGAGGAGTGCTCCATTCAAAAACATATAATGTTTCAGTTGGCATTCGCACCATATTCATATCAGCAGTGAGGCCACTGTCATCACAATACAAGTTCAGCTTCAGTTTACACATCAAATCTCTTCCCCGAAGATTACAAGGACAGGTAGTAGTTACAAGAAAAGCATGAGAAAATGAGTGATCACCAATCTGACAAGACAAATCTGCTGTATATGGTTCCTTTACCAGATGCCCTGTGGCACTTCTGGAGGTTGTCCATTTTCCAGATAATACAGTTAAATCAGGCAATTGTTCATTTTTAATTACTGAGTTCTTCACTCCACTGTCAATTTAGAACTTAATTTTCCTACCCTCGATACTGATATCAATCATTGGTAATTTTGCAAATGCTTTATACCAAAAGTTCAGTGTCAGCAAGCATATTTTCTTCATTGCAAGGAGCAGAAAAAGAGATAAGATTAGACATATTTACCACCTGGGAGTCAGACCCTTCACCGTCGCTCCCCTCCCCCTCCTTCTTTCAATCTCCTTGTGGCTCTGGTGGCTGTTGGAATCCTCTCTTCTTTGGAGGATCCGGACAGTCATTTCTCCAGTGTCCTTTTCGCCCACAATTATAACAAGCTTCAGGGTCCATTGCGGGTTGGTCACCCATTCCACGTCCTCTTCCTCCTCTGCCTCGTCCTCTTCTGCCACCTCTTCCTCCTCCTCTTCTTCTTGAGCCCATCTTCAGCAGAGCCAGTTGAGTGTCTTTGTCAGTCTTTTTCTGTTTGTTCTTGGCTTGGTCTCTCAGCAGCTGTTGTTGATGCGTTGCGTGTCGCCGGATTTCTTCCAGCCGCGCTTGGTGGTGCCCCACACAAGACGTTTTGACCTTTTTCCCTATTTCAGGGTCCAGACCGTCCAGAAAAAAACAGTTTTCAGATATTTTTCATACGTACTTATCTTTGATTGTCTGGCCTGTGCTTCTCTTTGGGTTGGTGAACATTTACGAATTTTGGAGATGGAGGAGTGTAGTCTGGAGGAGCAGAGGGCAGGGTGATCGCACCTAGCAGGCTTCGATGTTCAGGGTGTCTTGGTGGTCTTGCTTGCAGACTCGTTCCCTCTTCTTCTTTGTCTTCCTCAGGATCTTGACCTCCCATTGCTCCTGGTTGTCTTTGTGGTTCGTGGAGGGCCACTGCTGGTGGTGGTTGGTAGGGGGAGTAGGGAGCCGGACAGCGGTCGTCCTCAGCCAGGCGGGTTTTCATCTCATTTCCTCGGAAGAATTAGAAACAGAGTTTAGTAAAGTTTTTTTCTGGCTTCCTCTGCCTTTGTCTCTCTACTATTTGCACTCTCTAATGGTGCTAATGCTGCATTTATCTGTTTTCTTTGTCTGGTAATTGCCTCATTTAACCATACATCTATAATTCGACCATCAAAGTCATAATTATCTTTATATGGTTCTTTTCTTTTTGGACTTGTTTTTTGTCCAATTTTCCTTTGTCTTTTGCAGATGGCTTACACTCAGACATTAAACACACATTAAATCCGTACAATTTAATTAACTGTGGTATCCTATGATGCCACCCCGTTCCATTTTTCTTGGTCATGGAACAATAATTCCCTTTTGAGAAATCCACTGTCTCCAACTCTTTATCATTAACATTACCCATTTTGCACTAATTTTACTCAACAGTATTTATATTTGCGTATTTAAATTCTTCAGTATTTATATTTGCGTATTTAAATCCTTTCCCTTCACGTGGTCACCACGTACTATATTCACTGTGTTAATTCTTTCCCCCAGCATGGCCACCACGCCTGCCTAAATTCGTCAATCTAGGACTTTCAAAATGCCCACATCCGTCGATGCTAGGTCTTTTTCCCAAACAAGTGCCTTCTCAAATGTTTGAAAATTACTATCAGGCTTATTTCA
This sequence comes from Rutilus rutilus, assembly GCF_951802725.1. Classification (NCBI taxonomy): domain Eukaryota; kingdom Metazoa; phylum Chordata; class Actinopteri; order Cypriniformes; family Leuciscidae; genus Rutilus; species Rutilus rutilus. The sequence continues at coordinate 56,263,862 of NC_140209.1, forward strand.
AACTGCACCTTGTCTAGACGTTTGAGAAATTACTATCAGGCTTATTCTCAAACTCTGGCCCTTCTGGGAAAACAATTAACACCTGGCATTTGAGAAATTACTATCAGGCTTATTCTCGAACCCTGTTTGGAAATGACTTTCAGGCTTATTCCAAAACCCTGACCCTTTTAGGAAAAATATTCAATACGCAAATAATTTTCTTATTTACCACGTAAATAATTTTCTCTCACCGTGCTTTTTGCAGCTTGGTTCTTTATTCGGGATCGCGTCCACCTAGGCCTGCCGTGGTGTCTACAATTCTCCCGTCCCTTGCAGTTTAGCGTCGGGGTATCGGAGCCAGAGACTTCTTGTCTTTGGGATGATCAGTCAATTGCTTCGTCCACGGAGGTCATCAGTTTTGCGACCCCTTCCTCGTCGCCATTTGTCGTGGAAATTCTTTTCTCAACTTTTCTCAATAATTGTAAGACAGTAGGACATCTCAAAGGTTAACAAAGATCAGCTTTATTTCTTGCAAGAAATTGACATTCACATACAGAGCGCATCTGATATGAGAAGGCCCCGACTTCTGCTTTTTGCCCAGCTTATATACACAAAACACATCCTGATCTGTCTCAAAAGATCGCCTTAGTTACCTTAAAAGGAAATGCCTCTCGTTCGAGATCTCTTGTCCAACTTGCAGACGTGATAGAACAATATCACGTCTACTACAAGTTCCTGTTTTTAGCTGCAGCTTTTTCACACATTTTGCTTATCTCTATTTCTATCAAAGCTGCGCACATACTTTTCACACTTGAAGTACAACAATAGGACATTTGAAGTACAAAAGGTCACTTGAGTACTCATAGTCTCTTTGTTACCCAAAACATTTTGTTCCTTCAAGCTTATATGATTATATTTCTTTAAATGCTTATGAGTAAAAATAAATGTTCAACGTTAACACATCTAATTGTAAAATTTCCTATACATGTCTCAAGCTAACGTCATATTGATGTCAAATACTAAATGTGAATGAATGTGTTGTTGGGTCACAATCTCACTTCTAAATTGTCGTGAGGTATGGTGGTCTAAACCCAGCTATGAGACAATGTTAACATCTAGGCAAACAACATTCCATTATTAGATGTTGTTGTTTTGTTGACTGCACATCATGGTTACTAACCAAAACACAAACGTCAGCATGCTAATGTACATACATCTAAAATAGGATACAGGCAACATTAGACAAATTTGATACGATTTCAGTTATGGTGTTGGGTAAGATAAATCAATGTCTCAAATAACCCAACTTCAAGCTTCCTGTAAGCATGGCTCTTTATTTTATTTAAGGTGATAGTTCAGATTATCCATAGATTTTCTGGTCCATGCAAGTGTAATAGATCAAGTTGACCCAGTGTGTTCCCTGTCAGAAGAACAAGCTCGACTTCACCAGGAATGTGCTGATCTAAAATGAATGAACTACCTGCAAGCAAGCAACTGAAAGACTGTTGTGCGCACAACAACACACATTGGTTCGGGATTTATTAATGGTTTATACTTATTTCTACAATTATATAATGAATCCTAAACCACCTTGTGTTGTTTTGCATTTTTTTATATAAATATATCAGCTGGGTTGCTGCTCAAAATTATGTTGTTTGCAGGTGTATATTCATTTTGGAGCAGCACACTCCCAGTAAGGTGTTCATTCTCACAAGAGAAAATGGTTCAAATTGGGATGATCTACATTATGGAACAGCAAATACACTGTGTGGGTGAAATGTTTAAGTTGTGCCTTTTGGTAATGATCAAAATCTCCTAATACAGCAGTTTGTCAGCGACTAATGAATACAGGTAGTGACAGCGTAACAGTAATCAACATCTGTATAGCATACGTCAACCACCTGACAAAAGTTTTAGCTGTTTTATCAGGGCTACTTATCAGGTGAGCTGGACCTCATGACACTGAAATTTTGGTTATAGCGTTTATAACACATGGCCTTAATTTGGATTCCATGAGACACAGACATACATTGCACCCATAATTTATTTATCAAGTTGTGCTTCATAACAGTGCAGCTGTCAGACAAACGCAGTAATTATTATTAGTATACAATAATGATGATAATATGAACAACAATAATAATAAAATCAATTTAGCCTATTGACATGTGTAAAAACAAATTGTAGAATGTTGCAGGTAACCCCCCAAAAAATTTGAAAGTAATTCCTAACCAATCACAGTTAGGCATCAATTTGAAAATAATTCCTAACCAATCACAGTTAGGCATCAAAGACCTCACGTTTCCTCTCCAGCTGTTGGGCACTGCACACACAGTGCACACATTTCAATATCCTGACACACCTGCTGTGGACGATGAGTGAACAGAGGTAAAGAAAATATAAATAGATATTGGTGTTTATTCGGGGGTTTTTTTCTCGTTTTTTTTTTTCTCTGTGAGGCAGCAATGGATTTTTGTGAACTGGCGCGATTCTCCACCTACTATTTAACTACCAGAGTAGGCCTACCTTTAATAATGTAGTTAAAAGTGACTTAAATATAATAACTGTATATAATGTAGTACAAGTAGTGATAGGAATGTCGCCTCAGCGCACATTTTTCTGACTGAACTGCACGTGCGCGGCTGTCCGGTTCGCTGGGGGTACCGCTGTTGTTGAGGGAGTCGGGGAAACGTGACTAGCACGTGAAATAAATGCATTTATTTATATAAATTTTACGGAGCCCTCCACATGACACGCATAATAGTGGCCATACGTGTCCTTTGCCGTGGATTCTAGATCACTTTATTGTGTAAAATGTGCTAGTGGGTCAATTTAAAGGGTCAAAAGATTTTCGACATGGCAATTTTAAAATACAAAAAATAATAATATCTATTGCAATTGTTCTAACATTAAGACTGTTGTGTACACATAAATACTGAGTGTTTATTCATATAGATGAATTGGTCGTAGCCTTAAAAAATGTCATGTGGTGCGACCGTGATTTATCATTTTATTTCCTTAACATGCTTAACAATTTATTTTTTTACGAGTTCTGGTAACACTTTACAATACGGGTGCACTAATATGCATTAATTCATGCACAGATAATCATGAGTTAATGTATGACACAATTATTACTGCATCAGCAACTAATATGGAGTCTAAATGATTAATACTGTAGATGAATTAATATATGAATAGTAATTAATTAAATCTGTCATAATGTATTAATTACATAATAATATATTTTATTAACTAATAGTGTCAATTAATGTGTTCATTACCACAATAGGTCAAAGCTAATGATTTGCAAAGGTATCATTATGTGTCCATTAACTAATTGTTAAGTAATATGTCATAGTAAAATCCATAGTGTGGATGTCAAAACCAAAATGACAAATTACAATTAGTTAATCATTTGTCTTAAGCTGTAAATTTACTCTCTGATTTTTGTAGCCCCCCGGCAAATTCAGAAGCCCATCTCAGAAAAGCAGACCAGACCACCTTCTCAGGGAGGACCATCTCTCCAAACAAAACAAAGTTGAAGATCAGGTTCACCTGTTGATCAGCAATCTACGCAAAGTCAACCAACACATGGGAAACATTCCCCGTACCCAATCCCAGAAGCAAGTAAGTATATAGTAGTAGTTGTGTGTGTATGTGTGTGTAGAAATGTCAAATCATTTGAATGGGTTAGTGTTAAAAACTTAGACCCACTTAAGGGCCCATGTCATCCTCAGTTATAATATAAGGGAAAAATATGATTTGTGCATTTTACTTTTGCTTTCAAATTGGCGCCAATTGCTTGAATGGTGGGTTCATTATTGATCTTAATGTAAAACAAAATAATACAGTACAATGACAAACTTGCTTAAATAGGCGCTTTTACATTTCGTTTTCAAACCTAAACCGGTGTGATCGTACGTGCGAAAGGGTTAAATGAAATAAATTTAAAGTATTTCCTCCAATCAGTCAGTGTAAAAGCAAGTGTGTTAAGTTTACTGACTTTGATGTCATCTAGCTAATCGCGCTAATAGGCTTCTTTTAGTGATCAAAAATGCTAAAATATATACTGCAATTATTTAAAACTACATAGATAGATAGAAACGTTATTGATCCCCTTGGGATGTTTATGAGAACATGTCACATTATGAAAATATACACTGGACATGACTTTACCTGTTAGCTGTCTTATGTTTCCGATCAGCCGTTCTGAGAAGTGTGAGAAAGGCTAAGCTCAGGGGAGGGGTGGTATGATATTGGGGAAGGCAAAGGTTTGGGAGTGCATTGCAGCACATTTGACACATTTTACCTCATAACAAAATACAAACTAAGTAAAAGTAGCCTGATAATATTAATAATAATAACTTAATTATTAATTAGTTAATAATAGTTCATAGTTAAAAACAACTATTTTTGCAATATCTAAGCAGTTTCTTCACATGACATCTAAAATCTGAATATGGCATTGAATTGCCCATGTAGGAAAACTTACAAAAGCACATTTATTTCATGTTTGTACCTTGTTTAGTCAAAAAGATATACTGAAAAATTTATTTCAGCCTGGCGGTGGCGGCCATTTAGAATTTCTCAATTTTGAGGGATTTTGGGACATTTTTGAGCTTCATATACAGCAGATTTGGATTCAGCACCCCTTAATACCCCTAGAAATGTTGTACAATATAAATAATCACAAAATGCCTTCGGGGTTCTGATTTTGTGAAATTTGACCCTGTCTAGTGGGGAAAGTGCACTTTTTGTTCGTTTTTAAGTAGAGGTGGGCAGATCGATCCTAAAATATCGATACTTCGATACTGACGTGGTATCGAAAAGGATCGATCCTCACATAAAAATATCGATCCAAATGTGTGTTTTTTTTACCAGTAATTTTTATTAATTTAGCACGCAATTCAGTGCGTAAAATAAGCTTCTAAGTGGAAAAATAAGCGAATGTTAGCAGAAAATTGTGTAGGATAGAACTTTTTCTCCTAGTCATCTGGATACAAGACGAAACCAATCAATCACAGAGAGCGTTCGATGCTGGTGCTTCACTGAGCTCACAGGCACGTTTGGGAAACGAAGCCTTGCTTAGATGACAGAAACAATCGGGAGTTATTTTGCAATAAACAAAGCAAAAGTGTATATAACGGTTCAAAATGTTGAGGACAGTAAGATTTTTTTTTATGAAAGTAATATTTTTATTCAACAAGGATCGATGCATTAAATTGATCAAAAGTGACAGTCAAGGGTTTTTCACTGTTAAAAAAAATCTACTTCATATAAATGCTGTTCTTTCAACTTGGTTCATCAAATAATTCTGCATCATGGTTTCCACAAAAAAATATGAAACTGTTTTCAACATTGATAATAAGAAATGTTTTCTGAGCTGTAAATCAGCATATTAAAATGAATTATCATCATAACTGGAGTAATGATGCCGAAAATTACGCTTTGATCAATTGAATAAATTACAGTTTAGTATGACATAGAAAACAGATAGCCTATGTTAAATTGTAATATTACAGTTTTTACTGTATTTTTGATCAAATAAATGCAGAAGAGAATTAAAAATCTTACAGACCCCAAACTTTTGAACAGTATAGTGTACAATAGCACTTTTACTATAATTAGGGTAGTTTTGTAAAAGTCACTGACTAATAATTACAGGCGAGTTGAGAGCACAAATCACAAAATATTTAGTAGTCATGAAAACGTTTTCAGATTTAGCATATTAATGATGCATTCACCTCATAAATCATGACACACTGCTCTAGCACAGGAAAGTGCATACAAGTTCAAGTGCATGCTTTTAAAATTAAAAAGTATTGGTATCGGTATCGATATCGGCGATACTGGCCCTGTATTTACTTGGTATCGGATCGATACCAACATTTGGAGTATCGCCCACCTCTATTTTTAAGGAAAACGCAGAGTGTGTGTTTTTGTAATAGCTTTTTGATTTTAAAGGGCCTATTGACATGAGACCAGTGCAGTTCGGTAGGGGGCCTCAGTGGGCATCTTTAACAACCTCTCCTTTACCCCTACTGGCTGAAATGGGTATTGCATGTCCAAAATTAACATTCTTTTTGTAATAGCTTTGTCCATCAGTGAGACAGAGACATCAAACCAGTGTCATTAAGTAGAGGAGGACAGGGGACAACTTTCACAACCTCTATTTTTACCCCTACTGCTCTACTTTCACCCCTACTGGCTGAAATGGGTATTGCATGTCCAAAATTAACACTTTTTTGGTAATAGCTTTGTCCAACAGTGAGACAGAGACATCAAACCAGTGTCATTAAGTAGAGGAGGACAGGGCTTGCCTTGCCGTTTTAGCAGCAATAGTGTTTAAATAATTTTTGGCCAAGTCGTTTAGGAGGTATTGCCATTTTTCAGCGAATGTCTGGGGAATATCAAAAACAAAACTAACTTTACCCCACTAGAAGAGCGGGGCTTCGTTTTTCAGCTGACCACTTGTGAAATAGAAGTGCACCAGCACACTTTTAAAAAGAGGAGCTATTATGGAAATATTTTACTTTAGAATAAAATATTTAAGTGCAAACTGAATGTAATGTTTTCTGACACTTAATTGCAATTTAAATTTAAAATTCAAATCTATAATAAATGAAATTAGCTGAACTTTTCTGACTTGTTGCCTAATTTCACAGACAAGGTTTGAGCTAGTCCCAGACTAAAATGCATGTTTGAGCTTTTTTAACTGAAAGCAACTTGCACTGATATATCTTAAAATATGTCAGTGCCATTGTTTTGTCTCAAGATGCACACCAGTAATGTTTTTATTTATTTATAAGGAACGTTTATAAAAGCTACTTAAATGCCCTAATGGAACTAAGGCCTAATCCTGGCGTAATCTAAACCCTGTCTGTGAAACCTGGCATAGATCTTTATGCAATTTCATAATTACTTCTATTTTCTTTTAAATATGGTTCAGGTTTACTGCCGAATAAACTGACAAGCATTAACACTCCTTAAAATAAAGTTTTTGGTTTTTGCAGCGATGCCTTTTCAGCGAGAACCTTTAAGTGATCAGCTCTTAAAATAACCTAGCCTGGGTGCCAGCCCGAACCCCGCCCACAATATTTTTTGGTCGGGAAGTTCGGTCTGGACTCGCTCCGTTGAGGAGCTATTATGCCCGAACAAAAATTGTTCGGACCAATCAAATTGTCAGGGCGGGCTTTATACGATGATGGACAGATAAGCAACGGTAACGTCATCATCCACGTCACCAACGAGCGCTTGGGTTGAATTCAAATGACTGCCGCTGAAGAATTGAGATTTCACGAGTTCACGCTTACAAATAAGTCAGATAGAATAAATGCATATTTGGCGTGCTGTCTGAGGAGAGGCTTCGGGCTCGGTATTCGGCCCGAACCCAAAGTACTCCCCCCGTATTCCTGGCTGTGGAAGAACAAGCCAAGAGTGAGTGCAGGGATGCTGAAAACTGTCATGTTAGGTGAGTTGACCGAGTGAATAAATATATGCTTTCCTCTCATGCTGATAGACGGTTGATTGGATTGATTATTTGAATGTGCTCCTCCTGAAATTTGTTTATAAAACATCATGTGTAGATTCCGCCATCGCGTCTGTTATAGAAGATATCGACAGTGCATTAATTTTAAAAGAGGAACAGAGAACCGCGATCGGAAACATGAATGAAAAACATACGTCACTTACTCCGTTGCTCTGATTGGTTGTAGGTCTATCCAATTGAGTGCAGAGGAATTTTTTTTCCTGGTTCGGTTGAAACACGCCCCATAATCAAAGCTCAATGGAGAAGTATCAGACTCACATTCTGACTAGAATTGAGTATGACGACGTCAGGCTAAAAATAACCATTATTTTTTCTTATAATATAAAGAACATTTTAAAATCTAAAGAACCTTTTTCCACTATAAAGATCATTTTACATTATTGCAAAGTGCACTTTTTAAAAGTTTACTTAAGAAACATTCATGAAAGTGAACTCATTCATGTTATATTATCTGCAAGTACAGTTTTGTAAAATGTATGAGATTCGAATTAAACATACAAGTGCACATTCAATACATTTAAACGAGCTTCTTTTTCACAAGTGAGGGATAGCTAACATTTGGCCTAATGTTCTGTTCATAATTCATATTTTTTGCACCTACATATAAAGCGTGAAACTGCCGTTGCAAAGTATGGAGAAGCTGTAGAAGATGTGCAATACAATGAGCTCCAGAAGGCAATTGAGGCTCAGAGGATCAGAAACGAGACGCTTCAACTACACAAGGTAACCAACATCACCATGCCATCCATTGGGGGGGTTTAAGTTTGGGTATGCCTCCTGATGCCTCCTTTTCATGTAATCATGGTATAAATATTGGAGGGGTTGTAATGCATAGATTTAAATATTGGGGGGTTATCTCCCCCCCAACCCCCCCACAAACTACGCCCTTGCATCTCATTCAAGTACAGGAACACTGATCTTAAATGCTCGAGGTTTAATAAGTCAGATTTACACTACAGTGTTTGAAACGCTGCACTGTATTAAAATCTTCTTTCTACTGGACATACAAACTTAATATATACTCTTCTTGACAGTAGTGAATAAATATTGCTTCCTTCTTTCACAGAACGCATTCGTGGAGTTCTTAAATGGAGGTCAGCTTTTCGACAGCATGTTTGCTGAGGATGCTGGTGCAGATAAACTGGCTCTCCTCCCGGGAATTGAAGCACTGCGCAATATATATCCTTATAATGAATAGCAAAATATACAAATCAAACCACAAATGAAAGCAATACTTTATAATTCACTCTTAAACATAGGGTTCTTTTTTGGCATTCATGGAGCTTTCTTTTCTTTAGATTAGATTTTTTTTTTCAGATAAAAAAGGGTCCTTTTAAGAACTGTTTCCTGAAAGGTTCTTTGGGGAATGAAAAATGGTTCTTCTATGGCATCACTGCAAAAACAAACAAAAAAAACAACAAACCTATTATGCTTTTTTTACATTGTCAACTCCATTATTGTGTAATATTGCTGTTTGAGCATGAAAAACGTCTGCAAAGTTACAAAGCACAAAGTCATTCCAAAGGGAGTTATTCTTGAGTTTTCGCCCGGGAACAAACACGTCACAATATTTCCCGCCCAAGACGTACGCAATATAAACAGGGTTCCCGCGGGGTCTTAAAAAGTCTTAAATTCTGAACTTTAAATTTAAGGCCTTAAAACTTCTTAAAAACAGCCAGATTTTCATCCGCAGTCTTAAATTTAATTTAGTCAGGTCTTAAAAAAGATTTTACCCTCGTTCATTTCCAGAAACGCTGGCCGCAGAAAGTTATTACAAAGTAGCAAAAAAGTATCGAAGTCGCTCGCCAAGAGGCAGTTCACATATCGCGTCTTTTTCGCGCTCAAGTTCATTCAAATGTAGGCGCGCGGTAAGCGCGCTTATAATTGAAGCGACGCGCTCGTTTTTTTCCAGGCACAGACATGAAAAAAGACATGAAGGATGCGGGTGCACCCAAACACTACGGGTGTTTTTCTCTTCTCTCCGTAAATAAATCTTGTAACAGAGCTACAGCAAGTGTTTTTCGGCGGTGGAAATCCATTAGCCACTAAAACTTTTTTGTCATTGTGGAGAGCGCAGTGCATGGTTGCATAGATAGCAACGACAGATGCCACGGGAAAATCGGACCGAATTTTACTATTAATAATAAAAGATAAGCTAAACTGTATTGTAAATGTCAGTAAATCATTTTTTATAAAAAGAATGAGTCAAAAAAGATACATTAAAGTCTGAAATATGTGAGGTTTATCTTTTTATAAAAACCTTTTTTGTCAACTTTATTTGAACTTGTACATGTTAGTATATAACATGCTGCAAGACACTTTTAAAATCTGGCTATCATTTTTAATCGTATTATTTTAATGTTTATGTTAGTGTGTATTGATGCTAATTTTATTTGTTATTTGCTGTTTTTCGACATAAAACTTGGTGAATTGATTTCATTGTGTAGTATTAGTACTTTTTGAACTGGATTCTGTGATAACAGTGGTCATTTTTGGCATTATAATAATTAAATGAAATGTTCATGCCATTTCATCTCTAGTTATGATCAACTATGATCAACTAAAATCAACTAATTATGTGTTTTTTATAGTAGTCCTATAATATGCAAAGTACAATTTTGATTTGATACAAATCTGATTCTGTTCTTTTCTCTGACTCGCGTTGTTGGGTCTGGAAGGTTACTAATGTGATTGCTTTATCTGTAAATTAAGTTAATGCTTTTTCAATTACTGAATTCATTGAAATAAAATGAATTCTTTGATTTGAATATTTTTTTGGCAATGCGTCGTGTAGGTCTTAAATTTCAATCTTTATGGTCTTAAAATGTCTTAAAAAGGTCTTAAATTTGACTAACTGAAACCTGCAGGAACCCTGATAAAGGGGCGGGGCCTAGCTGAGTTAGTTAGTAGTGCGTTGAAATTCATGGTTATGGTTAAGGGCGGCACATTTCCCAAACACGCTCAAAGCAGTTGACCAATCACGACACATTGATTCAGCTGACCAATCAGAGCACATTGTGCTTTTCAGAAGTTAGGAGTTCATTGAGACAGGAACTAAACAGGGGTGCATTTCCCAAAAGCATAATTAGCAGTGTTGGGTAAGTTACTCTAAAAAAGTAATTAATTATTAGATCCTAATTACATCTTCAACGGTGTAATTAGATTACTTATTACTGTCTCTCTAAAAAGTATGGGATTACTTATTACTAATTACTTTATAAATCCCATCAACTTTAAAGGGTTAGTTCACCCAAAAATTAAAATTCGGTCAGTAATTACTCACCCTCATGTTGTTCCAACCGCGTAAGACCTTCGTTCATCTTCGGAACACAAATTAAGATATTTTTGATGAAATCTGAGCCATGTTTCACTCCTCCATAGGCTTCCAGTGTGACCGAAACTTGCTGGCCCAGAAAAGTTATTAAAGAGATCGTTAATATAGTCCAAGTGACTCCAGTGGCTCAATCTTAAGTATATCAAGCGATGAGAATACTTTTTGTGCGCAAAAACAAACAAAAATAACGACTTTATTCCACTATTCATTTCCTTCTCTCTGGATGTCTAGTTGGTTCGCGTAGTGTTTTTGCGCAGCGCGTCTGTGTTACACATCACCACGTAGGCTCACTATTGGCCGACGCCGGTCATGTGTGTGTTGCGTGATGACGTGCAACACAGACGCGCAGCGCAAAAACATTACGAGGCCCAGAGAGAAGGAAATGAAAAGTGGAATAAAGTCGTTATTTTTGTTTGTTTTTGCGCACAAAAAGTATTCTCGTCGCATGATAAACTTAATGTAGTGCCACTGTAGTTACTTGGACTATTTTAACGATGTTTTAATAACTATTCTGGGCCAGTGACTTTCGGTCACACTGGAAGCCTATGGAGGAGTCAGATTTCATCAAAAATATCTTAATTTGTGTTCCGAAGATGAACGAAAGACTTACATGGTTGGAACAACATGAGGGTGAGTAATTACTGACAGAATTTTCATTTTTGGGTGAACTAACCCTTTAACCAGTTGACCAATACAAGGATAGACAAGAAACTTTTCTTTTAATTATGTCAAATAAACATTATAGAATTGCATACACTATTCTTGAACTGACAAAGTGTGTAAAGAGAGAGGGTTACATAAAAAAAAAAACATACATTTTAAAGGTCCCGTTTTTCGTGTGTTTTTGAAGCTTTGATTGTGTTTACAGTGTGCAATATAACATGTGTTCATGTTTCACGCGTAAAAAAAACACAGTATTTTTCACACAATTTACTTATCTGTATAGACCTTATGTAGCTCCGCCCCTTTTCAGCGCTGCACTCATTGTCTTTTGACTTCCGGTCTGTATTTTCACAGCGTTTTGCGTGTTTATTAATGAACGGCTCGTTTTAAAATCTTCCCGGTCGATTTACATTTGTTAAGTCATCTGCTTTAAACATTACAGTCCTCATGATAACTTTCGTTAACTTTACATTAAGTAAATCCACTTAAAAAGCTAATTACTCCTGGACAGAAATGCCATATAAATATACAGAGCGACCGCAAAACGGAAGTTAAAAGACAATATTCCAAAGATGGCGGCGCCCTTGTTTCTCTGGTGCATAAGGTCTATACCGCTGTTTTCACTGTCCTAAGAACGGGCTGATGACTTCCTTGTTCTATGAAGTCCCTCCTTCAGGAATACGTAACGAGTTCTGATTGTGCCAGCGGTTCCTGTGTTGTGATTCGACAGCAGCTTAGCGCACGTTGCCCAGAAAGGTCACGCCTCTTACCATAACGTGGAGATGCATGCGCTCAGTGCCAAACAAAGGTGATTGGACTCCGGGATGAGAATAACAGCGTCTCGACGACATGGCGACAAACACACTGTACAAACGCAACTCTTCCTCTTCGCCGTGGGAGCGCAACAAGACCACGCCCCCTTTTTTGTGTATTCCTGTGGGCGGAGTTTAGTCAAAAAACTGTTCTAGTGACGTCATTAAAGAAGGAAGTAGAGGGATGTAGTCCAAACCGGCCGTTCGATGTAGGCGACTTCTGTTAAAGGAGTCATAATGTAGAAATTTCACTTTTCCACGAGAATCAATGTATGTTATGATTGCATAATGATTGTACACTGGCCGGGAAGCCGATGTTTAAAAGTGAAGCGTTTGTTTACCTCGGGGTTTGTAAAATAGGCCACGTGCACGCGCACGAAAAAACGAGATTTTGATTTCTTCCCCTTCTTGACGTCAAGACGGGGGAGGATATACCAAATATGGACACCGCAAACCTATGCCGCGGGAAGCCCGCCCCTCTCCCCCTCAGATTCAGTTTACCGGTAGTTGACTCGAGAAAGATGGAGAAATCGAGTGCACACCTGAGATGCTCTGTGGGTGACTGCCACAAACAACATGCAAATGTGTTTTATCTACCAAAAACGGACGAAACTATCAGGGAACAGTGGATGAAATTCATTTTTAATGACGCTGTCCCAACAACTCTTTCAAGTGGCGTATCGTTAGGTGTGTGTGCTAAACATTTTACACCGGAATCTTTTACAAATTTGGGGCAATATCAGGCGAACTTGGCCTCGAAGCTCCGTTTGGGAAAAGGTGCCATCCCAACCATCAGGGACTTGCCAGAAATTGAAAAGGTAAGACTGTGTTTTTATTGCTCTACTGTGGTTAACAAATAGCAGCTAACAGCTAATGCGGCTATTGTATGTAACGTTACCTTCGAGGTAAACACGGGGAATGGACTCTACGAATGCTAGCCACATCTTTCGACTTTGTTTTACACTAGCAGTAGTGACGGTACAGGAGTCCATGCTCAGTGGCTAAAACTGTTTAAATGCAAGTATGAAAACAATATACCACTAGGGATGCACCGAATATTCGGCCACCGAAAATTTTCGGCCGAAAATGGCCCAAAAGTGCATTTTCGGTTTTCGGCCGAAAGACTTTTATCACCGAAACAATACGGCCGAAATGTTGTGATGACGCAAACGGGCAGACACCGCGACCTGCACGTGCTTGTCTGAAGCAACATATCTGCGGTGTGGACGTATTTAAATATATCTAAGAGTGACCCACGGACAGCGATTTTCAAAACACAGACATCCCAAGTCTTCCGGAAGTTCCGGGAGTCTCCCGCGTATTGATACCGGCTCCCTAATGCCCGCAAATTAGTTTAAATCTCCCGGAATCGCGAGCGAGCATGAGAGAGAGGGAGGGAGAGACCTTTGCGTGTGTGTGCAGAGCAGCCGTCATTTCTCAGAGGTTTACCTGAGCTGTTTATGGTTTTTGCAACTCACGTCCATGAGCATATAACTGCAGATATTATTTTGGGCTATGGCAGTATTGACCTAAAATATCGAAAATAGCTTTCAGTTAGTGGGGCTTCTGTAATGAATATATATGGCAATGGTGTATTTTTTCTTTTTTCTTTGGTTGTGATTACAATTTCACTAACAATAAGTACCGTCACATTTATTGAGCTATTGCAGTATTTTGTCTATGTTTTTGTACCGCTTGGAAGTAGTAAAATACATTCCTGCAACCAATCAACGCGCCCCTCATTTGCATTATTATAATGACCGTCCACGACAGCCAAAACATCGCATCAGATCTCGCGAGACAATAATGCCTTTAGAAATAAGGGTCTGAGGGGCTCTGTGTTGATTTTTTTTCCACTTTTCTTTTTTAGAAGTGCCTAAAATACTATAATAGAGCATTTGGGTATCCAAGGTAACACAACATTATGACTCCTTTAAATAAAATATCTCGCTTTGCATTGAACTTTGAGCTTTATAATTTTACAGATATTATTTATACTCTGACAACAACATTACACACTAACTAAAGTTTGAAACATGGGATCACGAAGAACGGGACCTTTAACATAAAATTTTGATGTTAAATCCACTATTGTTTTATATAGAATTGTTGTACAGCCTATATACAGTATTGAATGAAATTACATCAGAAGTTTGTGGTCTTGCCCTGACTTGGAAGAATATTGGAAAGGGGTCTTAGAGATTATTGCTATAGTTGTAGGTACTAATGTGCCTAGAGAGCCTAGACTTACCCTCTTAGGGGATACTACACTACTTATTTGTCAGACTAGCTCTACTAGCAGCCATAAAATGTATAACTTTGAGATGGAAGGATTCTAATCCACCTTCTACTTCCATGTGGATTAAAGAAGTGTCATCTTACATGCCTTTGGAAAAAATTGCATTTCGTTTGAAAAAGCATCAAGATTTGTTTGTCAAATACTGGGGTAGCTTCATTTCTTACTTGGGTATAACAGGACAGAATGCTTAGAACCTAACTTTTTATATTTTCTTGTTTAATTTTATTCATGGTTTATTTGTGGCACTATGGGTTGAGGTTTGGGGCATGTTTAGGGCAGTATGTGCGGGGATGAAAGATTTGCTTTGATTATTCTGTACTTTGTTGTACTTTGTGTTTAACTTGGAAAAACCCAATAAACATAATGTTCAAGAAATTACATCAGAAGTAATTGTAATTGAATTACAAAGAAATTAAGAGTAATCCCTTATTTTACTTTTTCAAGGGAAAAGTAATTAAAATACCGTTATTAATTAATTACGCCCAACTATGGTCGCAAGTTCTGTCGTTTCGGCATAGTTCAATGAGTCTGTGTTTCCCAAAACTATAGTTCCAACAAACATTCGCTAACACCATCGCAAACTTGTGTGGTCGGATCGACAGCTCTCGACCTGTGGTTAGAAGCAGAGTTTTTTGTAAAAATATCATGTGGACTTATCCTTATCTTTAAGAGAGCAGATGAGGGAACAGCTGTTAAAAAGGACTCAAAATAATCCATTTACCTTGACAATCCATTTACATTTAGGAGAAAAATGGAAGTTCTATGTGTGCAGATATTTGATGCGGGTTTGGCTCAGCTTGCTCAGAGAACGGCTGAGGTGGAATCCTTTTTAACCTGTTCCCATGAGGCAGTGGCTGACAATCAGCGCAAAGCAGCGCAAATAGTTGCTGACTTTGAAAACTCCAGGAGACAGGTTGGTTTCTTCTCCGACTCAGTCACACGAGGAAAACGAGAAAACCGGTTTCTGACCAGTTGAACACATCAAAACGCTCATAAATTAAATTCTGTTCTATTGCAGAAGACTGTGGAAATGCAACAGATAACAGACGCCGAGCTTCTTAAAGCTCAGATCACTTCCTGCCATGAACAGGCTGACCAGTTGACTGAAACCCTCATGAGTATTGAATTGCAACTGGTGGACCAACTGGAGGTCAGAATAAAAATACCTATATTGTTAATGTAATATTAATTACGGAGCATATCACCTACAGTAAACGAGTGGAAATTTCACAAATATGCTTTTTTAATTTTTTTAAGGACATCTTCAAAGACTTTGAGAGGAACATCTCAGACATGGTTGGAGGGTTCATTGAAAACGTGCCAGGGATATATCCTTTATCTAACAAAGCAAAACAAAAATACTTTTATTTTATGGGTAAGGCTTCTTTAACTCTAACACACATTTGCACTGATTCGAGACCTGGAGAACCAGTACAATGAACAACAGCTTGTGATTGCCTTGGCAACACTGGAGAAGGTGGTTAAAGGCGAGCTAGGGGAGCAAATACCGGATGATCTGTTAATGGTCAGTGGAAAACTGTCTTCATGATCACTTAATTTCTGTGTAATTATGAATAATTAAGAAGTCAAAAGCCATCGTAACTACATGCCAAACACTTATTTTTAGTATTGACTGATCCTTCGTCCTCATTTCCTATGCTGCCCTGTAGCTCTTGGTAGATAAAGACACAGTGACCAATGCAGTCAGTGCTTCTAACGACACACACCTGCAGAATCTTGATAACAGGGAGGATGAGCTAAAGTTATTTTTGATTGATTCGCTTCCGTCGCAACGATCATTTACTTATGATGTAACGAGTACATCAGGATTTATGGGAAGTGTTCCCGGTTCCGGCTGATCTAATCTATGCAGCCTAACATTGAATTATAGAAGTCTATAATGTATTATGTGAATGCTAGGTCAAAGAGATGTGTCTTTAATCTGGCTTTGAACTGACAGAGTGTGTCTGCTTCCCGGACAATGTTAGGAAGACGGTTCCAAAGTTTTGGTGCTAAATAGGAAAAGGATCTACCGCCAGCAGTTGATTTTGATATTCTAGGTATTATCAACTGGCCGGAATTTTGAGATCGCAATAGACGTGAAGGACTATAATGCGTTAAGAGCTCGCTCAAGTACTGCGGAGCTAAACCATTTAGTGCTTTGTAAGTAATCAGCAATATTTTAAAATTTATACTATGTTTAATATGGAGCCAGTGCATTGTTGACAGAACTGGGCTAATATGGTCATACTTCCTGGTTCTGGTAAGAACTCGAGCTGCTGCGTTTTGGACCAGCTGTAATTTGTTTATCAAGCATGCAGGGCAATCACCCATAATCTAGCCTTGATGTCATGAACGCATGGACTAATTGTTCTGCAATTGTCAATGAGAGCATATGACGTAATTTAGATATATTTTTAAGATGGAAAAATGCGGTTTTACTCATTCATTGCTATAGAAGAGGAAGAATTCGTTAAACTCGTTAAATCATCTAAATCGACAACATGTATGTTAGAACCTATACCAACTAAGCTACTGAAAGAGATGCTTCCAGAGGTCATAGATCCTCTTCTTAATATCATTAATTCATCTTTGTCATAAGAATACGTACCAAAAACTTGTGATTAAACCTTATGATTAAACCGCTTGTTAAAAAAACGCAACTTGATCGTACAGAATTAGTCAATTACAGGCTGATCTCGAATCTACCTTCCTTTTTAGAAAGAAATGATATCTGTGAGGATTTTCAGTCAGGATTTAGACCGTACCATAGTAGGGAAGAAACGGGGCGAAAGTAACGCGGGACGAAAGTAACAAAGCGATTTTCTCAGAGCCCTGACTATATTAGCATTTCAAGATATGACAGCACGTTCAGTACGCAACCCTTGACGGAGCTGCCAAATATCACGTGATTTCGTCATCGTTTCCCGTGGTTAGGTCTAGGGCTGTACCAGAATATTCGAGTATTCGAATATTCGTTCGGTGGGTTGGTATTCGATTTTCAAATTTGACATTCGAATATTCGTTTTAAATTTTTTTTATTTTTTTTCACACCTGGCATCCCCCTAGAAACTGTTCCCATTCGCGCTTGAATGGGGCTGTCATGCATTTTCTCAGATCGGATAGTTCTCTCTGATTTATCAATATGAACAATGAACACATAAATGTGTTTTTGCAACACGGATATGAATCCGAACTTCAAATCCCGCGCTATAGGCAGATGTGATGGAGTGCACGTCACTAGCAACAGATAAGCTGCATTTTACTGATCGTCAGCTAAAATTTCTAAATCAAAGACCGCTATATGAGAGCGGCAACAGCCCTGGTAAGATCATTTCGATTCTTTACTTTTAATGAAGTTGATTGTGTGTTAAAGCATCTGCGACCCACTTTCACTTTGATTTGCGATAGTTTGCACGTTGGCTTTATGAATAGATGCTGATCTGCGGTGACGCGTGCTGTAGGCTAAGTAAGCATCGTCATATCTGGCTATAACATGATATAGCCTAAAACACCCTCTCACACGGTTATTGTTTTAGTATTTTTGGGCGAAATACAATACTCTTTATTTTAGAGCGCAGAACAGCGGAGTTTGTATGGGCAAAAGTGCATGCCTGAGCTTGTAACGTTAGTCTATAAGCTGCGTTGCTTTGACATTGTGGAAATAGAATAGAAACAATATATTAGCCTACCCTTTACTGTGTCAGTAATTACTGTGCTGCTGATTTCTGATTTGAGAGTTATTTGTTACTCAGAAAAATATTAGGCTGTGTTTTGTATCAAGTGCAGTGTTGCGCGTGAGGCGCGCGCGCTTCCCGCTCGCGCTGTTCTGTATTAAAAGTTTATTAATTCTGAACGTGTCACGTCTCGCGTGTCTATATTGCACCAAATGTGACACTGCACTCGTGAAGTCGATTGGATGAACGGTTCTAAATGCAAGATAAATAATCTAAATGCAAACAGACAGACGCATAGAGATTCCTGCCTTTATTAGAGAGAAGAATATGTTCAGCCCCCTCCCTCCGAAGCTTCGAATATTCGATGTTAATTCCTGTCGAAGCTTCGAAGCTCAAAAAATGGTATTCGGACCAGCCCTAGTTAGGTCCGGAAAGCTGTTTTCGAGTACGATAAGTAAATTACTGAAGCGGTACTTTTTTCTAATTACAAGTTGTGTTTTTCGTTTCATGTGTCACACAGTAATGATCAATAGGTTAAGTGCTGTATCCCACCCTGAAGTTTGCCTTGTCAGAATTTTTCAGTATCAAAGTAAATCGGGTTTTAATTTCAGGAGTTCCTGTCGGGACGAAAGTAACACTTGTTACTTTTGTCCCGCTATAGTGAAAAATGACTAGTGTTACATTATGTTGAGAATTTATATTATGCCAATTTAATTTAATTTTCATATTTTTCATGTTGATAAAACATTTCATAAAATAGATTGACAAAAATATTCTAAACAATTCAAGTTTGTACTGTTGGGTTACTTTTGAAACATTGATGAAGTTTTGCAAAGATAAAGGCCAAAATATGTTTGCAGTTACATGTTAACAAGGTCATACTCATGTATATTTAGGCTAATAAAAAACAAAACAAAGAGTGACACAAAAAATCTAGCTTGTATATTGTTGTTACTTTTGACTGAAATCCTGGGTAAGTTTTTGCCTCCTCTCACCTCTAAAACCTCGGCGTACAACCCCCCAGATTTCTTCCCACAAGACCAACCAGACCTTCGGGCCCGCTCAGCTGGCCTTGGACGAGGAGGAGTACGGTTGGCTGTCGGAGTTCCTGGCGATGAGGAAGAAGTTGGTGGGCGGTAGCAACGCCCACTACTTCTTCTTCACCTCAAAGCCCAGCTCATGCAAGAACCTGAACCAATACTTTCAGGAGGCATGGGCTGGGATGAAACTGCCGGGGACTCCGAACTTTACGGACCTGAGGACCTCCATCGCCACCCACGTGAGTTTTCCCGCCCGTGTATCTGCCTCGTAAATTTCTGACGTGCGTGTGTGTTTGTTTCTAACTACGCTTTCCTCTCTGCACAGGCCAAGAACACCCACAGCCCCGGGGACAGGACCAAAGTGGCACGCTTCATGTGCCACGACACCTCCACGGCTGACCGGTTTTACGCTCTAAACCTGGACGCCAAGCAGGCTGCGGAACAACGCAGCCTGTTTGAGGCAGCCGTGGAGGGTGAGGATGCCGCCCCGGGGACCCCGAAGTGCCCCGCCACCTCCAAAACAACTCGCAAGCGGCCGTCCCCCGCCGCCATCCCTCCGCAGGTGGCAGAGCACGGCAACGACGACGACTCGAGGGAGTCCGCTTCGGTGAGTCCATCTTTTGGTGTGTCCGTCTAACCGTTTGTCTGACGGGTGGACGTGTTCGCTGACTCTTTGCCTTTGTCTTTGCAGGAGGAGCCCAGTCCGGCGAAGCGGCGGCAGCAGCACAGGGTGCTCATACCGGTGAACCTCAGCCTGAAGTACCCTGTGGTCAGGCTGTCACCGCTGAAGTCGCCTTACAAGGTGGCCCAGAAGCTCCTGAGCGCTGCCCGGAGGAGGAAGAGGCAGCGCTGATGCTTTTGTTTAATTTGTTTTCTTTGTTGTGTGTTCCTCTATTTTTTCTAAATAAATGTTTAAAAAGTTACATCTGTCTTGTCTTTTTTACTGAAAAAAAAATGCATAAAAACATTCAATTAAAAACAATCAAAAAAAAAAAAAAAAAAAAACATTGATTAAAAAAAAAATAAAAAAAATCACATGTTATTTTATTTTTAAAAAATATAAATATAACTATTTCAGCCGCCGAGTGCAGTGAATGGTGGAAATAAGCCTCGCCCCTAAAAAATACCCACGAGGGGGTCGGTGAGAGTTAAGGGTTGTCATGGTGATTAACGAGGGCTGCTATTGGTTCAAAATAGGGGTGTTAAATTCTTTTCACTGAGCTTGTTCGTTCAGTGATCTTCAGTCGCACGGTCAAGGTGAGAGTCTCTAATCTCTTCTGTGATATCTTAATTCACGTTTTCAGTGCTCAGTTTTGCACAAAAATGCATTCAGGTTTAGGACCTAGCACCGCTCGAAAAGGGCCGATCCACCAGGGGGCGCCGTTTTCCTTCTCATCACGGCCCCCCGGAGCGGGTTGAAAAGTTTGGTGGACCTGCGACCTCGTTCAGGGGTCGAAAGGCCGAAAAAGGGTGAAAAACACACATTTTGTATTTTGCACTGAACGAGGTCCCGGAAGGTCACAGCAGAAATGTTGGCGTTTCACATTTAAAACAGTCTTTTCTCAGTCTAAACCTAAAGTGACGTTGACAAACTATATGTCGTTTGAAAGCTCACAGCATCTAGTTTTGATATTCGGCGTCTGATTTTCAATACGTACGACAAAGGAACAGAAATGTATTCATTTGTGTTCATTTAACTGTTTTTAGCTTCCGGGACCTTGTTTTTTTTTTTTTTTTTTTTTTTTACCACCGAAATGACTGGAAAATTAGTGGATCGTGTACAGTTGAGCGTGCTTAGTACACCAGGGGTGGTTTAATACACGTTCTCATTACTTAAAACGAACTAGGCCCCGTTCAAAAGTGTCATACGCTGACGGGTCAAAAAGGTCAAATGAACGGAACGCGCGTCCGTAAGGAGACGGAAGGTCGCAGGACCCCGAAACTCGGCGAGTTCCGTCGTCCCGTGCCCTCGAGTCGGGCCCCAGAGTTTGAGGGCCCTAGCCGCTTTCTAAGCATTTTTCCATCCCTCGTTCACGACGAGACCACAGACTGGATGGATCTCCTTGATTAAACCACCCCTACTGAACTAAGCACACCCGACTGAGCACGTCACACTCATTTTCGAGTCATTTCAGTGCTCGACTTGCATTAAAAAATTGCAGTGTACGCAAAACCACTGTTTTGCAGCCACTGAATAGGTTGGATCTGGGACATTTATGTGTGTTTGCTCTCCCGCCATGTGTGATGTCGATCCTCGTTCATTAAACCACCCCCACTGTACTAAGCACACTCGACTGAACACGTCACACTAATTTTCAGTCATTTCAGTGCTTTATTTGCATTAAAATGCAGTGTCCGTGAAAAAAATGAAATGGGAAAATGGTGGTTTCGCGGACCCGGTAGTTTTTAAGCAATAATTTTGCACTATTTTGATAAAAAACAATTTTTTTTTAAAAGTTATTTTAAAAGTGGGCGGCCCGAAATTTATGGCCGTCACTTTTTAATGGCTCCAAGTTGGCATGGTAATTGGCGAGCGTTGCGATTGATTCATAAGAGGGTGTGTTAAAACCACCATGGACCCAACGTGTTCATTCAGTGCTCTACGTTCACAAGGTGAGATTCTCTAACCCTATTCTATAGTATCTTATTTTGTATATGTGTTATTACATTGTTATTACGTTGTTAGAACTGTGTAACGTGCCTTGATCAGTACTGTCCGGTGATTTCACGGTACACACTGCTCAGAAAAAGCGTTATTGTGCAATGACTTTGCTGATAGAGTTTAGAATGGGACGAGACCTTTCCAAAGAGCCCACCCACGGCCTCTGGGGCCCCCGGGGGCCCGAGATACTGCCCCCCGAGTGCGAAAAACGCAAATATCTCGGCCAAAACTGGCGTGCACCGAGCTCTCTGGAACCGTCTCGTCATGCTGAAAATAACTATAAAAGTTTCAGAATTTTTGGTCTTGGTTTCGCGGAGATATGAGCCGAAAACCATCGGGCGCGTTTCAAAATGGCGGCCACCGATGACGTCACGACCTCGGGAGAAAATCGCTCGTATCTCGGCAACGCGAAGGCCCAGAGAGCTCAAATTCGGGTGAGGAGGTCCCAGGGGGGGCCTTGCTCGAAGGGTAGAGTGGCGGGCCCCGGGGACGCCCCCTGCTGGTTCGCCGCTCGCGGGCATCCCCGACTTTGAACGGTTATAACTGGGGGACCCGTGGGTGGGCTCATTCGAAAGGCCTCTTCCAGCCCTACGACCTATTAGAGTTTGGGGAAGATTGAGCCGGGGGTTCCCGAGATATGAGCCGGAAAAGGTGCGCCTTTGACCGGGCATAACTCCCCGGCCCGACCGCCATCGGGGACGCGGGTGGGCTCGTTGGATAGGCCCCCTGGAGACCTACGAACGACCAGAGTTTGAGATTTTTTCCCCTTGTCATTTCCGAGATATTTGCGAAAAACCAAATCCCAAATTCATTCTGCTGACTGTGCACTGATTTTGTATCATGAACTGTATATTTTCGGGCCTAAATGTATCCATCCAGGGTAGTCATTTCAGGCCAAGGTCCCGGAAGGGCACAGGAATTGTTTTATTGCAATTGTTTTATTTATTTAACATGAATTCAAACAGTATGTCAGAAGCTGACTCGTATCTTTTTATTCTTTAAAGATGTACAATCGAAAAAGAGTGGGTGAGTTGATCGATATATAATATATATTGTATATTATATATATATATTGTATATATTATATAATATATATTGATCACAGTTCCTTATGCCATCACAAAATGTTACAAATTTGCACATCACATCATTTTGTGTCACACACTGTGTGTTTGGACTTTTTTGACACATCTTTTCTTACAGCTATCAGGTGTCCGATGTGCCCGGCCCGGCTGATCCTCATCTCCGAGCACCTGAGGGACGCCCACGCTATGCGGAACCTCAAGCAATGGGCAATCGTCACCAAATTTGCCCGCCGCAGGGTGAAGCTGGCCAACTTGGCCTGCCCGCTCTGCGGAAAGGTCGTCAAGTACCCGGAGAAGCACCTGCTCAATGGGCACCGGGACTTGACGGTAAGTCCACTGTTAAAACTGACACGATCGCGATTGACCCGTTGTTTTAAATCAGTGTGTGAAACAGCCGTCTGTTTATTGTCGATTTAACGTGTGCGGTCGTGTTTTTTATCACGTTTTCAGACCCGCTCGAGGTCCAGGGCAGTGCGGGCGTTGGAGAGGTCGATGACCGTGGGGAAGCTCCGGCTCCTTCGCGACAGCGACCCAGCCGTCCCCATGGTCAACGACTTCTCCCAGGCAGAGGCCCGACCGGCTCAGGTTTCGGCTCTGCCGCCTCAGGTGCTCGCCTCGCCAGCCGAGCCGGAACAACCAGCTGCGTCCCTGCCACCACCAGCTGAGGATGAGGAGCTGCAGGCCATAATTGGTACGAATCCGTTTATCGCCACAATCCTAACAGTAACTCAAATTAATTATTAGTTATTAACAGGTAAATTTTTTATGTTATTTTTTATCATATGAACTATTTGAAAGTTTTGAGGGCCTGGCAGAGCCTCCTCTTCCCGTCTTTGAGGAGTTGCCTACACCTACACCTACAGCTGAGATATGAAGATCCCACGTAGCATTTGTTCCATTGTGCAAAACAGTGGTTTCGCGGACAGTGGAATTCCGGGATGAAACTTGGTGCCACGGACTCCGGGGGGGCCTGCTGAGTGCAGTGAAATAGTTTTTATCATGACTGGAACTGTAATTCAAATGTCCAGCAACGATACTGTCTGAAAACCCATACAGCAGATTACATGTGGGACTGTGTCCAATTGCAGCTTATTGAATGAATGGCGGAAAAACATTTTTAAAAAATTGTGGGTTATTGGACAAATAGTGGGTTCGTGGGACGGGGGCGTGGCTTCGGAGGGGTCGGGGGGGGGTCAACGGGACATTTGCCAAATATAGTGGGTTATTGGACAAATAGTGGGTTCGTGGGACGGGGGCGTGGCTTGGGAGTGGGGTGGGGGGTCAACGGGACATTTGCCCAATATAGTAGGTTATTGGACAAATAGTGGGTTCGTGGGACGGGGGCGTGGCTTGGGAGTGGGGTGGGGGGGTCAACGGGACATTTGCCCAATATAGTAGGTTATTGGACAAATAGTGGGTTCGTGGGACGGGGGCGTGGCTTGGGAGTGGGGTGGGGGGGTCAACGGGTCATTTGCCCAATATAGTGGGTTATTGGACAAATAGTGGGTTAGTGGGACGGGGGCGTGGCTTAGAGGTCAAGGGGGGGGGGCAACTGGACACTTGGTCACTTTAGAGGGCAATCGGACAAAATAGTGGGTTAGTGGGACGGGGGCATGTGGCGCCACACTGAGGATGAAGGCCGAACTGCATTGGGGGGACTCGGACTTCGGGGGCCTCCCGTCGGGCCCCCCCGAACCCTCCCGGGTCGGTCGGCCGCCCGGGGAGGGTCGGCTCGTGGCGTCGGCCGACCCCCCAAAAATTTCGGGGGGTCGGCGCGCACCGTCCGCGGACCAACATCCGCGAGCCATCGCCCTATTGACCGTTCGGACGCTTTCTGAAGCTTGGGACTAGCTAGAGGTAGCACGTTTGTTTGTAGCCGGCACTTTAGTGAATCAGACTACTACACTAACGTTAGCAGGCTAGCGTTAGCTGACTTGGCTAACTTTACCAACCGGGGTCGCATCAAGCGTCTGAAAATCGGGTCTGTGCCCTCCCGTTTCCAGTGGAACAACTGGGGAGAAGGGACTCCAAGAAGGGAGTCCGCTTATAAAAGAGCATCAACTCGCTTAGGCCATGACGTTTGCCCAGCCCTTCCTCTGGAGCAGTCCCTTCCATGTGAGGAAGAGGCGATGGAGGAGGTCGCAGCTTCGGTGGTGATGACTGAACATGATTACGGTTCTGCTCCTAAACCAGGTATGTCATTGTTTGCCGCCTTGCTTGTGTTCTGAAATGTGGTTTATGAGGACATCTGTGTCCTCATAAACCAAACGGCTTAAAAAAAAAAAACCTAAATGGTGTTTTTTGAAATCCAAAAAGGCCAAAAGTTTTCTCTGATTGGTAGGTTTAGGGGTAGGGTTTGTAGGGTGATAGATTATACAGTTTGTACATTAGAAAAACCATAACGCCTATGGAAAGTCCCCGTAAACCACATATCCAAGTGTGTGTGTGTGTGTGTGTGTGTGTGTGTGTGTGTGTGTGTGTGTGTGCGCGTGCGCGTGAGTGTGTACGTACGTTTGAGAGAGATTGTGTGTGAGTGCAAGAGTGAGTTTTGTGTTTATACACCTGCCGTTCCCGCACAGGGTTGTAATTCTTAAATGTGATCTAACAAAGGTAAAGAGAAAATGAAGAGTTCAGATGCAAAAGCCTCTTAAGTGCCATCTGAAATTTTCTTCTAGAATGTTTAGTTCAGTTATTTCACTTAAATGGCAATTCATTTTCATTGCCATTTAAGTGAAAATTACTGAACTTAAATATACGAGCTTCATAAAAATTATTCTAGAAGAACATTTCAGATGGCACTTAGAGGCTTTTGCATCTGAACTCTTCAAATATTAACCATATATGCAGTTTATATTGCTTGTAATTGGGATGAAGTAAACATTTGTTGAGTATTTTAACGTTTATTTTTGTGTTGATTTTTGTAATTAATAAAAAAAAAAATTCTCTCATCTCATACAGGTGCACTGGATGCTGCTGCTGCACGCATACAGCAATTGGAAGACGAAGTCAAGGAGCTGACAACAGAGCTGTCACAGCTGAAAGTGAGTCAAGTGCTTTTTCACCGATTTTGTGTCTCAGAGAAGGACATCCTTTTTTACACAAGATTCACTTCAAGAGATGTTTTTTGTGACTTCTGGGAGGCTATTCAACCATCTGCCTCCATGGTGGTTTATTGGTCGAAAGCTCAGAAAAAGAACAAACATTTGAACCGCTTTCTCCCAGTCCAACGCGTAGACTGCAACTGGTTGATGAGTTTTTTCTTTTCTGCTGTCGAGTTGCTGCAGGCCTGCAAGAGAAGGTGCTGGCTGACATGTTTCAGGTCAGTGTGTCCACTGTCTCACGTGTTGTTATAACGTGGGCCAACTACCTTTACCTGCTCCTTGGCTCCCTTCCCATCTGGATGAGTAAACAGCAAGTCAAGAACACCATGCCAAGCAAATTTGTGCAGTACAGTCCAGATGTTCGGGTAATCATCGACTGCACCGAGGTGCGATGCCAGAATCCATCATCCCTCACTCTCCAGTCAGAGGTTTTCTCATCGTACAAAAACACGACAACCTTTAAGGGATTAATTGGGATTGCCCCATGTAGTGCTGTGACTTTTGTGTCAAGTCTCTTCACTGGCTCCATCTCTGACCGAGAGCTGACTGAACGAAGTGGACTGCTCGACTTACTGGAGCCAGGAGATGGCTGCATGGCAGACAAGGGTTTCACCATCGAGAAGCTGCTAGCTGACCGTGGGGCAACGCTGATTATACCACCCTTCAAGATGACAGGTAGGCATGAAAGGAATGAACATTTCAAATTAAAACTGTGACCAAAATGATAATCATTAAGATGTGCAGACAAATGTTTATAAAGGACTGAGGCACTCACTGAAATAATAGAAATGAACTTATTTCATCTCTAACCACAGCGCAGTTCACCAAAGAAGATGCTCTAAAAACACAAGCAATCGCCCGACTTCGAATCCTCGTGGAAAGAGCAATATACCGCATCTGGCAACACACTGTTCCTCTAACCTTGTCTGGGACAGTCAACCAGCTGTGGACCATCTGCTGTGTGATGACCAACTTCCAGGGACCACTTGATTTAAAAGGCTACATCCCTGTTGAATAGTGTTTCCCCCGATCACATGCATTTAACTGTATACTGAAAACATTGTATATAATTGAATGAGATGTATACAATTTAATGAGATGTATATAATTTAATGAGAAGTCATTCCTCTATAATCAATTCTAAATGTCAGTCTGTCCTGAAAGTATTCAAAATAATGTAAATATGTAATAATGTTGTAAATAATGTACTCAGAAAAAGGGAATTAATAAAATCAATTCAGTTCCTTTATTCATTGTTCATTTCACTTTCTGCTGAAGATACACATTCATATACGTACCAAAGAAGTACAGGTCCACCTTCTTTTTCATCTCTTTTATTATTTCATCATCCCTCCAGACTCTTTCAACGGTGAAGTCTCCCTCAGTGTCTGTTATAAAATCACACCAACTCAATCCAGTTACTGCCAATTGACCTTGAGCCTGCCAGTGGTATTTATGATTCTGCTTCAGTTTTGCCTGACCATTCACCATTTTTACATGTCCTGCCTCAGAAATGCTAGAGATGTCTGGGCATTTAACTTCAGCAAGCCCAAAACAGGGAATGGCACTAGGGTCATATACCCTTGCATCGGGGCTAGCCCCGAGGTGAGGAGCATCAGGATGGATGACAAATCCACAGCGTGAGACATTTACATTGAAATGTTTTGAATATTGTTCCAGCACCTGTGGCTCGCGTTCAAGGCCCCTCTTCATGGCGGGAGTTTGGCCTACTCCCTTAAGTATCCGCCCTGCCAGGGTCTGGCCAGAAGATGGCCCTTTCACATGGCTAACCTCATAAAACCTACTAGCTGTCACTCTAGGCTTGCGTAAAGCTTGCCAAAATGGGCACTCAGACTGCTCACGTGTCTGCTCCTCTCTCTCACAGGGGTGCAAACACATGTATGGTCAAAAAAGAGAGAGGTAATCGAAGCCCTCGTCCCACGGCAAATATCCAGATACTACATTGCCACTATCCCCAACCCACCCCTATAGGCACATAGAGTCAAATGAAATTTAGAAAAACTATCTTGCACTTCTTCTTCTTGCTTTACTGCTACTTCCTGAAAACAATTTCACCTGATGATTTGAATAGCTCTTTTTGTAAAGAATGAATAATTCTAGGATGATCGGGGTAATTGTGTAGGGTAGGCCTAGTGCATCTGCATAGGAACTAATAAACAAAATACAAATATAAATACAATAAAACACAAATACACGAGAAATAAAGCAGTGCTTTATGTTTTTCAGGTAAATTAACTGTATTAAGTATTAATACAGTTTATCTTTTGACAAAACGTGATTTTTCTCTTTCTCTTTTGTTGTTTGATTAACTTTGGTGACACAAACAGCTGCAGGTATATTGGGTGCTGTCCCTTTAAGACGAATGCACGTATCTAATACCGGTAATGACACGCATCCGTTTTATTTTGACTGCGTTTACGGGGAAACTCGTTGAGACGGACACTGGCTTATTTTTTCGTGCACATGTCTGTTCAAACACATAGATAAGAAAGAAAAGGGAATTCGGTGTTCACGAACTTCACGTGCTGTCTGCGACTGCGTGGCTCTGTGCGCCGACAGACCATCTACATTTGGATGTTAAACATAATATATATAGCCTGATAAAGCAAAGACAACGTCGGCAGTATTGACGGCAAAATAGGCTACAGAATATTTCGTTCTGTAGGCCTATTGACAGGGGCAATATTTGAAAATCGATAATTAGGCCTATTTTTTTAAATTACAATTATATGCATTTGTCAAAACCGAGAGACTTTAAAGCATCAAAATGTAATTTATTAATATGTATTTGCGCCTTCTATTTTGTCTGAAAACTTCCAACACTCTTGCGTGTCGCGTGAAAAATAGGCGTCGGTTGCGGTTCTATTTCTAGCACGCGGTTTCGGCGCGGCTCGAGAAGTGTGTGTGTCACGCAGGCATTGTGCTCTAACACAAGCTCTAACCAGTTAACATGAGAGCCGACATAAAAACGGACACTCCATGCAGGGGTGTAGTAACCGGGGGGGACGGGGGGGACACGTCCCCCTCACTTTTAGAAACAGGTGATTCTGTCCCCCGCATTTTTTTTGTATTTTTTTTTTGACCCAGCGCCAATATTTCCGCCCGTGTTCTCTGATTTATTACTTAGACTTGAGTGAACTAACATTCAGCCAATCACAGCGCGAATCATCTCTTGGGGCGTGTTTGCCATGAGCTTCAAATCTCTTGTTGCTCTTGCGAATTTTCGTTCGTTGTTTAACGTTAGTCACTTTGCTGTTTGGCCGTCTGGGGTAAAATGAACCCCAGAAAAAAGCAGAGGACATTACATCCTTATTTCAAACACGCACTGTAAGTATGTATGTCGCGATGACATGAATCACGCGTAAAGTTTCCTTGTTGATTTAACCAACTGTAACGCAGTAAGACCGTCTAGAAGTGTAAGACAACAGAACCCGTATGGACCTCGTCACGTCGCGCCGGATTGTGCCGAGTGTGTGTTAAATGCTCTCCTACTTGTCGCTTTGGATAAAAGCATCTGCTAAATGAGACATAACAAATTATTCCCATCAGGTATGCAACGTAAAGACGTTAATATTTGGTTAAATTTCGGTTGCGACGTCGGGTGACCAAAATAATATTAAAACTTTGTAAATACATTGATTTAGGTTTTACTGATATATTTAATAAAATGTCTGTTGTATAAAATTAGGGGGAAAATGCCCTTTATAAAGGTACAAAAAATGAGTGTTTTCAAACAGTGATGTAATGAAACACTGACAATTTAAGTTTGAAGGGAGTAAAGCCTCTGTTTATGCTATTAAGGAAATGTAATTTTGCCAAAAGAAGAACTTTTATTTTAAATAAATGTTCATTTTAAATCAGCCTATACTTGTGTGATATGTTACCATATTATCATGCTTAACACTGAGAATTTGAATAATTGTAATGTGATGATCAGATGCAGATATCTAAATCAAAGAATATCATATTTTGGGCAGTTGGCGGGTGGATTATTTATTTGTAACAGTGACAAAAGTGCACCAGATTAATGAATTTATCTTTAAAATGTACAAATTTTCTTCCGGAGGGCCATGCCCCCGGACCCCCCTAGAGGTAACAAGCTCCACCCACCAAAATAATATGTGAAACACATTAGGGTATATGATGATCTACAAAAAATACACATTTTCATTATTAGGATTTTACCACCTCCGCCTCATTTTGAACCAGGAAAAAACCTGTTATGAACATCACCTTTGGGTCACATCCTATGGTCACCTACAGCTTTTGTCCCCCCCACTTTTAGAATGGCTGCTACGCCCCTGGATCCGATACCAAGTAAATACAGGGCCAGTATCGCCAATATCGATACCAATACTTTTTAATTTTAAAAGCATGCACTTGAACTTGTATGCACTTTCCTGTGCTAGAGCAGTGTGTCATGATTTATGAGGTGAATGCATCATTAATATGCTAAATCTGAAAACGTTTTCATGACTACTAAATATTTTGTGATTTGTGCTCTCAACTCGCCTGTAATTATTAGTCAGTGACTTTTACAAAACTACCCTAATTATAGTAAAAGTACTATTGTACACTAGCCTATACTGTTCAAAAGTTTGGGGTCTGTAAGATTTTTAATTCTCTTCTGCATTTATTTGATCAAAAATACAGTAAAAACTGTAATATTACAATTTAACATAGGCTATCTGCTTTCTATGTCATACTAAACTGTAATTTATTCAATTGATCAAAGCGTAATTTTCGGCATCATTACTCCAGTTATGATGATAATTCATTTTAATATGCTGATTTACAGCTCAGAAAACATTTCTTATTATCAATGTTGAAAACAGTTTCATATTTTTTTTTGTGGAAACCATGATGCAGAATTATTTGATGAACCAAGTTGAAAGAACAGCATTTATATGAAGTAGATTTTTTTTAACAGTGAAAAACCCTTGACTGTCACTTTTGATCAATTTAATGCATCGATCCTTGTTGAATAAAAATATTAATTTCATTAAAAAAAATCTTACTGTCCTCAACATTTTGAACCGTTATATACACTTTTGCTTTGTTTATTGCAAAATAACTCCCGATTGTTTCTCTGTCATCTAAGCAAGGCTTCGTTTCCCAAACGTGCCTATGAGCTCAGTGAAGCACCAGCATCGAACGCTCTCTGTGATTGATTGGTTTCGTCTTGTATCCAGATGACTAGGAGAAAAAGTTCTATCCTACACAATTATCCGCTAATATTCGCTTATTTTTCCACTTAGAAGCTTATTTTACGCACTGAATTGCGTGCTAAATTAATAAAAATTACTGGTAAAAAAAAACACACATTTGGATCGATATTTTTATGTGAGGATCGATCCTTTTCGATACCACGTCAGTATCGAAGTATCGATATTTTAGGATCGATCCGCCCACCTCTAACACACACCCTGTCCTCTGTTTCTGACGTGTGCTCTGCTCGGCGCTTCTGCGGATTGAAGATGAAGAACGCGCTGAATCTGATTATAACAAGACTGAAGCGAACACTATTTCAGATAGCCCGTCGGGCAGGCCGGTTATGCATTTTGGTAGCCCGACTTGAAAACACAATAGCCCCGGGACGTCGGGCAGGATTTTGCGAGCACTGCAGGTCAATGGTTAAATAGTCCAGGTTTGGATTGAATTTAATCAGTCTGAAATTTAATTAAGACGAGTAAAATTAAATGTTCGCTCAAGACAAACTTTACTTATCACACATTGCGTCTCTGAAATCGTGTGGTGATTTTCCAAATGATACAACTTAGTCTAAATAAGAGCAATCCCAGTCAGCAAATTACCTTTGGCACAGATGTGGGCCAGATAAACAGCTGAGCTGTGGCCCAGATTAGTTTGTGTTTGCCGGCCCAGATATGGCCCACATCTCCTTTGCCAGAACTGAACCAAAGGACTGCCATAACTCCACCAAGCATGAGCCAAATACAACAAATTCATGTGGCCCATATGTGGGCCTGGTATGCAACTTTAGTATGGTTGAGTTCTGTTAAAATCTAACGGCCCTTATGTGGCCCACATGCAGCTGACAGTATTTAAAGGGACACCAGGCAAGTCTGAGTGTTTTTTTCTCTACGAAGCTCCCCCTAGTGTCTGGTAGTAAATGCTTTCAAACACTCTGTCGTAAAAACGAACTGTTGTCCCTCCCCCCTCGCCACGAGCAACCCAGCTGATCAGCTGTCAATCCAGCTGAGCAGAGGAACCGGCTATTTCAAAACCAGTTATGTCTACCGAGGCAAGTAAGGCAATATTTTATTTCCAACTGATGGCGATTTTTATTTTATTTTATTGTGTTGTCATCATAGACTGTAAAAAATAGGTTGTCATGCATACTAACTTTAGTATTTTTACTGGGAACGAACGAAGAGTGAGAGAGTTTTGGGAGAGTGGGCATGAGCATAATATATATATATATATATATATATATATATATATATATATATCGGAGGCTAATATTTGTCTAAAGTTATATTAGCAAGGTCTATAAGTTCATCTGGTAGAATGACAGTTTACCTTTGCTTGTCTAAGAAAACATCAGAACGTTTTTTCTAGCTCGATCATGATATGTGCTACATGTTTATTGCCTATTATCAGACGCGTTGACTTAGTGACATAAAATAAAAGTGCAAGTTACACAAATAAAACCTACAGAGGAACGGCCAAACTACTACAGAAACCAAACGTGTTTGCTAATGACAATGCCTAACATCAAAGTTATAGTATCAAACGAAGCGTACTAGTAAGCCCGTAACAGACAGCGATCATAATAAAAACATTTACAGACAATAGCAAACATCCTGAGGTCACAATTACTTGAAGTTTAACACAGTTTATTCCAAAGATACTTACAAGTGCAACAGCAGCCAGGTCAGCATCCGTTTTGCAGGCTTCTGTTTCTCTCAGTTCTCACCATTCTGAAAAAGCTGGTCCGATATATTTACTCGAGTCTGACTTATTGCTCGGTCAGTGTCCCGATTCCTCTTTCGTTGGTCCTCCGACAAAGATTTCCTAGCTTTCTGCTTCTTTTTTACAGGCTCAGCCATAACTCAATCTATCGTTGCCCTTTGCTTATACATAGCCGGTGCTTGAATGGGGGCGTGTACGTGTGCAGTGCCGTCAAGCAATTCGTTGCATCGCGAGACCTGATATCACGCGATACTTCCTGGAACACGACCCGCGTCCCAAAGTTGCAAGTGAGTTTTTTCCGCTCTCGGGCACCAGGGGGGTGCGAAACCACCACCATTCAACCCGAAATAAGTAATATAACCATTCCACTGACTCCGAAGCTGTTCAGTTAAGGTAAAAAAGTTACATAGCTTCCCTTTAAAGTCTTAACTCACAGGTAAATTAAACACTCAACAACAAATGTACTCAAAACTATTTATTTTGACAAGCATTTAAATAATTACAGCTAAAGTGTTGTACTTAATTACAGCAGTATTCAGTTGAAAACATTTCATAAAAATAAATATAATTACAGCAAGAGTTGAATAATAACAGTAGTATTCAGTTGAAAACATTTATCAAAATAAATATAATTACAGCAACAGAGTTGAATTTAATAATTACAGTAGTATTCAGTTGAAAACATTTAAGAAAACATAATTACAGCTACTCAGTTGTACTTATTTTAAGTAGAATTCAGTTGAAAACATTCAATACAAATTAATAATATAAATAGCATTCAAAGCTAATTTTTTACTCCAAAGTTCAAAACACTCGATCAAAGCTTGTATTAATGTTATGTTTAATTAGTCCAATGAGAGTAATACAAATAAATCACAGTTGGTAAAGAGAACTTTAAAGAGAAATTGAGAAAGTTAAAGCAAACTTGAAAGGTAAAGAGTTGAGAAGTGTGTTGATGTGCAGAGAAGTCTCCAATGAGGGTCGGCAATGTGTTGGCCTTCTCCAGTAAGGGGATTCTGCCTGACTGCACCTGCAATAAAGAAGAATTTAAATAATGTTAGCAGCAATACAACCTGGAAGCTAGAGCTGCAGGAGAGTGAAAAAAATCATTAATGTAAATATCCTTTAATATTTTAATTGCAATTATTAACAAATTAAACACCTCTGAATTACCAGTGTATGAAAGTTTTTTTCCAGTAAATTTTCAAAAGGAATTGCAAATTGTATTTTTCAATATGTGGGCCAGAATTATACCGTAATTCCTTATGACAAATTATTTCGATTATTATTTCGATTTCGATTATGCACAAACAACCGGTTAAAATTTACAGCACTGCATGTATTCTGCTTCTTTTTTTAAAAAAAAGACATGCACACTCTAATGTAAAAACACACCAACACAGATAGTATTAATGTCATGTTTTAGTCCAAAGACAGAGTCTACAAAAATAAGTGTTTTTACTAACAAAAAATAAACTCAAGATAATCTGCAATGATGCGAGACAATTTGGAAGCAGAAACACACAAACAATAATGGGCCAAGTACTGAATGCAAGGAGGAACATAAAGGGTTAGTTTGCCCAAAAATGAAAATTCTATCTGTAATTACCCTCAAGTTTTTCCCACTTCTGGGTTGTACGTCAGAGCGTAGACTCACTATTGGCCGACGCTGGTCATGTGTGGGATGCTGGCCAGTCGTGAGCCTACGTTCTGACGTACAACACAGAAGCGCTGTGCTGTTACACTACGTTGAATAAAGTCTTTATTTTAGCTTGTTTTGCGCACAAAAAGTATTTTCGACACTTGATAAACTTAAGGTTCAGCCACTGTATTCTTGGACTATTTTAACAATGTCTTTACTAACTTTCTGGGCTGGCAAGTTTCAATAACAGAGAAGCCTATGGAGGAGTGAGACAGTTCTCAGATTTCATCATAAATATCTTAATTTGTGTTCCGAAGATAAACGAAGGTCTTACGGGGGTTGGAACAACATGGGTGAGTAATTACTGACAGAATTTTCATTTTTGGGCAAACTAACCTTTTAAATACACAGTGATAATGAACTAAATACAGATAGTTGTAGGCATGCGCTGGTATGAGACTTTGACAGAATGATAATCTTATATTGTGATTACAGCTTTAAAATGTATGATTGAAACAATATGATTCGCAAAATATAAAAAATAACTTTCTTTAAAAACAAAACATAAAACTTCTAAATAAAAAAATGCAGTCACTTAAGTGAGCCACGGATGTGATCAGGTAATGACAAAAAAAGTTGTTTGGTTCGATACTGAGATAACAGAAATAAAAATACAATGTTCTGTAAAGCGGTTTTGAAAAGTTGTGAATTGTGCAAAGTGCAATACAAATAAAAGTGACTTCTAAAAAAGGTCTCACCAATGACAACTTCCTTTACGACCAGGCGTTGGACACCAATCTTCCCATTGACTTCTCTCCGATTCATAACGTGCCACAGCAGTTGTAAAAGTGCCTTTCAGCACTCTCCACACGGTGTTATCCAGGTCAAAGCCACCAACCAAACCCACATAGGTAATCTGATAGGAAAAAAAACATTGTGTAAGTGGTTGAAATATGCATTTAAATAGACCACCCTAAAATGAAAGTGCTTTTATATTCAAAAATGAACTATAAACTATTATTTACTCCATCTCAAACCATATTTTCTAGGTTTTTAATATGGAAATTATTGTCATTGTCCCACCCATACCAGTACCACACATTAGGGCTGGGTGGTATGACAGTATACCATAGCATGGTATATAAACTATATCGTGAGAAATTAGAGTAATTATAAAAATGTCCTGCCTCTTCCAAGCTTTATAATGGCAGTGAATGGCTGCTCAATTCATTGATAGTTAACAGAAATACAGCAATTCATTGTTTGTTCATGTTAGTTCACAGTGCATACTAAAGTTAACAAGTACAATTTTTTATATTGAATGTGTTAGTAAATGTTGAAATTAACATTAACACATATTAATATATGCAGTAGAAGTGCAGTTCATTATTAGTTCATGTTAATGTTCAGGTATTGTATCGAAAGTCATAATTTTGGTATTGTGACTTGACACTAATAGCCTACATTAACATTAGCCTACAACTTTAATTTTAAAGAGGGAAAGGTCATGAGAAAAAGTCTTTGTTGAATATCATTTCAGAGTTAAATAAAGATACAATACTGCACACGTATTAATGTGTTTATTCTTGGCATTTTTATATTATTATGATTAGTTGAATGATTGTGAACACAAATTAGGATTTAACGTTAGGTTTTCTGACAAACAGTAACACCGACATTGGACCGCGTCGCCTTAATTCACAAATAGGCTACTACACAATGACAAACTATACTATTTTATTGTGTACGACAGTGAGCTGTTGATTTATAAACAAAAACATCTTAATTTAAAACGGCAAACCAGCGAACTGCTATAGCCTAAGTTAACGGTTAAGTTACATTAAACTTTATTGTAAGTTATAGCAGTAAACTGAGGAAAATATTAGCTAGTTCAACCCCTTCCTCGATGGAACGAATAACTAAACGCATAATAACATGCAATATTGACACATAATGCTGCATATTTCATTTATATGACTTTAAAATGCCAAAACATCACTTACCTGAATGTACACAGTCGTGAGGAAAGCAGAGTAAAAGGCGTCAGCTGGCCAGCGTCGCAGTTAAACTCGCGCCGTAGTCTCACTCCACCAATAGGAGGGAAGATGCAGAGCAGCCTGAGGTGTGGAACGGCGGATGTTTGCCGCACTTGATTTCAGGATTCCTGTGTTTTTCCACGTATAAGCCAAATGTTTACCACAAGTCGGTGTTTCTCACTGTGTGCCATAGCTCAACCACATATGGTCCTCATGTGTTCGTTGTTATCTGGGCCATATACCTCAAAATCAGTTGTGAACCAAGAGAGCATTTCCCGCAGATTTTAAAGTCATGGCAAAACAAATATGGCTACGATTTGGCCCATATCTGTTCAGCCATGCCACATCTAGGCCATATGTGCCAGATAATACCCACATGTGGCCCACATGTAATTGCTATCTGGGATGTGGAGTCCTCGGATTTAATAAATCGAAATAAATAAATCGGATCGAAATAAATAAATGTTCTTCCTTAAAATACAGGGTGCATAAGTTTGGACACCCCTATGTTAAATTCCCATAGAGGCAGGCAGATTTTTATTTTTAAAGGCCAGTTACTTCATGGATCCAGGATACTATGCATCCTGATAAAGTTCCCTTGGCCTTTGGAATTAAAATAGCCCCACATCATCACATAGCCTTCACCATACCTAGAGATTGGCATGGTTTTATTTCAGTTAGCCTAATAGCTAGTTTGATTTGCATTGAGAGATGATCTTATGGAAAGTACCCCATGCCAATCTCTAGGTATGGTGAAGGCTATGTGATGATGTGGGGCTATTTTAATTCCAAAGGCCAAGGGAACTTTATCAGGATGCATAGTATCCTAAAAAATAAATAAAAATAAATACTTAAAAATAAAAATCTGCCTGTCTCTATGGGAATTTAACATAGGGGTGTCCAAACTTATGCACCCTGTATTTTAAGGAAGAACATTTATTTATTTACGATACATTATTCATTCACAAAGAAAATTGGTGTCCTTAAAGGTTGGATTTTTCCTAATTTTTTAAATTAAGGCATTAAGTTCAATTTCCAAAAGATGATTTTTTATTCCTCTTTTTAGTCAACTTTAGCATGGGTGTCTAAACTTATGCATAGCACTGTGTATATATATATATATATATATATATATATATATATATATATATATATATATATATTGCTTAATGTCATGCTAACATCATAAGGTGTGACAGGGTTTTCTTGTCACACCATATGATTATTTTGTCACACTATATGATATGAACTGCATTTAAATACATAAATAATGCTATTAGATACATATTTTATAGATAGCTATAGAATATATATTTATAGAAGCTAACAGTTAAGTTTATTGAATATTTCATCCTTTTAACACATTTTGATACTATATTATTCACACATTTAATATCTATACACCATCTCAATTTGGTGAATCCCTACTTCCCGCCTATCCCATTTTCAAGCTGAATCAGTGTTAAACTACAGCATTTTGTCACTCAAATGTTTCTCTTTATTTATTTTTTAAAATATTTTTTAAAATATTTTTTTCAGTTTGAGGTAGATTTCAGTAGATGGCGAGATATGGCGAATACAGAAAGAACAAGGAAATGATACATCATCATCTTGCTGTCGGTCATTGTTTTACTCATCCTCATTTTGAAATGAATTTATGCATTAAATAAAAAAAAATGTTCAATGATTAACTAAAGATTATTAGAATTCATGTAGTTAATATTCAGCAGATTAAAATAAAAAGTGCAACATCAAATGAATACAGTAAGTGGATTAATGAATGTTATAAACATATGATTCTTTGCTACTTTGAGTAGAACTCAGTGTTTTAAACAATTTTGTGATTTTTGCTGTAACTGAAACAATGATTCACTTGTCAAACTACGTTTGGTTGATTGTTAAAGGTGCCATTGCATGGATTATTTTATTATTTTAGAATGTTTCCTGGGGTGCCCTTATAATGTTAGTAATACTTACTATGTTAATACTTAAGCCTGAGCCAATTCACGTCATGCCCACTTTAATGTTGGCAACTCCAGTGCTCACACCGCTGGCCAGCGCATTCATGCCAGAGCCTCATCCTGTCATGGCCGTTGCCGAGCCTGAGCTTCTCCTCGTCAGCCCTGCCGAGCCTGAGCTTCTCCACGCAGCCCTGGCGAGCCTGAGCTTCACCTCGTCAGTCCTGCCGAGCCTGCGCTCCACGTCAGCCCTCACGAGCCTACGCTTCACGCCAGTCCTGCCGAGCCAGAGCTTCACGACGTTACGTCTGCCGATCCTCGGACAAGATGGTCTCCGCCGAGCCAGTGTCTCAGG
Source organism: Rutilus rutilus (assembly GCF_951802725.1). NCBI lineage: Eukaryota > Metazoa > Chordata > Actinopteri > Cypriniformes > Leuciscidae > Rutilus > Rutilus rutilus. The sequence goes on from NC_140209.1 coordinate 56,303,011, forward strand.
ACAAGATGGTCGCCGCCGAGCCAGTGTCTCAGGACAAGATGGTCTCCGCCGAGCCAGTGTCTACGAACAAGATGGTCGCCGCCGAGCCAGTGTCTCAGGACAAGATGGTCTCCGCCGAGCCAGTGTCTTCGGACAAGATGGCCGCCGCCACGTCGCCAGAGCCCTCAGCAGAGATGGCCGCCGACATGCCTGAACCTGAGCCCTCGGCAGAGATAGCCGAAGCCACGGTGTTCCTGAGCCGGTGTCTGTTCCTGAGCCGGTGTCTGTTCCACCCTGGCCCTTTTGTAAGTACTGTTGATAAGAAACAAATGGCGCTTTTCCACTACACAGTACCAGCTCGCCTCGGCTCGGCTCGACTCGACTCGGCTTTGTTTGGTTTTCCACTGTGTAAAAGTTGTGCCTGTACCTGCTTCCAGGTACTTTTTTTCGTACCACCTCCGGCGAGGTTCTAAGCGAGCTGAGGCGATACTAAAATGTGACGTGAAAACACGGCAGACTGCTGATTGGTCAGAGAGAATCGTCACTATTCACGCGCCAGACGGAGTATCCTGAATAAAAAACAGCAAAAACAAAAACATCCAAAAACAGCATACACTCGATTTCCTCCATTGTCCTGTGTGTGTGGCAGCGGATGTATCTCACGGAGAAGATTAAGTCACGGCAGTTTCCTGCGGCGTCGCTATGACGACCAGGTACTATTGTGGAGGTACTATCTGCAATGGAAAACGGAGCGAAAAGCAAAGCGAGCCGAGCCGAGTCGAGTTGAGTTGAGCTGGTACTGGTAATGGAAAAGCGCCAAAAGTCTCACTTTTCAAATGTAGTCATTTTTTAGAGACATTTAAACAATAAATACCGTTTTGTGACTCTTTAATGTGTCTGACAGATCGCTGTAGACTCGAGGCTCAGTTAAAGCTGCTCGTGAACCGATCATCTCTTCCTTCTAGTTAATTTATAGCATTAAAGGAATGTTGTTTTAAAGTGCTAAGACGTCAGTACACTTTGTTTTTCAAATTTAAATCCTCCAATGTTAATCTACTAACTCTCCTGACTGCTTTGTGGGACAAAATGGCGGATTATGATTAGTCAGATCGCCTGTCAATCAAACTCCCTGCGAAGGGTCAATTGAGAATGCCTGTGCACACAATCCTGATCTAATCGACAACTTTGCAGTCCTAGGCCTAACAATGTGTTATGGTGCGCTGTCACCAGTGTTTTTTTTTTTTTTTTTTTTTTGGTGAGCGTAGGCTCCTCCTGATTTTGTTAGTCATCTCATCTCTTATATGCTGTGTATGATCATATCCTGCCCTATTCATGGTAGCCTACTCACGGACATTGCGTCATCAATTGCGTCATCAAGGGGCCCGCCTTGATAATCCTACTTAAGGGCCCGGTGTTGGCTCGTTACGCCACTGAATATAATTGTCTAAACTCCTTATCAAAATGACATATTTACAACAAATTTGACACATATATATAGGCACACTTTGAGTACTACTAATAAAAGTGTTGGAGATCAGGCAAGACTGTAAGAAGACTTAGGCAAAAAGGTGCTATAACTGTAAAAACGCTTTAAAACCATATATTTCCTATGGCAAACTGCCTGTATTGGCTGTAAATTGACTTTTTCATCTATGATGGCAGTTGTTAAATGCTTGCTAAATAAAACGTAATGTCTATTGATGCTTGTGTGCTTAAAGGCCTTAACTGCTTGAACCCCGATAAATGCTGCTTGCAGCTTTAATTATTATTATTATTATTATAATAATAATAATTATTATTATTATAATAATAATAATTATTATTATTATTATTGGGTCATTTCACCTGAGATTTGGAGCCAAATTACAGGGGTGTAAAATGATTTTCGGTAGGACAATTAAATTAAAATCTGTTGACTTTAGCAATCTTATGCTATATGCTAACAGTGATAACCTAGTTCAAAAAGGTAAAAAAGCCGAAGGGCATGACCAAGTATTCAAAGTGCCCCCTGGGGGTGTTAAAAGCAGTCTTCTATTCATCCCCCCTCCTGATGCGGACCAAATGATAAGCATTACGTAAGTCCAATTTAGTGAAGATCGACGCTCCCTGCAACCTCTCGAAGGCCGAAGACATCAGCGGCAAAGGATAAGTATTCTTTACCGTGATGCTGCAGGGTCCCCGCGGATCCTTAAAAAGTCTTAAAAGGTCTTAAATTAGATTTTTTAAATTTAAGGCCATAAAAAGTCTTAAAAATATATATATTTTTTAAAATGTCTTATTTTTACTTATGAAAGGTCTTAAATTTTAGATGACACTTTGACTTAGACTTATCTAAATGCTTTCGAAATTAAAACTATCTAATTAGCGTAGGCCTACTTATTATTTTTTAAATTCTATCTTTGTGGATTTGCTTGTTCACGTGACAATTCGCGTCACTTACGGCAGCATATTAGCCTACGTCTGTCTCCTGCACGCGAGAGGAGAGAAGAAAACGAGTAAATGTCAGTTCAGTTGTAAGTTCATTCTTTATGTGCTTAGGAGTGTGCGATATTGTCTATGAACTATGATGATATTGTAATCATTGTTTTAACTATGTATGAGGCACTGCGAGTGCGAGCTGACATCGCGTTTCTCTCATGCTTACTTTCATTGCGTGATGTGTCAGTGCAGTTATAGATGTCCCCAAATGAGTTTTTGTCTTATATTTATATCATATGTTGTTGTATTAGAATATCACATGAGCAAGAGTGCCGTTTTTCCTGTGCACAATTGCAAATGTGCTATTTATTTTATACAGCAGTTAAATTAACAATAAAGTTAACATTGTGAGTTACTTTTTGGACACAATACTGTCAATTTTCACTTTATATCGCCGACGAGAATTTCATAATGAAGCCGTAGTCCAACAGACAGCGATGATTTTTTGTTTTTGTTTCACTGAAATCCGCGGTTTGAACGAATCATTTTAACGATTCAATGAACAATCACTTGTTTTTCTGAATGAATCAGCCATTTGAACAAATTGGTTGAATAAATGACTTCGCTTATTCTTGCCGCCACCTACTGGTGGTTTTAGTTTCATATTTAAAGTATCCTTTAATTAAAACGTTAAAATTATAAATCATTTCATATTTAAACATTGAATAGCTTTATTTATGCAATTGTAAATTAAGTGTAAATAGGCTAATGCCAATTTTGATGCCGCTTCTGTGTCACCTCTGCACTGCAAGGATGGATTTTAAATTAATGATTTATTTTGACATTGGTACTGTGTTATTCTAATATAATTTAATTTGAATGTTAGAATTTGACATAAAAGGTGATGCATACCTCTAAATACGTTTAGAAACAATGTCCATATATAGGTGAAAATGCCCCTGGAAATCAATTTAAGATAGCAAATATTGCCCCTTAATAAAAATGTTAATTTCGGTCACTACTGTGAACTGACCACTGCATAGAATATAAAAAATATGAATATCGTGGGTTTGCTGTCAACAACAGGCCTAAACCAGCCAGGGTACCAGTACAAAAACACAATCAGTAAAATATCATCTAATTATTATCAACAAAACTTAGAAAATATCGAGACATATTTTTGTCAATATTGCGCACCCCTAATGTACGGTATTAATTTTGATTTCTTCAGGTCTTAAAAAGGTCTTAAAAAGCCTTAAATTTGACTTTAAAAATTGTGCAGATACCCTGTGCTGTTCAGCCCCCGGTAGTCAATACAAGGTCGCAGGGATCCTTCCTTCTTCCCCACAAAAAAGAACCCCGCCCCCGCTGGAGAAGAGGAGGGACGGATGAACCCCGCTGCTAGAGAATCAGAAATATATTTCTCCATAGCCTCTCTTTCTGGAACAGAAAGTTAATATAACTTGCCCTTAGGCGGAGACGTACCTGGCAGTAACTCTATAGCACAGTCATAGGGACGATGCGGAGGGAGAGAAGCAGCACGAGACTTACTGAACACCTCCTTCAGGTCTTGATACTCCGTGGGCACGTTTGACAAATCCACTGCTTCCTCCTGAAACGCAGAAACAGAGACAGACGAACAAGCAGACACAAGACAGGACTCATGACATTTACTGCTCCACTCCAACACTGATTTCTGCTGCCAGTCTATCTTGGGATTGTGTTCAATGAGCCAGGGGTGTTCTAAAACAATGGGTGCAAGGGGGGAGTCCAGAATGTAGAAGGAAGTGGTTTCAATGTGGTTGCCAGATACGATGAGTGTGATGGGTCCAGTGGTGAATGAAATGGTGGGAAGAGCTTGGCCGTTGAGAGCGTGAACTGCGATGGTACGGGTGAGGGGTAGAAGAGGAGCCTGAATCTTGAGTGCAAATGTGTAGTCCATGAAGTTACCTTCTGCCCCGGAGTCCAGTAGTGCTCGACAGTCGTGAGTGTGGGCTGACCATCTTAGTCTTACCGGGAGGAGCGTAGATGTTGATGAGGTCTTCTCAGCGGAGATCCCACCCGACAGTAGCCTCAGATTTACTGCCGGGCTTTCCCTTTTACCGGGCAGTTATAAGCAAAATGTCCTGCTGCACCACAGTAAAGGCAAAGGCCCTGGGATCTCCGCCTTTCCTTCTCCTCCCGGGAAAGCCGAGCTCGCCCGACCTGCATGGGCTCGTGATCGTAGACGGGGCTGACCGCGTCCCCTCCGCTGGCTCGCAAAGTCTCAGCCACTCCAGAAACACGAGCGGGTAACATCCGACGTTCGACTCGGGAGAGTCGGGAATCCACACGAAGCGCCAGTTCAATCAACTCATTGAGTGTAGTGGGTAAGTCCAGAGCATAAATCTCTCTCTGGACGCGGTCAGCCAGCCCATGCAGGAACATATCCCACTGCGCCTCCTCGTTCCACTGACACTCTGCCGCCAAAGTCCGGAACTCGATAGAGTAATCAGATACAGAATCCGTGCCGCTTCTCTTCCCGCGACCACGCGGTCAAATACTCTCTTCATTTCGGCGGAGAGTGTCTGAAACGAGGCACAGCATGGATCTTGGTTCTCCCACACCGCCGTCCCCCATAGCGCTGCCCTCCCAGTCAGTAGCGTGAGCACAAACGCCACTTTGCTCCGTTCACTGGCAAAGGTCCTGGGCTGCAGAGTAAAGTGCATCGAACAGCGTGTTAAGAATGCTCTGCAATAGTTTGGCTCACCGTTGTATGGCTCGGGAACAGGTAGGCGGGGCTCTGACTGGGAGACGCTCTCTGGTGGTACGGGGGGAGCGGGCGGTGTGGGTGGCGCAGTGGGAACTCGGGCACCTGCGCCACAAGAGCTTGAATAGCCCGACCCGACTCATTCATATTCCTCTCCTGGGTATCCATCCGTGAAATGCTGGACTTGATGAATTCTTCCAGAGGAGAAGAGGGTCCGCTTGCTGCTTCCATCGCTTGGTCAGATCGTTCTGTCATAATACACAAAGCGGAAGCAAGGATGCAAGTAAACTCTTTATTTGGTTGGTCAAAAGACACGAATACAGTTCAGAAATTTGGTTGGGCTGGTGGCACAGGGACAAGATGGTCAGTGTGCTGGTGAAGAGTGGTGACGGTGAATCCAGTGCTGGTGAACATCCAGACGAGACGAAAACCATGAAGACACCGAACAGGAACTCGAACCAGGAACAGGACTGAAGACGGCACACGATGGACACACACTGAGGACACCAAAACAACGATCTGACAAAGAGAGGAGAGTGCGATGAGAACTTATAGGTGAATGAATTGGCAGCAGCTGGTGCGGGGAATGAGATCAGCTGGCGCACTGATCAGCTCGAACGAGCGGTAACACCCACTCACACACACCCACACACACAGAACAACAAATACACGAGACACGAAGAAACCAGTGAATTCATGAACCGTGACATTTGTATTAATTTTTTTTTAAGAGGAATATCTGAATAACAAATAATGTTAAGATTAGAAATGTATCTCGTGTTTTTCTATCAGCTCAATTGCACATACCTGTCTGATAGCCATAAATATTATTTTTCTAAAGTTGTCATGGCTGTAACTAAAAGTATTCAAGATATAATAATATCCTTCTAGATTTTCATTCTTAATAAACTTTTCTTTTGAAATCTTCATTTTTAAGGCCCTATATAGTTCAGTCCCATAGACATGGGGATCTCAAAGCAGCTCCATGTTCAAATTGTAAAATTTTACCCGTTTTTAATTTTTACACATTATATATATATTTTTATATAACTTTATTTCCCAATTATATATAACTGCCCACACCCCATTTGAGAAATGCCCTTTTATGTAATGTACCGCTCTCTCTCTGGGGAATGTGAGCGTCTCACGGGTGAGAGGAGCGTTTCTGGGGGTAGTTTTTCTTTACTATGCTCGTTTTCTTTTCCTTATAGGTTTATTTCGATTTTTTTAGAATTGAGGAAAAATAGTCGCCAGGTAAAAGGTTTTGCCTCGTGGCGGAGGGCTGAGATGGAGGTTTCACCTGTGTCGCTCCGCCATGGAGTCAGGTGTATGCCTGACACCAGTGTGACAGTCGAGGACGTGCTTGTGGCGATTGGGGAACAGACAGGATTCGAAAATATTGTATCCTCTTCCAGAATGAATGGTGGTGTTTTTGAAGGATCAAAGTTTTGTGAGTAAACTCATCGTGAGCGGCGTTTGGGTAAGTGGAGCGCTTGTTATTGTTTCACCTTTGGTATCGCAGTCGACAAGAGTGAACATTTCTAACTGTCCACCATATATACCTAATGCATGCATTGAAAATGAACTGCAGAGGTTCGGGAAAATAGTAAGCGGAATGACATTAATTCCAATTTTACTACTTTAAAATTTTACTAAGTAAAATACAATTTTACTTTAATAATTTTACTCCTGAAATCTGAGGCAGCCGCTAAAGACTAAGTGGAATTATTTTGTTTTCAAAGAACATGCTCCCTCAACTCTACCGAAATTCGTTTATGTACTTACGGACTTCTTATACTGTGTTTACTCAGCTCTTACGGTGATTTTCTGGAGTAAAACTGACGCTTCATCTTTTGTGTTATGTACAATAAACTTTATTAAACTCATCAGTATATTTTTGATCATCATTTGGACCTGGTCCGAAACAGCAGACTTGTAGGCTAATAGTGGATACATACAAGCAGATGACAAATACGTTATAACCATAATTAAACTAAACTATACATGTTCCATCTCCATATGCACTCTGACTCTGTAGGCATTATTGTCCGACACGTTACTAAACGTTACACGTTAGAGTTTCTGATATCATCATCATCATCATTCCATGAGATGAAATTGTCCTTAGACTGAGCTCATGAAACTCCGCCCCCTGTGCGTGCAGCAGCAGCTTATTTGCATTTAAAGGGCACACACTAAAACAGCGCGTTTTTCTGAGCACCAAAAAGTGACAATTTAAACATGCTTGCATGCATCTGTTGGGTATTTTGAGCTAAAACTTCACATACACACTCTGGGGACATCAGAGACTTATTTTATATCTTGTGAAAAGGGGTATAATAGGTCCCCTTTAAAACATGTGCTGTCATTTAGGCCCCGTTTACACGATGGGAAAACGCAGATATTTCCCTGCGTTTTGGCCTGTCATTTACACGAAAACGCCGTTTTTATCCCTGAAAACGATTATTTCTAAAAACTCCGGCCAAAGTGGAGATTTCTGAAAACGCCGGTTATGTGTTGCCGTGTCAACTGGGAGAAACGGGGTTTTAGGTTCTCAAACATCACATTATGCGCCAGAAAATGCTTATGTCATGTGAGCGCCCTATGTTTAGAGTTTGTTTGGCTACTGTTTGATCATGGATGCTGTTAAGGTGGTGATTTTGTGAAAAAAAAAGAAAAGAAAAAAATACTTTTGTGCAAACGCTTTTGGCCTGTTTGCATTTGCAAAACACAACTGCTGAACTATATCGAGGAGCAGAGGCGAAGGAGTACACGAAAATCAGCATTTTTACAGCAGCTTTTCCTTCCAAGACGCCGGTACATTGCCTCCCAACGTCTGTTGTTTTGAAAGGAACTGGAAGTCGCTCGTGCTATTTGTTGTTGTCGATTTTGAGGATTCTGATTGGCTTGCATGGCTTTATCCTTCTCCCTACGCTCCCTCCCTCCGCTGCCCATATGTTATGATGGCGCTCGAAGGCGAATTTATGCGGGTTGATGTAAACGACAACTTTTTTGAAAACGATGTTGTGTGCACTATGTTATTTTTGAAAACGGAGGGGGGGAAATATTCGTTTCTCTAAATACCCAGCTATGTGTAAATGTGGCCTTAGGCGGCAGCTGTTTATGGTTTTAGAATCGCCAGCGTTAGATATCTCGTTTCGGGTTAAACATTAAGACAAATCATATATGATCTATGCGAACACCAATCATTTGAAATGCTTCAAGTGTGGTAATATCGGACATAAAAAAATGGAATGCCCGCAGAAAACACAAGCTGAAGATGATATCAACAAAACAAATGAGAACAGGTGGTCGATGGTGCAGTAAGTTAGGCCAGTAGTCAGTAGTTAGTCTACTGAAAATATAGGCCAAAAGGAATCGGGTGAAAAGAAATCAGGGGGGAAAAAAAGGAAAAAAATAATAGTTGTGATGGAGGAAAAAAAAAGGAATTTTGAAGAGGCAGGGACAAGTGATGCAAAAAAAATCTGAAAGTTCGGATGATACAGATACTGTTGAGAATCGATTCGATAATATACCTCTGTCTCAGCTCTCTGAAAGCACTGATGTGACTGAAGAGATGGATGATGATGATTGTCTTTCTGAAATCTCAGATATTCCCTCAAACTATGATGAGGATCAGTTGAGGATCAGACAAAAATGTTTACAATGTTAAAATTTTTGCATTAGTTCCAGAAATGCATTTTTTTTTTAATCCTTCCAAGTATTCATTAATTGCAGGTCTCCGTTGTTGTATTTTGCGCTTCATAATGCGCCACATATTTTCAATGCATGTATTCTGGTTTTATTTACGTTTTACACAACGTCTCTACTTCATTGGTATTGGGGTTGTATTTCTCATGTTCATTTTAACCATAAAATAGTGTCCCACTTTCCCTAACAAAGTGTCCCACTCAACCTGATTGCTTCCAGTTTGCTGAAGAGGGTGTCAAATGGTGTTTAAAGATGAACAGTTTGTTAATAAATGCATAAATTGAGAAAATTTCACCATAGTGGCCTTCATTACAATCTATTTAAACAAAACACTTACAATTTTAATACATTCTAACTAATTTAGGTTGTTTAAAATGCAATTTACCAAAAAGTGTCCCACTTTACCTGACTTCACCATACTGTAAAAGAGATTCACGCTTTCCTTGATGAAACATTTGGAAGAAAAGCTGAAGTAAAGGAATTTTTTCCTGATGTGAAAAAAGTTTTTGGCTTCAGTGATCAAGATACAAAAGACTGCCGGTTATGAAGAGTTAAGTTGAAGAAAGAGATTCAGATTGAAAAAAATGGTAACAAACCTGAGAAAAGAAAAAAGTTCTTGAAAATTCTTTATAGTTTAGTTATGAAAGAAGCACAAGTGGTGAACTATCTGTCCCTTTTTGTCTTGTCCTCACTTTTTTCTCTTCTTCTGTCCTCTTTTTTCATGGAGAGCCTTAGAATAGGATCCAATAAATATCAGTGGGGGAAGAGATTACAGGAAAAGAGCATGTTTAAATGAAGATATACAAAACAAGAATATTGATGTAATATATTTTGTACAAGAGACACATAGTGTTGTGAAGAATGAAATGGGAAATGGTGATTTATATATGACTCATGGTACAAATGTTAGTGGAGGAGTTGCTATTTTATTTTCAAAGATGATTAATATAACCAATGTGTCTGTTAATGAAATAGAAAGAGGAAGAATTTTGGCTGTTAAAGCAAGTATAAATGGTTTTGTTTTTGTTTTTATTAACATTCACGCATCAAATACTGGAGCAGAGAGAATACAAATATTTAAAAAGTGAGTTTTTAAAACAAAATTGTGATGAAAATGTATGGTTGATCTTAGGGGGGTGATTTCTTAGATAGAAATGGAGAAGAACCTCATCCCTCTTCTGCCAAATTTTTACATGATGTTATTAGTAATTCTAATTTAGTTGATGTATGGAGACAGCAACACCCTTCAGTTAAACAGTATACGTGGGTAAAGGTTTCTCATGGTCATATTAGTACTGCCAGATTAGACCGATTTTATGTTAATAAGAGTAAAAGTAATAGAATTTTAAAATCTACAATTTGTCCAAAAGGGTTCTCTGATCATCATTTATGTATAATTGAAATAAATGTAAGAAAGTCACAAAGTCATAGCTACTATTGGCATTTTAATGTGAAATTGTTACATTATGTGCTTTTTTGTGAAAAGTTTAATGTGTTTTGGATGGAGTGGAAAAAACTAAAAAGTAATTATGATGATATAGTTCAGTGGTGGGATATAGAAAAAGCACAAATTAGAATATTTTGTCAAAATTATAAATATAACAAATGGTAGGATAAAAAAAAAACTGTTTTTGAACTAGAAGGAGAGATAAAACAGATTGAAAGAGAGTTAATTGTTGGAGATGTGACAGTTGGGAGATGTGACCTTTCCAACCTGATGACGTAATACCTGGCGCATCTCAGAGATGGTACACGATGAGCATTTGTGGTTAAAAAGTTATATATATATTTTTTTATAATTTTTTTTTTGAAAATGGCCGTTCGTTTCGCTAGATAAGATCCTTATTTCTCAACTGGGATCGTGTAGAGACTTTGAAGCTGCATTGAGACGGACATTTGAACCTTCTTTGAACATTGGTATAGTTGGTTGCCATTGAAGTCCATTCTGTGTAGAAAAATCCTGGAATGTTTTCCTCAAAAACCTTAATTTCTTTTCGACTGAAGAAAGAAAGACATGGATATCTTGGATGACATCGGGGTGAGTAAATTTATCAGCAATTTTTGAAAGTGAACTAATCCTTTAAGTTTGTTGCATATGCTAATGATGTTACAATATTTATTAAGAATGAGAGAGATGTGTCTGGTTTAATAGAAACACTGAAGATTTATGAAAATGCATCAACAACTAGAGTGAACTGGGAAAAGTGTGAAGGGTTTTATTGTGGAGAAAATAAAAATCCACCAGTGCTTCCAGGTGTTGTTAAGTGGAGTAAAGAAGGGTTTAAATGTTTAGGGGTTTATTTTGGGACTGAAACATTTAAGATGAAAAATTGGGAAGGAATGGTGGTGAAGATGTGTAGCCGGTTGTCTAAGTGGTCATGGGTGCTACCACAGCTATCCTAGGGGAAGAGTTTTGGTGACAAACAATCTAGCAGCTTCGGCACTGTGGCATAAAATGAACGTCTTGGACCCGCCAGATGACATCATTCATGAATTGCAAAAAAGATTAGTGGATTTTTTTTTGGACTGGACAGCATTGGACTAAAGCTGCCATTCTTTTCTTACCAGTAAATGAAGGTGGACAAGGATTAACAGACATTAAAAGCAGAATTTAAAAGCAGCACAGAAGTTGCTATATTCAAAGAGGTGCTGGACTGAAACCGCTAAAGCCCTGGTACATAAAGTTGATGTTTTTTAAATAGTGATTTACATTTGTTTTTAATTAATCTGACAGAAATGGACTTGAAAGACACTTCTGCTTTTTTAAACAATGTTGAAAACATGGACATCAAATTTTCGAGTGAAAAGAAAATGGTCTGATTCTGAATTCTCAGCAGAAATGAGTAATCTGACAGGAATTAAGTCCGTCAGATTTATGAAATATGTAATGGATGGGTTTTTTTATCATCTTTTCCTTCTGCATATCATCAGAAGTCAAGAGAAGAGATTTTTAACGAAGAGGAGAATTTTCCTGATCTTATTGTTTCAGCTTTTGTGGAAGAAGAACCACGAGAGGAATCAATGCTCACTTTTAAGACTCCAGCCATGCATGGTTTCAAAGAGACTTCAAAGAAAAGTTTGTATTGGACTTGTGTAAAAGTCGCTCACCAATCAGCTCTGAAGGAAAGTAGAGAAACAAAGTGGACAGATGTGCTAGGGCCAAACTCTTCTCCTAGAACAGTGGTTCTCAACGAGTAGGCTACAGGATTAAAAAATAAAAATCAGAAAAAATAGAAGAAAAAAAATTCCCCCCATTTTGAAATGCAAGTGGTTGGACTATTATAACTAAGGTTGGGTACCGAAACCGGGTACCGAAATCAGGCACCGATATAGAACCGGTACGTAATTGGACCGAATCAAAACGCCGGTTTCGGTGCCTCATTTCGGTGTCACTTAAATGCCTCAGCTCGTCAGCTGTCGGTTGAAATATTTGCCATCTGGTTCTCCAAAACGAACATAAGAAGCATCATCACCACATGTGATCGCTAGTTAACCATTGGACGCGTACGATTGATCACACTGATTAGAACGTTCAGATCGCGTGTTCATCGACTTCTAAATTCAAATCTGCGTTCGCGCGTTAGTTGGCGCTGAGCCAGAGAGAGACGCGCTCAGCGCTGTCATATATCACAACTATTCAGTTTTTTGGCCCAGCCTTTGCAAAAGGTTGAGAACCCCTGTCCTAGAAGAACCAATCAGATTGTTATCTCACATTCCCTTTAAAAGCAGGCGCGCTTGTTCCATGGCGGTTTGCTATTATAACGGCGGTTTTGCCAGGCGCGTGCCAGTAGCGGTTCACAGCCGAGGAGACCGACGTTCTCGTCAGGGCCATAAAACACAGAGAAGTGACATTGTATGGGGATGGGAGAAACCCACCCAAATTAGCTTCGGTTAAACAGGCGTATAATAATTTGGGTAAATGTGTAAGCTAGATTTATGCCTATTTTTTCACATCTTCATGGACACAACAATGATTTCCCTCGTGTGTTAATATTTTTCCTTGTAATTATGTATGATTTGCAAAAATGAAAACTGCTGCTTCTGTGTAGATGAGAGAATCAAAGTGCATGCGCGTTGTGCACACGCTACATTGATTATGGCCAAGCATGCGCCCTTAAAATAGCATATGAATAACATGTTTTTCCTGGTCAGTGGCGGAATTGTTTTCTAAACCTGCAAAATAGTAAATTTTTTAACTTGCAGCGCAAGTTAATTTCCTAATATACCGACGTGCGTCTGTGGAGGGAAAAGTCCGCTGTGCGCAGGTGCAAAATAGGAATGATACATGCGTCGGTGTACAAAGTCAATTGCGCTGGGTGCAAGATAGGGCCCATGGGGTTTAAGTGGAGTGTTGTGCACTATAGATCATGAGGAAAACCTATTTCTGAATGTTTAAAAATGGTGGTAGGTAATTTTTAAATATGTTGTGAAGCAATATATGCACGTAAAATTATTGTATTTTTTTGAGTGTCTTGGAAATTATTTTTTATGTGAGATGTTTTGTTCAATTGTAAAAAAAAAAAAAAAAAAGGGGGACATTTTTAAAAACCAAAAACTTTTGGTTAAAAAAAGGAAAAAAAAGAAAGGTTTTTTTTTTTTTTTTCGTAAATAAAGAGATTCAAACAACTCTCTCTCTCTCTCTTTCTCTCTATCTCTCTCTTTCTCTCAACAAATGGAATTGCTGCAGCACTCTTTACTCGTCTGTAGATGGAAGCATTGCATAAAGTACAAAAACAAACCCTACAACATTCTTGTAAAACTGATGATCTCAAAATGTAATAAACAAAACAAAGTTAATTCAGCTGCATACTTATCAACATCTAACAACAAAATTAGCAAAAATAGTTTATTATATATACATACAATAGCTATATATATATATATATATATATATATATTCTGGATCTGACAAGAGAAACATTTTAATTGTCCTCAGATGATGCCATGTCCTCCAGCTCATCCTTTACAAAACGAATGTAGTTCTGGATCTCTGAGATGCGCTTGCGATTCCTCTTCACCTCATCATTGTGTATCTATTAACACAAACAAAAAAGATTTACATTTTATTTAATAATAAAAGGTTGTTCTGATCCTGGACAGCTGCACGGTAGGACACAACGTAATATAATAATATTGTTAAGCAGTTCACAGGAAGCGTGTTCATAATCAAGTACCGATTTCAGCAGATCGCTCATCCAGCTTTTGACCCGTGCCAGTAGCTCATCCTCCCTGTTATCAATCTTCTGAAGGGCTGAGTCGTGAGAAGCACTGACTGCATTGGTCACTGTGTCTTTATCTACCAGGAGCTACAGGGCAGCATAGGAAATGAGGACGAAGGATCAGTCAATACTAAAAATAAGTGTCTGGCATGTAGTTACGATGGCTTTTGACTTCTTAATTATTCATAATTATACACAAATTAAGTGATCATGAAGACAGTTTTCCACTGACCATTAACAGATCATCCGGTATTTTCTCCTCTAGCTCGCCTTTAACCACCTTCTCCAGTGTTGCCAAGGCAATCACAAGCTGGTGTTCATGGTACCGGTTCTCCAGGTCTCGACACAGTGCGAATGTGTGTCAGAGTTAAAGAAGCCTTACCAATAAAATAAAAGTATTTTTGTTTTGCTTTGTTAGATAAAGGATATATCCCTTGCACATTTTCAATGAACCCTCCAACCATGTCTGAGATGTTCCTCTCAAAGTCTTTGAAGATGTCCTTTAAAAAAAAAAAAAGCATTGTGAAACTTCCACTCATTTAGGTGATATGCTCCGTAATTAATATTACATTAACAATAGGTATTTTTATTCTGACCTCCAGCTGGTCCACCAGTCGCAGTTCAAGACTCATGAGGGTTTCATTCAACTGGTCAGCCTGTTCATGGCAGGAAGTGATGTGAGCTTCAAGAAGCTCGGCGTCTGTGATCTGTTGCATTTCTGCAATCTTCTGCAATAGAACAGAATTTAATTTGTGAGCGTTTTAATGTATTCAACTGGTGAGAAACAGGTTGTCTTGTGTGACTGAGGGAGAAGAAACCAACCTGTCTCCTGGAGTTTTCAAAGTCAGCTGTTATTTGCGCTGCTTTGCGCTGATTGTCAGCCACTGCCTCATGGGAACAGGTTAAAAAGGATTCCACCTCAGCCGTTCTCTGAGCAAGCTGAGCCAAACCCGCATCAAATATCTGCACACATAGAACTTCCATTTTGCTCCTAAATGTAAATGGATTGTCAAGGTAAATGGATTATTCTGAGTCATTTTTAACAGCTGTTCCCTCATCTGCACTCTTAAAGAGGCCATTTTACAGTCTTGATGTTGCTTTTGGGCTCTACTAGAATAGGTTTTCATGCTTGGAAGTTCAAAAAACACATTTTTTAAAACATATTTGACATTGTTTCAGCACCTCTCTTCCGTGTCTGTCAGCAACACACTAGGATGTGTTTCCCGAACAACGACATAACTCGCTGTTTAACTACCAGAGTACGATGCATTGTTGAAGAAATCAACTAGATCGTCTCGACAGTTTCCCTGAAACTGTATTGTCGCAAATTTGTCATTCAACCACGTTTTTAATGATGTCACGAACATGGTGGAATAATAACGTTTTTTAATTAATCCACTTGAGATCGAATCAATGCTAGATTTGTTCTATAAATTACAGACATGGCATCTGAGGACAAATATTGAAACTAAGTTTCAGATTCAGTCATAGGCTCCTTCTTACGTACTAGAGCACGTTCGCACATGTGCACACTTCAAAAACGGCACTTTGACAAACTAAAAGACGTAAATTATATTTTTGATATTTGCCCTAAAAGTTATTATCACAAGGAGCTCAAAATATAAAAAGCATAATAGGTCCTCTTTAAAAATAAAGGTTCCAAAAGTTTGCAGTGATGCCATAGAAGAACCATTTTTCAATGGTTGGTCAACGTTTCAGGAAACAGTTCTTAAAATAACATTTTTTTTCTTAGTTTGAAGAGCTTTTTAAAAATCTAAAGAACATCTAATCTAAAGAAAAGCTCCATGAATGTTAGAGGTTCTTCAGGGAAACTTCAATGCCAAAAAAGAACCCTATGTTTAAGAGTGTATTATAATGTATTGCTTTCATTTGTGGTTTGATTTGTATATTTTGCTATTCATAATAAGGATATGTCTGCAGCAGTGCTTCAATTTCGGGGAGGAGAGCCAGTTTCTCTGCATCAGGATCCTCAGCAAACATGCTGTCGAAAAGTTGAGGTCCATTTAAGAACTCCACGAATGCGTCCTGTGAAAGAAGGAAGCAATATTTATTCACTACTGTCAAGAAGAGTATATATTAAGTTTGTATGTTCAGTAGAAAGAAGATTTTAATACAGTGCTGCGTTTCAAACACTGTAGTGTAAATCTGACTTATTAAACCTCGAGTATTTAAGATCAGTGTTGTACTTGAATGAGATGGATGGCATGGTGATGTTGGTTACCTTGTGTAGTTGAAGCTCCTCGTCGCTGTTCTTCTGAGCCTCAATTGCCTCCTGCTCCTGGAGCTCATTGTGTTGCACTTCTTCTACAGCATACTGATACTTTGCAAAGGCAGTTTCACGCTTTATATGTAGGCGCAAAAAATATGAATTATAAATTCATAAAAAAAATAAAAAAGATGCTATTGAATGTGCACTTGTATGTGTAATTCGAATCTCATATATTTTACAAAACTGTACTTGCAGATAATTTAACATAAATGCATGAAAAAATTCATGAATGTTTCTTAAGTCAACTTCTAAAAAGTGCACTTTGCAATAATGTAAAGTGAAAACTTTACTTTGAAGTTCATTTTAAAACATTTTTTTGGTCATGCTTTAAATAAGTATGCTTATTTTGATGTGTTGACTAACATTTTAAAGCTCATGCAAAGTAATTTAAACTGTGTTATTCAATATGACATTTTAAAGTTAACATATTTTAAATGTACTAAATTGCAACTTCAACATTACAAGTGTGTAATTCCAAATATATTTAAATGCGTTTTTCAATAGAAATTACTGTAACGACAATGGGTAGAAACCAACCACCAACTAATCTTCTTCCAGAAAATTAGTTCAAACTTCCCACTTCCTGCCGCACAAAGAGGAAGATTTGTTCAGAACACCTCATGATCGTCATCAATCTTGCCATCGGGTCCGGCATCACCGGTCTGACTAATTAAAGGAGCCCCCAGCACTAACTAAATAATGAATGGACAATGCTAGATTTGTGCCAAAACACTGACTGGTCAAGAGATGACGTGAGACCCAAGGTCCCACGAGAGACAAACAGATTTCAGCAGGAAATACCCGTGACCCCAGGGCTGTCTTAAGCCCATAAACGTTACACACAAAGAGACGTTAACCTATCAAAATCCTTGAAACTCAACCCAGAGCCATGAATCATTCACAGTCTCCAGCTAGTCTATGCTAACCAACGAAAACCCCCAACAAAGAACTTTTATGAGCCCAGCTAAAGGAAGAACTTGTCAATGTGAGATAGCTTGGAAAAGAATGATTGGTTCAGAGATGACACAACTCGAGCCCACAACATTCCAGACCCCCTCCTCCTTAAGGACCTCTGAACGAACAAACCAATTCTCTTCTTTTCAAACCAGAGAACTGAGATTTTACCTAACTATACATAAAATCATTCAAGAACAATTTTCAACGGACTTATAAATCAAACATCATGCAACTACAATGATTCGATTTTGTGTCTACAATAAATGTGTGTCTAATATGCTTAGATCCCATATAATTCATGTAATTGTTATAACTGTTAGATGTTTGAATGAAAGTGTGTTGTGTTTCATATCAATATGATCGTATGCTCATGATTCAGAAGATGGCTTGATTGAAATCTGTGCAAAATGTTTCGTATTCTTATAATACTGACAATGTCTAAACTGTGGCCTCTGTTCTCTCTGTTAGTAAGGAGAGCACAGATAAGCATGATTTACGATCAGAACTGAAAAGAACGCCACCTCCTAAATTTAGCCAGTGTCTAATTGGCCAGAACTCATCCTGGAGGTTGGACAAACTTTGAGTTTAAAGTCTTAAGACCCAAACAAAGTTTTAGAAGAAGAACTCTCTCAACAAAGGCAGAACAAAGATGGGCAGAAAAAGATGAAGATCTAAAGCAAGACTAGTAACCATGTAACTGAGGAGCAGACCAACCCAAATTAAGATCAGATGGGTTAGATTCATTTCCAGTCATCAAACTACTCTCCATATCTCATTTCATTTCTTTCTTTGTGTTATTTTTCTTTTCCGATTGAAAGTCTCGGTTTTAAGTAAAGTTTTGCGGCAAAGTTTCGGTCAACTATTCACGGCTGCAACGAACACTTTCAACTTCAAAGACTTTTCATTCAGCAGCTCCAGCACACCACGTGACTGGAACGCCACAGACATTTATCCAAGCACGAGGAGGCCAGCCGACGAAGGAACAAAGGGAAACCCCCCTTTTATGCAACAAAAGGAATTCCCAAAAGGAAAAGCAAAGACGCAAGTACCTCCAGGCTAAAATCTTAACTGGTGCATTGATACATTTAATAACCTGTCTTAAAACGATAGAAGGGTTAAATTAATGTTTGATGGTTCATTCAGATTGTGTCTTATTAGTGCATAGAAACTTGGGATTTAATCATCTCATCTCTTAAAACTCTCTCTCTCTCTCTCTCTCTCTCTCTTTCTTTCTGCAACTCGTATGAATGTGTATGCGTGTGTTTGTGTTAGATATTAGCTTTATGTGTTAGTAGCCTATATAATCAATAAAGTATTGTTTGTATTTAAAAGAGATTACTCATGTGTGCTTATCAGATTTATTGTCTTGAACTTCGATTTAAGTTACCTATGCTGTTACCCTTAATTTACTTCGTAATTTATTGTTAGCTGGGGATTAATTCTTTCTTGGCCAGGAAGATATTATATTTCCTAGAGTTAATACTTGTTTATGCTTTCTGTTCATTGGATGAACTGATAAAATGATCATACTATTGATTCTGCTACAGTAAATTCTGAAAATAATTAAAAATAATTAAAATATTAATTATTGGTCATATTCCGTTATGAATAATACTTAATAATATTTATACGTGGGCGTATAAACGCTACATTTTATGGTGGAGAGAATGCGGGAAGTTTAACCTAAATTGTAAGCATATTACCAAGTCATTTATCTTTTCATATTGTGCGGATAAGGGATCCGAACCTCTGAGAGTCTGTGTGTGACGTATGGAGAGCGCGCTGTGCGCGCGCCCTGTTTGAATGCTGTTGCCTGCTACTCGAGCTGTTTAGTCTAGTCTAGTTTGCCTCCCTATTTTTATTTCTATTTTCAACTGCAGTAAAATAACCCAAGATATAAAATCTCACACAACAATAAGGTAAGAATTGGGCGTGTTCCCTCAATCTCTGAAATACTTTGATTATAGCTTAGGCTACTGACGTCTGCGTGTTCCAGCGTCTTTCAAAGCTGTAACTTATGTGTGTTTGTATCAGCCAGAGAGCTTAACGAAATTAAAACTGCAGTAATTAAAATAACCATGTAAAGAACGGATGAGCGTGTTCCTCGTCTAACGTTAACGTTAACTTAGTCCTTATTTATCTGATTGTCACTCAGTGCGTGTTCCACTGCAAGGACGAATATTCTCCTCACAGATTAGTCTTTATTTCTCAGGTTGTCCGTGCGTGTCCCACGGCAATCCCCGTGATAAACTATAAACTTATCTGTGTCTGTTCAATTCATTCTCGTGTAAACACTGCGTATGTCCGAATGTAGTTGAATAGGAGTTATTTAAAGTTGTGTCAAGTAAAGCTTGACGTTGAAACTTAACCAACAGTTTACAACCCTGTTGTTTTCGTGTGCTCAGATAACATTGCACAGAGACGATCCGCCGAGATCGCTATTGTTCCATCTATTACAGCGCAAAGCTGCCCTTTAAAGCTAATCTCACTCTTAAACAACTGAGTGAAGCCCCACATCGTAAAAACGACTTTACTCGTAACTGTACTTTAGTTGTACAGTTTGAAATGCGCCGACATTTCACGTAATATGATCGACTGTACGTGCATATTCTTTGAACAGTGTTGAAATCATACTGTCTATGGTTGAAATGTGCCGCCAGTTCATGTAACATGCTTAAACAGTTTACAAACTGCAATTCACGTGTTTGCCCACTAGCGTTTGTTTTGTCGCCATAGTTACAATCGTGACACGGAAGTCTTAACCAACGCTTCCGGGGGAACTCTGACCCTCGTGTGACGTAGTGATTCTAGATAGGCCTGTAACCCCAATCACGCTTCACAGAACAATACAAATGCCAAAATAAGCTCACTTTTACAATTGAAAAACGTTCTTTTTTAATTTAACTCAAAATGGGGACTCGTTTCCTTTTTTCCTACATCTTGCTTATTCAAAGCATATCAAAGTGCAAAAACAATTACGAGAACACATTTTTTTATCTTATGACATAATCATCAAATGACCAATCATTAGATCACAATCATCTTTCAGAACAGATAGAAGAATTTACGAGTCTTCAAAGATAAGTGACCTAAACAAATCTAAACAATGTCGATCAATATTCAGACACAATGCTTGTGAAGGTATCAAGTCATTTTTCAAGCAAACCAAACAAAATGCATTTGAAAGTTTTGTCCTTAAGCAAAGCGTTCAAGAGAAGGATGCTCGATGTTTGTGGGCTTGTGTAGATGTGTGTGAATGTGCTGTGTGAAGTATGGGATAAAAGTCCGCTAAACCCATCTTTTCCAAGAGTCAGTTGTGATTTAAGGCTCCGTTTCGGAGTGAGGATGAACTGTTCAAGGCCTACCTGAAGTCCAATGTGCAATCAGAATATCTGAGGCCTGTCCAAAACTAGATGAAATTCACTCACGGTCACAGCATTCCAACCCCACGCAGTTCAAAACACAGCCGATAAACGAATGGCATCGCGAACATCCGAACACTCGTTCACTGTGTAGCTGGCGCAAGTCTTGTGACACATAAACTTTCAGTCTCGTTGGTTCATGATCGGCATCATACTTCACAGTGCTTACTGTCTGTTGATTAAGCATTTGTATATTCCAAACACTGCTATGGAAAGGAGCAGCTCGCTGGAACCTTTGTAGTCGAAACTCTTCCGCAGTGCAGCAACAAAGCTTTTAAAACACAGTAATCTCAAGTCTTGACTAAATTCTGGCACATTTTAAACGTCTGAAGACTCCAGGCAGTTCAAATTGCTTCAACTTTGGCTCTTGGTGTACTGGGAAAAAGCCTTCAACCACATGCACATACACCTGCATCTAAATTAACCTGATTCCATTTCCTTCTGGCTACTGACTCCTCCTACTTGTTGCAGTGCATTATGGGTTCTGTAGTTTTTTTCCGTCACACTCCCCCTTCATTGGACAAAACATCTCATGGTTCCTTATGAGATGTTGAAACATTAAAATCCTAAGAATTCTTCGTCCTCATCAGAGGATTCTTGAAAGAGGTCGACAAGCTTTTGTCTGTTTTGTGCTTCTAATTCAGTGGATGTTGGATAACAGGGTTTTAAATTACAAACATGAACAACACGAACATCTTCGCCAGTAGACTCCAGTGCTATTCTGTAATTTACTGGCCCCATTTGTTGGATTACCCTGTAGGGTCCTTTCCATTTTAGTGCAAGTTTGGCTGTGAAATGGTCCTTTGCACTGGACTGTGGGAAATGCCTCATCCATACCCTGTCTCTTTCATTGAATAGAATGTCCCTTCGATTCTTGTTGTAATTTCGAAGCTGTCTTAGATGGGCTTTCTTACAGTTCTCTTGTGCTCTTGCCTGCAGTTGCTTTAAATGATATACAGTGTCATAGCGGGGTGCATTTGGTGACAGATCATGGCTTCTACCTTTCAGAATCTTATCCATTGGCCCCTGTAGCTTCCTTCCTATGTGGAGTTCTGCAGGAGACATTCCTGTGGTTTCCTGCACTGCAGAATTTATAGTCAACCTGATTTCTGGCAGGTATTGGTCCCATCGTTTATGACTGTCCTCTACATATGCCGCAATCATACTTTTAAGAGTTCGATTTACCCGTTCGGTCATGTTTGTTTGCGGATGATGAGCGGTTGTCAATTTTGGCGTGACATTCCAATTCTCACATAGTTCTTTAAATATTGCAGATACGAATTGGGTACCTCTGTCGGATATAAGAAAGTCCGGTACTCCCCATCTTGTTAGTATCTCTTTTCTGAATACAGTTGCAACACTCCTTGCTGTAGCTGTACGTATAGGAAACAGTTCGATCCAACGGGTGAAGTAGTCAACAAATACTAAAAGGTATTCATTTTGATTGGTGCTACGGGGTAGTGGTCCCATGATGTCCACACCCATTATTTGATTTGGTCGTGTGCTGTTAATCTTCTGCATTTTTCCAGCAGGTTTCCGTTGGTCTGTTTTTAGGGTTTGGCACTTTACACATCTCTTTACAAATTGTTTTATATCGGACCACATCCCCGGCCAGAATGCGACATCCTGAATTCTTTTGTAAGTTTTAAAGATGCCAGCATGCCCACTTGTGGGGTCACTGTGATAGTGTTCCAGTATAGGTGAAATAAGATCCCTAGGGAGGAAGATACGGTAGTGTGACTGCTTGTCGGACAGCGTTTTTAGGTACAGCTTGTCTTCGATGACTTCATATTTTGTCTGCTGACTCCCTTTATCAACAGCCAAAGTTTGGAGTATTTTCACAATCACTGTGCTGTTTCTCCCATATTAGTTCATCTGTAACTGGAAGAGTATTCACATCCTTTTGATTTGAATACAAATTACAACTTGCATGGGGGGTAATTCGTGAAAGAGCATCCGGTGCTGTATTTAATTTCCCTTTCCGATATTCAACAATGAAATCGTACTTCTGTAACTGCAGAGCCCATCGAATGAGACGGCTGGTGGTTTTTGGAGAATTCATCACCCACTGCAGAGCAGAGTGATCTGTAACGACAGTGAACATTCTATGTTCAAGATAGTGCTGCCACTTATCTAATGCCCATATTACGGCTAAGCATTCTTTTTCTGTTGCAGAGTAGTTTGACTCAGCAGGATTAAGATTTCGGCTGGCATAGGCGATTACCTCCTCTGTACCTTGTCCTCTTTTTTGGGTCAAGACCGCACCCAGTCCAGTCTCACTGGCATCTGTATACACAATGAAGGGATGCTCAAAATTGGGATGTCCGAGGATGGGTGGAGTCATCAAGCAGGTTTTCAGTTCTTCGAAGGCTTGTTGGCACTGTGGTGTCCATTGAAAAGATCTGCCTTTTTTCTTTAATGAATTAAGTGGTTCGGCAATTCTGGAAAAGTTTGCAACAAACCGGTGGTACCACCCGGCTAGTCCAAGAAATCGTTGGACTTCCTTCAGATTTCTTGGAACTGGATAGTTTCGAATAGCTTCCACCTTACTCGGGTCAGCTGTAATGCCGTGGATGTTAATTACATGACCTAGGAATGTCACTTCAGGCAAGCAAAACTTACTTTTCCGAAGATTTATGGTTAAGCCAGCTTCTTGTAACTTATGGAAAACAGCTTGGAGGTCAAGGAAATGCTGAGTAACAGACGAAGAATAGACGATAATATCGTCGATATACACAAAACAAATACTTCCTCGTAGTTCTCCCAAGACAGTCTCCATAAGACGTTGGAAGGTGGCTGGGGCGTTTTTAAGCCCAAAGGGCATTACATTGAAGTGAAATAGCCCAGCAGAGGTGGTAAAGGCAGTCTTTGCTTTACTGGAAGCATCCATAGTAACTTGCCAGTACCCACTATTAAGGTCTAGAGTGGAGAAGATAGTAGATCCTGAAAGTGATTCCAAGATTTCAGTAAGGTTTGGTAGTGGGTATGCATCACTGTCAGTTATAGCATTTAATCTGCGATAATCAACGCAGAATCGAAGTTGTCCATTTTTTTTCGGTACTAGAACTACCGGGGAAGACCATCCTGATTTTGAAGGTTCCACAATGCCGGTCTTCAACATTTCCTGGAGCTGCTGGTTCACAATGGCTTGTTTGGAAGGAGACATACGATAAGGTCGTTGCTTTATAGGTATTTGATGATGTGTGTAGATTTGATGTTGGAGTACATCCGTCCGTCCCAGACGAAGGGTGCACACCTGAGGATTTGTTTGTAGGATGTGACTTAACTGTTGCTTATGATCAATTGGTAAGTAAGCTGCATCCACTGCTTGATTGATGAGTGTTAGGTCATCCTCATTGCCACTATCATTCAAGGATAAGGGTAACATTAAGGGTGGAACAGAACTTAATAATGAAATACTTGGTATAGAACGATGAGCTGTATTTCCACCTGGCAGACATGGAGACCCCATTGGTGAAGGTAAAGGCACACTGGCATGACCAGGCTGAAAAAAGTAGTCCACGTCTGGATCAGAGATAAATGAATACTGTCCCTGAGAGACGTTTATCTGCATTCCACTAAAGAAGATAAAGTCTAGTCCCAAAACAATACAATAAGCAAAAACTTTGGTTGTCAGCACAGCAACAGGTAAGGGGCAAATTTGATCATGTAATTTAAGTGAAATATTCAACCATCCCAAAGGCACTTCAGCCTTTCCATTGGCCAAATATAAAGGTCCAAGAGTCCATGGACTCAGGCTTTGTTCTGTGGGATCTAGATCTTTCCATAAGCTTTCATGGATTAGGGTATAGCTTGCCCCCGTGTCGACGATGGCTTTACCTATCCAAGTACCAATACTGACAGGTACAATTAATTGTTGCAGTACAACAAAATTTTTTTGTCCAGGTGTGGAACTGACTTTTGTAGGTAAGGCATTTGCAATAGCTACAGAATTGTTACTAGGTCTACCTCTGAATTTTGAAGGAAAGGTTGGTTGCGTATTAATAGCATGTTGGCTAGACGGTGGAGCAGACTGTGAGGACAAGGTAAACCGTGGGCAATTACCAGGAGCATGATGGCCCTTACACCTCCAGCACTGCACTTGGGGTTTGTCTGCAGGTCTGTTGACATTTGGACCTTTAGACCCAGCTTGACTGTGTTTGGAACTCAAACGGTAGTCATACTGTAACTGTTGAAGATGATCCTTTTCCAGTTGTTGTCCAAGTCGTACCATTTCTTCCACAGATGACACCCGACCACGCAGCTGGCTGGCCAAGTAGGGTTTTAGGTTTTTTAGAATCATCTTAACTAATTCAGGCTCTGTTAAACTAGGGTTCCACCTTTTACAAAGTGCTCTGTACGTAAAGGCAAAGTCCCTTACCGACTCTCTCTCACCTTGAGTTCGAATTCGGACACGTTCAGCGAGTTCATCCTCATAGTCTTCAGAAAGAAAAGCAGTAAGGAATGCCGATTCAAACTCACCCCAGGTAGTTATCGTAGCTCTGGCTACCTCCCACCAATCTCGGGCCGTGCCATATAGGACTGTTCTGAAAGTAGCTAGAATTTCTGGATCAGACAGAGGATGTAAAGCAAGAAAATCCTTACATTTGATTATATACAACAAAGGATCTGAGTCATCTGACGGTCTTCCAAACGTAGGGAATGTTAACTTGAGATGGTCACTCTTGACAGCAACAGCATTTAGTGGAGGTGATACAGCAATGGAAGGCTGTGACAATTCAGCTCCCTTCGGAGGGTTCAGAGTAGTTTTGTGTTCGGGACTCACTGGCAGTTCATTTACTTTATCACTTAGGCGGTCAAGCTGAAGGGTCCAATGTGAAAAATCTTTAACAAATTCGTCGTGACTTTTTTGAAAGTTTTTTTGGACAGCTTTAATGCCTGAGAAATCTTTAACAAGTCCATCATGACTTTTTTGAAAGTTTTGCTGGACAGCTTTGATGTCTTCTTGGACTTCCTTTTGAAGTTGCTCTACCATGAATCGAATATCGGATAGCAGGGACTTTTTACTTTCTTGAAGTTCATCGGTTGTTAACAACTTCATTGTCTTCACCATTTGGTCAGTCTCAGATTCAGTCTGTTGTTTGTTATCTGACAAAATCTTTGAAATTTGTTGTGTATGGTTGTCCACTTTATCAGCGAGACTTTTTAATTGACTTTCATGTTGTGAAGAACTCTGTTTCAATTCACTAGTAAGCGCACTTACAGCTGCCTCTTGTTTCTCCAGGAGATCAAACAATTTGTCCCAGTTAACCTGGACCTGGGTGGTAAGATGTCCAATCTCCCTTGCAGGTGTGGGAAACGTCCCAGGTAATTCATACTGGGCCCCTGAAGACACTTGAGAACCATCCCCTACTGTCCCTGCTGGAGAAGGAGTACACAGTTGCATTTGGTCTTGGTTTCCATCCCATACAAGAGGTTGCACTGACGTATTAGGGGAAAAGGTTGAGGGAGCGAACTGTACATGGGTTCTTGATTGTAATGCAGTGGATTGAATGGGGGTATAGGGATAGTTGGACACCTGAGTTTGCAGGCCAGGCATCCAGACTGGAGTGGCAACATCTGGAACATCAATATCCACAAAGGTTGATGATGGGTGAAAAGCATCTGCCATTATGTATTGTGTAAGAGAGAGATGGGATATTGTATATGTTATCAGTATATGAAGTGCAAAACAAATAAACAATTGATCACTTCACAATAATACCACTCACATATAAACACTTGTGATAACCCATAGTTCACAACTGAGATTACACCCTCCTTGGTTATTAATTACAAGCTTAACTCCACAAATTCAAAGACTTGAGTTAGTTTCTACACAATTCACATCTAGTAAATGCACTTAAATAAGTTTCAGTTACATCTTACAACTTAGTTCATCACGGTTAGACTCAAGCAGATAAATAAACAAAAAAGCATTTCATCAAAATAAGGATCATCCTATACTTTGCTTCAAATACTATAAGGTTTACAAATTTTCAAGTTTTCAAGTCCCTGTTCGGGCGCCATTTTCTGTGACGTAGTGATTCTAGATAGGCCTGTAACCCCAATCACGCTTCACAGAACAATACAAATGCCAAAATAAGCTCACTTTTACAATTAAAAAACGTTCTTTTTTAATTTAACTCAAAATGGGGACTCGTTTCCTTTTTTCCTACATCTTGCTTATTCAAAGCATATCAAAGTGCAAAAACAATTACGAGAACAAAAAAAAAATTATCTTATGACATAATCATCAAATGAACAATCATTAGATCACAATCATCTTTCAGAACAGATAGAAGAATTTACGAGTCTTCAAAGATAAGTGACCTAAACAAATCTAAACAATGTCGATCAATATTCAGACACAATGCTTGTGAAGCTATCAAGTCATTTTCAGTTCAAAGTCCATAAGGGAAGCAAACCAAACAAAATGCATTGGAAAGTTTTGTCCTTAAGCAAAGCGTTCAAGAGAAGGATGCTCGATGTTTGTGGGCTTGTGTAGATGTGTGTGAATGTGCTGTGTGAAGTATGGGATAAAAGTCCGCTAAACCAATCTTTTCCAAGAGTCAGTTGTGATTTAAGGCTCCGTTTCGGAGTGAGGATGAACTGTTCAAGGCCTACCTGAAGTCCAATGTGCAATCAGAATATCTGAGGCCTGTCCAAAACTAGATGAAATTCACTCACGGTCACAGCATTCCAACCCCACGCAGTTCACAACACAGCCGATAAACGAATGGCATCGCGAACATCCGAACACTCGTTCACTGTGTAGCTGGCGCAAGTCTTGTGACACATAAACTTTCAGTCTCGTTGGTTCATGATCGGCATCATACTTCACAGTGCTTACTGTCTGTTGATTAAGCATTTGTATATTCCAAACACTGCTATGGAAAGGAGCAGCTCGCTGGAACCTTTGTAGTCGAAACTCTTCCGCAGTGCAGCAACAAAGCTTTTAAAACACAGTAATCTCAAGTCTTGACTAAATTCTGGCACATTTTAAACGTCTGAAGACTCCAGGCAGTTCAAATTGCTTCAACTTTGGCTCTTGGTGTAGTGGGAAAAAGCCTTCAACCACATGCACACACACCTGCATCTAAATTAACCTGATTCCATTTCCTTCTGGCTACTGACTCCTCCTACTTGTTGCAGTGCATTATGGGTTCTGTAGTTTTTTTCCGTCACACTCGCATGATCAGAGCCACAGCAAAGCCCTGACCACAGTGTAAACAAACCCTTTGGTGGCTAAGCTAGCTGCTAACCCTTGGCTAAGCTAACCTAACCTAGGCAGTTGTTTACAGTGAGGCCTATATGCTAAAGCCTTAAGCATTATTTACGTTTGTCATTAGTATTAACATCAGTGGATAAATACAGTGTCTGTTTGAAGAACGTTAAAGTGATTTAACCATTTAAACACCTTGACTTTTACACCTGTTGGTCTTTTCTTCTTTCCTATTTTACCTGTCTCATTTTATACTTTACCCATATTTTTCTGTGAAAAGGAAAATTTTGGTTCACAATTATTAATTTCGTTTACCTGCATTTTACTTGAAAAAGAAAATGCTGGTTTGTGATTATTAATTGTCAAATTCTAATTTGATTTAAAACAAGGAAATTTAAAATTGAAATTTTATTTTCCTAAACATAATTTCTAATGACTTTTAGATTTATTTTAATAAATTCTAATTTCATAATTTTCCTAATTTCTAAATTTCTCTTTTAGATTTAATCACTTCAGGTGAATAAGTCTTAAACTTTGAAAGTTAAGTAAACTTATTCAACCAACATTTTCCCTATTACAAATATTGTTAGACTCCTACTTGCTCATTTATTGTTATTGCGTTGTAACCTCCTTCTCAAGTTGTGGTTATAAACTTAACCATTCTATTTTACTCATTTACCTCTTTATTTAATTTCCCTTTTTCTTATTTTGTCCTTATTACTTTCTTTCATTTTATTCTAGCTTGGGAGTGAAACACCTGAGCCTCAATAGGAGACATTGGTATCTCACTACAAGTTTCAAATAAATCAGAGATAACCCTCTCTTTACAAAGTTTTATTTTTGAATGTTTAGTTGGTTGGCAACTATCAGTTCTATACTCGTAGTTCGACAAAGGCTCCAGAGCCATTTGTGGATCCAATCTCCTTCCCTCCTTTCCTTCTTACATCTTTCCTGTTCTGTCCTGCTTTATTCCATCCCCTTTCTTCACATTTGTAGGGAACATACCTGGAAGAACCATCAATCGAGTCTAAAGGAAGAGAAAGATAATTTTTCCAAAGAAAACAATTATTAGGTATTTGATTTGTAATCAAACCCTCTCTTGTTCTCCATACTCTCTCTGTCTTTGTAAACACAATTTACAATTTAACATCTTATCCAAGATCAATTAACAGAGACAAGTGTTGAGCAACCATCGCCTTCATAGCATCTCAGCTGTAAGCGGTCCAACTGACGGTGTGTGGTGTCAATCCTGTAAAACTCGGAAAAAGGTGTCAGCATTATTATTGTATTATTTTTCCTTGTAAACATAAACAATAATATTGTTTACCTTTCTGGAAACAGATTCTCACCGATAGGCAGCATTTACGAGAAAAATAATTTTTCTCCTACTTAAGAATTTTCTTTCTTGTTTTTTATTTATTTATTGGAATTGGTTTTAACCTCTCTCTCTTTTTCCCTTTACTCAGTTGAGTGACACAGTCCTCACATCACAAGTTGAAACCAGCTTTTCCTTGATAGAAAATATTTATAAAAAAAATATTTCTCCCATTGAAAAAAAAAAAACTTTCCCTTTCAATTGAGATTTGTTTTAACCTTTTTCTCTCTCTTTCCCTCACTTAGTTGAGTGACGAAGTGTCCACATCACTAGCCTACCTATCTACACTGAGACCAACACTTAGACATTACAACACTTCACTATTGTTGTACAGTCACTGAAACGACACTTAGCTGTTCAACCACATATAGGCTTACGCCCCACACAGATCTGTGTCAGTCTCTTCACCCCAGCGTGCCAACATGTCGGGGACAACAAACCCCACTGACGTGGACGCCTGGCTCAGAGGCATTACAGACTGCCTCACACCAAAGACAATTGAACTGTTATTATTTTTAATAATAATCATAATTCTGAGAAGATTCCTGACAAATGATTCAAGCCAGAACCACAACCACGTGGAACTAACCAAGATTACCTGTTCCCTAAGCAATGCCTTCACAGCCCAGCTGAAGCTAAGCGACAAGCACATCACCCACCTGCAGGAGGAGCTGACTCGTGCCCAGAGCCGCATAGACAAGCTGGAAGTGAAAGTACAGGATGACTTCAAGCGTCAGACCACTGAGTTCCTGAGAGAGCTGATGCACACTCAACTCTGCACTGACCAGCTCAAAGTGAAAGCTCAAGTCGAACTCGAAGGGCCCGACAAAGTGAAGCAAGAAACAAAGAAACAAGGTGACAAGCTCCAAGAAGCCCTTGCAGTCACTGAACGTGACAAACAAGAATTAAAGACTGTCCAGAAGCACCTGGTAAACCAACTCCAGTCTACTGAACATCAGCTAGAGAAAGCCAAAGCTGATATTAAAGATAAGAACTCTAAAATCACTGCTCTGAAAGACCACCTGGAAAGGTGCAGTGCTGAAATCGACCATCTGACCCAACAGCGAGATGACGTCAATGACGAACTCTACGCGGTCAGAAGTGAACTCCAGCACATTTTCAAACAGAAACCAGAGCCAAGAAGCAAGAGACCTCCCTCAGCATCACCACTGCTGAGCAGAACAGAGTCCTCCGTCCAAGAACTGGCATACAGTGAAAGAAGTGAATGGCCACAACCCGAAATGTCACCAGCCTTCACCACAGAACTGTTCACTGCCAACAAACAAAGAGAGCTCATCCAGGCAGATTCTGCACAGGGGATGACCTTTAAAGATCTCAACAAGCTGGTTAAGAATATCACTCAGTTCAACCCGAACTCCACGGAGGGCCAAGACATTGAAGCCTACATCCGAGATATCAACTTCCACCTAGAGGTGAGACCACATGTGACTGACAGAGACAGGTTCTACCTCCTCAGATCGACATCCAGTCCAGAGGTACGAAGCTTCCTAGACCGACAACCTGCTCATGTCAAGTCAAACTACCAGCTGCTATGTGAGACACTGAGTAAAGAATTCACAGGCCCAGAGTCGGAACATGGTGTGTTAATCGCTTTGGAAACCAAACAAGGTCGACAGGAGACTCCTCAAGCCTACTACCACCGTTTTCGACAAGCCTTCTTTGGTGCACATAACTCACCTGAACATGAAGAGGATGTGAACTTCAAAACCCTCTTCCTGAGGAACCTGCACCCTGGATTAAGTCATCATCTTGGTCTTGTGGCCTGCGCAGACACAATGACAATTCAACAGCTACGTGACCTGACACACAAGGCCCACATCAAACAGAAGATGTCCTCAAAGAAAGGTTTGAAAACATCCACAGTTTCAAACTCCTTCAGCCAAGACACAAGCCTTGTACTTGAAGACAACCAGTGGCATGACAACACCACGGTTCTTCGTAAGAAGCACAGAGAACGTGACTCCCATGCCGATGACAGATACCACACCAACCGCATGGAAAAGTCATGGAACCAGCCATGCTTCTCAAGAAACCCACCTCGGCACCACTCAGTTAAGCACAGCACTGAGTATGCCCAAGAACAAGACAGTTTACCCTCAGAAGACATGGAGCAACTAATGAGGCAACTGAAAGTTCTCATCGGAAATGAGGTAAACATGGATGACGAACAGGATGGCGATGGAACGGAAGACCACCGATTCATCTGATACACCTTCATAATGAAGATGACAACCACTTGTTCTACAACAACACAGAACAAAGTGGTCTCTCACAGTCAACCACTGACAAACACCCAGAGGTACCAGGAAACACCATCCTGGCTACCCATCACTCATAAAGAAACCACCAAACGAGCTCCAAACTCAAGAACCATGTGTGTGCTACAGCAACAACAGTAAGCACAGAAGGCCAGAAAGTCTGTCACAACCAGAAGGCATCATCGGAGGAATGCAACAACGGAGACCAAGTCTCGCACTACAGCTTCACGCATCCATGCCAAACTACCTCCCCATGTCTGCCAGAGAACTTCCTGCCTTACTGGTTTGACCCCCAGCAGATCACAGAAGATCCTTTCTCCAAGGCAAAGAGGCAACAAGCTCATCAAAGCTAAGCCATCAAGCAAAGGGGGGAGCAAAACAGACTGAAACAGATCTGACCATACATACATACATACATGCATACATGCATACATACATGCATACACTACACAACACCCCTAACATACTCACTAACATACAGAAGTTAACCACCTCTACCATGCAAACCATGCAACAAACATGTTTTCCCACACAGGTAGAAACTAACTTCAGAAACTAGCTTAACAACTTAGCTACACTTACCATAGGAAACATGGTAACTAACTATCCATCCAACAAGTACACCTGAGAACACCTCTCATTACATTGTGATACCTTACACCTTAGCTGCGCAACAGTAGTTATAAGTCATGTCAGGAAACACTCAACTGCTTTGTTTTGTTTTACCTCTTCCTTCCTTTCCTTCTTTTATTAGGTAAAATGCCTGTCCACCCCATTAGGGTCAATGTCGCAATAATAGGATTGACACACCACGCCTAATATTTGTAAGTCACCTTAAAACGAATGTGAGCCAGAGAACTCCCTGCATCATTCGTATCACAAATTGAAAGGTAAATTGGTCCAAACCTAGAACAATTTAGAAGAGAATAAAACAAACAAATCAAATTTAATCACAAAATTGATTAATCACCGTCCCAAACCGAACTAAATTTGAACTAAACCTTGTTCAATGTGATTAACTATATTGAGAGAGTGAACCTGTTTATGCCTAGATAATCTAATGCCATGCACCAGTAAAGTGACCAGTCATGGAGGTGTTGTCTTGTTGTTTGCTGTGTGTGTTTGCTTCCTCTACCCATTTCTCCAGCGTTCACCGATGTCTTCTACTCAACACATCATTGACCGAGGGGGGATATGTAACGACAATGGGTAGAAACCAACCACCAACTAATCTTCTTCCAGAAAATTAGTTCAAACTTCCCACTTCCTGCCGAACAAAGAGGAAGATTTGTTCAGAACACCTCATGATCGTCATCAATCTTGCCATCGGGTCCGGCATCACCGGTCTGACTAATTAAAGGAGCCCCCAGCACTAACTAAATAATGAATGGACAATGCTAGATTTGTGCCGAAACACTGACTGGTCAAGAGATGACGTGAGACCCAAGGTCCCACGAGAGACAAACAGATTTCAGCAGGAAATACCCGTGACCCCAGGGCTGTCTTAAGCCCATAAATGTTACACACAAAGAGACGTTAACCTATCAAAATCCTTGAAACTCAACCCAGAGCCATGAATCATTCACAGTCTCCAGCTAGTCTACGCTAACCAACGAAAACCCCCAACTAAGAACTTTTATGAGCCCAGCTAAAGGAAGAACTTGTCAATGTGAGATAGCTTGGAAAAGAATGATTGGTTCAGAGATGACACAACTCGAGCCCACAACATTCCAGACCCCCTCCTCCTTAAGGACCTCTGAACGAACAAACCAATTCTCTTCTTTTCAAACCAGAGAACTGAGATTTTACCTAACTATACATAAAATCATTCAAGAACAATTTTCAACGGACTTATAAATCAAACATCATGCAACTACAATGATTCGATTTTGTGTCTACAATAAATGTGTGTCTAATATGCTTAGATCCCATATAATTCATGTAATTGTTATAACTGTTAGATGTTTGAATGAAAGTGTGTTGTGTTTCATATCAATATGATCGTATGCTCATGATTCAGAAGATGGCTTGATTGAAATCTGTGCAAAATGTTTCGTATTCTTATAATACTGACAATGTCTAAACTGTGGCCTCTGTTCTCTCTGTTAGTAAGGAGAGCACAGATAAGCATGATTTACGATCAGAACTGAAAAGAACGCCACCTCCTAAATTTAGCCAGTGTCTAATTGGCCAGAACTCATCCTGGAGGTTGGACAAACTTTGAGTTTAAAGTCTTAAAGGTATAGCGGAGGATTTTCTTTTTCCGGGTGGGTAGTGTAAACTATTGGTCCACCTAAGTGTCAATCATTCTGGTGATATGTTTACGTAAGGCCGTCGTACGTGCTCGTCCCTTAGTTTTCGCTTTCTGCGCATGCGCACTTTCAGGTGTTTATGTGTGGTGAGCTAGAGCTCAGCCATTCATTGAAGCTCGCCGTTTCACCGGGTCCTTTGAAAATGTCTGAGGGTCGCAAGAGAAAAAGTTTGTACGAACTGTATGAGAAGAAGAGAGAAACAAGATCAGAGTGTTTTTGGGAGATTGTTTCACACGATGGCGTGCGCTGAAAACACAGGTTGGGCTTCCCACTGATGCCTCAGTCGCGAAGTTTCTACTCGACAGGTAAAGTTTGGCATGCTATTTGGAGAAAAAGTGCAAATCTTCTTTTGGAAAGTAATCTTGTATGAGCGATGCCGACAGCAACTTGTAAACAGAGCGTGCACGAGGAGAACCTCGCACACGTTTAATAGGCGTTCCCTCTCGGGAGCAGGTAGAGCAGGGGTGTCCAAGCTCAGTCCTGGATGGCCACTGTCCTGCAGAGTTTAGCTCCAACCCCAATTAAACACACCTGAACCAGATAATCAAGGTCTGATTATCTGGTTCAGGTGTGTTTAATTGGGGTTGGAGCTAAACTCTGCAGGACAGTGGCCCTCCAGGACTGAGTTTGGACACCCCTGAGGTAGAGTGTTGCGCATGTGCATTTTTTCAAAAAGTGGAGAGGGCGGTTCTTATCTAAAATTCGGAAAGATCCTCCGCTATACCTTTAAGACCCAAACAAAGTTTTAGAAGAAGAACTCTCTCAACAAAGGCAGAACAAAGATGGGCAGAAAAAGATGAAGATCTAAAGCAAGACTAGTAACCATGTAACTGAGGAGCAGACCAACCCAAATTAAGATCAGATGGGTTAGATTCATTTCCAGTCATCAAACTACTCTCCATATCTCATTTCATTTCTTTCTATGTGTTATTTTTCTTTTCCGATTGAAAGTCTCGGTTTTAAGTAAAGTTTTGCGGCAAAGTTTCGGTCAACGATTCACGGCTGCAACGAACACTTTCAACTTCAAAGACTTTTCATTCAACAGCTCCAGCACACCACGTGACTGGAACGCCACAGACATTTATCCAAGCACGAGGAGGCCAGCCGACGAACAAACAAAGGGAAACCCCCCTTTTATGCAACAAAAGGAATTCCCAAAAGGAAAAGCAAAGACGCAAGTACCTCCAGGCTAAAATCTTAACTGGTGCATTGATACATTTAATAACCTGTCTTAAAACGATAGAAGGGTTAAATTAATGTTTGATGGTTCATTCAGGTTGTGTCTTATTAGTGCATAGAAACTTGGGATTTAATCATCTCATCTCTTAAAACTCTCTCTCTCTCTCTCTTTCTTTCTGCAACTCGTATGAATGTGTATGTGTGTGTTTGTGTTAGATATTAGCTTTATGTGTTAGTAGCCTATATAATCAATAAAGTATTGTTTGTATTTAAAAGAGATTACTCGTGTGTGCTTATCAGATTTATTGTCTTGAACTTCGATTTAAGTTACCTATGCTGTTACCCTTAATTTACTTCGTAATTTATTGTTAGCTGGGGATTAATTCTTTCTTGGCCAGGAAGATATTATATTTCCTAGAGTTAATACTTGTTTATGCTTTCTGTTCATTGGATGAACTGATAAAATGATCATACTATTGATTCTGCTACAGTAAATTCTGAAAATAATTAAAAATAATTAAAATATTAATTATTGGTCATATTCCGTTATGAATAATAATTAATAATATTTATACGTGGGCGTATAAACGCTACATTACATTAAAGTATTGTGACTGTTTCAGTGAGTAACTCGTTATTTCTGAGTTGCAGGTGATTGGCTGAAGGCAATGGTTGAACACCTGAATGTAATCATGACGCTCTATAAAAGAGATGGGAGCGTGGGGCTGTTTTTGTGCAGAGATTGGGGCTGTTTTCGCTTTGCTCTGTACCTTGGGTCTCTTGTCAAGAGGCTAACGGAGAACTCATGAGATGTGAGGGATATGGGGGATCACCGCCGCCTTTTGATCCATCTCCTTTGGGATGGTTGTTGTTTTTGGAGGTTTCATGGACTGAGAATGGTTGGACTGTTGTCTTTCATAAATGCTACACCTTTGCACATATCTGCTGACACACTGATTACCATTTATACTGATCTTTAATGTTGTTCTGTCTTATACTGAATAAATTCACTTATTAATTGGCTGTGGTGTGTGGTGACTCCCTTATTTTGTTGCGATTCAGAAGAGATTGTAACAAATAGGGGCTCGTCCTAAAGCGAAATTACATCATAAGATGAAATTTGATTAATATTTGATATTTTTATTGAGCTTTCGGTATGCACGTTGTTTTGAGACACGTACATAGATATTGGGTCTCATTCATGAAACATTCGTAAATATACGAGTAAATAGGTGAGTGATTTGCACGTAAAGAGACCTTCCCGAAAACTCTTCTCCTGATTCACAAATACTTCGTAAACGTCAGATGTGATAGTGAAATGTGTGTGTGTGTGTTAATGAATTCCAATCAGTCGTAAATGGGACGCGCGTGCACGCTCATTCTCAATTACCATAAATCCCGCCCATTAAATCCGACTGACAATTATATATGGGCATCATATTATGACACCAAACGAAAGATTTCAACGTGTCTTCTCAAAAGCGAAGGAAAAAGAGAAATTTCTCAGATGCAGAAATTGAAGTTTTATTATCAGAAGTTCATTCAAAACGCCACATTTTATTTTCAAGCGTACATAGTGGCGTATCAGGTCCTAAAAAAAGGAAGATTGGCAGCATATTACAGATGCAGTTAATGGAGTTTCATCTGTTAATCGAACAGTCCCAGAAGTGAAAAGAAAATGGTTCGACATGAAGCTTGACTGCAAAAAAACGAATTAGTTCACTTCGAAAAAATCGTATTCAAACTGGAGGAGGTCCTATTGAAAGCAATTAATTATTTGATTAAAGTGTTCCGTTTGCAGATGCTATTACTGGCTCTCGTAATAAAAGTAAAAAGAAAACCCGTATGTAATTACTATATATAATATTTTTTCAAAATGCTGTGTAAATATGTACCCGATTAAGGTGAATTAAAATTCAGCCTTATTAATGAGCAAAACGTTCGGATGTTAAACGCACTATTTACGCGTGGCTGGGAGCAGGTTTCTTTCGTACCAACTAACATTTGGAAAATAAGAACATTTTAATGAATCCCAAAATTTACGCCAGAACCACTTTACACACGATTTACACAAAAATTCGTTCTGCTCGTGTTTCATGAATGAGACCCATTGTGTTTAAACCGACTCGTGAGTTCAAAAGTAGTCATCATTAAAGGGTAAGTGCATTTTTCTTTTTTACAGGGGATACATTGTTCATTTTCTCCCAAGTAGAAATTAGCAACGCTTGGCGTTGATTTGTTATTTTGCCTTTTTAATTTTTGTGCAGGCTTTTGGGTGAAGTACACCGTCGTGGTTTCTGATTGAGCTGTTTGTTCAATTTTTAAACCATCGGTATTTTGGTGTTTAATGGCGCTTTACTCTTGAAAGCTGCATGAAGACTAGGCATATGTTAGCTTGGTGGGTTAGTAGGCAGTTTAGAAGGGGGAGAGTGAATAATTGTTTCACCTGTTTTGTTCCGAAAGGGAAATAAATGCACTTGCTTTTTGTTTAAAAGTGTAACATTTTGTGAGAACAGAATGTCGTCTATAGAAGAATTGATTAAAGATCCTACAGAGGAGATATTAAATTCTTTTGTAAAACAACAATTATGGGAACTTGTAGATCATTTTAAAATCAGTGAGGTAGACAAGAAAATATGGAAAAAGGAACTATGTTCTGTTGTGAAAAATTGGTTATGTGAAAATAGCCTTATAGTGGCTTCTCCACAGAGAAAACGCGACATTGATGTAAAAGGTTCTTTAGATATTTTCTCCGGGTTATCTTTCGAGGAAAGAAAAGAGATTTTACAAATCAAAGAGTTGATTAAAGAAACTAAACGTTATGAATTGGAGTTTGAAAGAATAAGAAACGAGAATGTGCTCAGACAACGCGAGATTGATTTTGAAAAAAAAATAAAAATAGAGGCTGAGAAGTCCGTGTGAGATCATGAGCTGTAGGTGGAGCGGTTGAGATTGGTAAAGGAAGGGAAAATTATGTCAGATGTTGGGGAGAGAGGTTTAAGTTTATCTGGAGGGTTTGACTTGGCCAGTAATTTAAGGCTGCTTCCCAAATTTAATGAACATGACCATGATGTTTTTTTTTCTTTATTCGAAACTATGTCCGAAGAAAGAAATTGGCCGAGGTCTATCCGTATGGTCATGCTTCAAACGGTGATCACAGGCAAGGCACAGGAGGCATATGCAGCGCTCACAATGGAGGACAGAAAGGATTATGACAAGGTAAAAGTAGCTATTTTGAAGGTAGCTATTCTCAAGTTGGGCTTCACCTTGCTTGTTAGTGAGGAAACTAAACATCACTAAGCCCGATGCTTTTCCACTTCCTCGAATGGAGGATTGTGTAGATCAGGTGGGTACAGCTAATTTTACCATTTAATTTTACGTCTACCAAGAAAGAACTCGTGTTTTTTGGGGATGGTCGGTTATTACCGGGGTTTCTGTTCAAATTTTTCAACCGTGGTTTCTCCTCTGACTGACTTACTTAAGAACTCAGTGAAATTTGACTGGAGCGAAAATTATTATTGACCACTGCTCCTGTTCTAGCTGCCCCGAGGCTGGATATGCCATTTAAACTACAGGTGGATGCCACTCAGATTGGTGCTGCTGGAGCTGTCTTATTACAGACAGGGGAGAATGGTTTGGACTATCCCGTAAGTTTCTTTTCTCGTAAGTTTAACACTTATTAGAAAAAATACTCTGCGATCGAGAAAGAGGCTTTATCTTTCATTTGTTTTATTGTTTGTTTAGTTGTTTCATAGACTGACTATTGTCTTTTATAAATGCTATACCTTTGCATATATCTGCTGACACACTGATTACCATTTATACTGATCTTTAATGTTGTTCTGTCTTATACTGAATAAATTCACTTATTAATTGGCTGTGGTGACTCCTTTATTTTGTTGCGATTCAGAAGAGATCGTAACAGTATATTTTAGTTTACACTCTTAAAAATAAAGGTTCTTTATTGGCATTGATGGTTCCACGAAGAAACTTTAACATCCACGCAACCTTTCCATTCCACAAAAGGTTCATTATAGTAGAAAAAGGTTCTTTAGATTTTAAAATGTTCTTTATACTATAAGAAAAAATAATGGTTATTTTAAGAGCTGATCACTTAAAGGTTATTTTAAGATATATCAGTGCAAGTTGCTTTCAGTTAAAAAAGCTCAAACATGCATTTTAGTCTGGGACTATCTTAAGCCTTGTCTGTGAAATTGGGCAATAAGCTAATTTCATTTATTATAGATTTAAATTTAAATTGCAATTAAGTGTCAGAAAACATTACATTCAGTTTGCACTAAAAATATTTTCTTCCAAAGTATAATATTTCAATAATAGGAAATATTCTCTTTCTTTTTCACAAGTGGTCAGCTGAAAAACGAAGTCAAGCAACTGCAATTATATGCGAAAATATGATATGAGAAATGTCTCACTAACCGTTTGTTCATCCAGCAGTCTGTAGTCCAAATAGACCAAGTCTGGAAGATATGCCGTCACAAATACCTTAAAGTCCTCTTCATCACAGATGGGATTTCCCGCAAGGTTGAGTGTGCGTAGATTCTTAAACTTTCTGAGGTACAGCACCTGCAGGGTCAGATATGATTTCCTTCAGCTTTATGTTTGAGTGACACTAAATTAATTAGTGGGTGGCTGCATATTTTGGAGTCAGACTCATTTCCATCCTTCTGGGATTCCACATTTTCTAAAAATGTATCCTCTAAAATATAGTTGGCTTACATTATCCAGTTGAGCAATGGCATTGTTTCCAATAGAGAGGATGTGCAGGTTCTGCAGCGTATCCAGTTTTTCAATGACAGAAATGCGGTTGTTGAACAAACTCAAGTCCTGAAGTTTCACAAGAGAGTCCAGTCCTTCAATCACTTCAATATTATTGAATGACAGATCTGAGGAATATAAGAATTCCGGCTTAGTATTTGGAGATACTCCGGATATGTTTTTGATATCAGTCGGACAGTCTGTACTCACCCAGCCAGGTCAGATTAGTGAGGTTTTCTAACCCTTCAATCCTCTCAATAACATTATTATCCAGCTGAAGTTTTGTTAGAGAGGTGAAATGCCACAGGTGGGAAATCTTTAGGATGTCTACAAAAAACATAAATATTATATTAATTATATTTTGCAAAAAAGTACAATGAACTGTTATTGAAATTATACCAATCTTGATAATGAAAATTAATGAAAAAATAAATAAAATAAAAATCCTGTCATTAATTGCTCACCTTCATGTCGTTCCAAACCGTTCATGTTCGAAACAAATATGAAAACCTTTTTGATGAAATCTGAGAGATTTCTGTCCCCGCATTGACAGCTACGCAACTACCACTTTAATGCTTCAAAAAGTTCATAAAGAGATCGTGCAACTAATCCATATGAATTGAGTGTTTTTTCCCAAATTTTCTGAAGAGACTCAATCGCTTGATATGATGAACAGAATTAATTTAGGCTTTTATTCACATATTATAAACATTTATCAGTGAACAGAAGCTCAACCGAACCTGCTTGATGCTAGAAGAAGCTCAAACATGTGTAACACTACACGAGATTGAACCTCAGTGGTTTTTGCATGTCAAGCGAACAAGCTTGAGCTTCAGTTTACCACAACTGATGTGCGAGTTAATAAATGTTTGTATGTGAATGAAAGCCTAAATTAAATCTGTCCATCATATAATGCGATCGTGTCTCTTCATAAAATTTGGACTAAACCGCTCAATTCATATGGATTAGTTTTACAATTTCTTTATGAACTTTTTAAAGTGTCAAAGTGGTAGGCCTAGTTGCGTAGACTGTCAATGGAGGGACAGAAATCGCTCAGATTTCAATAAAAAGATCTTCATTTGTGTTTCGAACATGAACAAAACTCTTATGGGTTTGAAACGACATGAGTAAACGATGACAGAATTTTAATTTTTTCTATCCCTTTAACACTGATTAAAAAACATTATCTGTGTGAGAGGGGGATGTATTTTACTTGTCATGAAAATAATGTCTAAATAAATAAATAAAGTGGTTTTCACTTTTTAAATAATTCAAAATATATTATTATTTTTCTCTTGATTTTGGGGTGAAATATGACCCAGGAAAGTTTGCATGAGATTCACCCTGAATAAAATAAAATTCAATCAGAAATGTTTAATTTTACATTAAAATTAATTCAATTACGGTTCTTACTCCTGAAGTCCAGCCGCAGCTGAAGCACCTCCTCGTACTGGATGCCCTCTTTCTTGGCTATTTTTCCAGCTTGTCCTTGAGGTCCCTGTTCAACAATTGCTTGTTGTAACATCTCCTCATCCATTACTTTGGGTTCATCCTGTTCCCTGCTCATTTTCCAACGCTTCTGATGACTGGACCCGTTTATTACCTGCAGTAACGGTGATTAGCAGTGCAATAACGCAGCATCTAGTGCAGTTGCTTATCTTATTTTGCAGACCTGTCACCATAAACTCAGTCAAAACACTGTATCAGTCACCTATTTCAAATGTTATTACTAAAAGCTCGTTCATTTGACAACAGACTTAACTTACCTGGAAATATATCACTGAAGTAACTTACTCGTGTGCTGGACGCAAACACTGTTGCTCAGCAACCACAGACTACCGCCATCAACTTCCGGAGTTTTCAGGAGCTTTGAGGCGATCTAAAGAACTTAAAATACATTTTAGTAATAATACTCAGTAATATAACCTTAGTGATATTCTTCGAGTATTTAATTTGTAAGATTCTTCGTGAAATGGAAAATTAAAGGAAACTTTGGCAATTTAGAAGAAAGAGCGAAATATTCCACATGTACTAAATGCCTCCGCTATTTCTAAACTAAATTTCGAAAAGCAAACATGTCCATAAATTCATGATTTTATAACGTAGTTTCCATACGTTTTTGCACATTAAGAGTATTTTGTAAATGAACGCTGCCGTGTTAAGACTTTGCCCATGATTGACAGCTTCCTCGATCAATAAATGAAAAGTTCCGCTTGTTTAAACCAATCAGACAGCTCTCTGGGCGGGGCTTATGCGCGCTGTCCGTCAGCCTCTCACCATCGGAGGATTGTTGTTGTCATCAAGATGGAGTTCTTGTTGGGGAATCCGTACAGCACTCCCGTTGGCC
Source organism: Rutilus rutilus (assembly GCF_951802725.1). Taxonomy (NCBI): domain Eukaryota; kingdom Metazoa; phylum Chordata; class Actinopteri; order Cypriniformes; family Leuciscidae; genus Rutilus; species Rutilus rutilus. The sequence continues at coordinate 56,345,249 of NC_140209.1, forward strand.
AGTGCATTGGTGAGTTAGCGGCTTATAGTAGCCTGTTCTTCAATGAAATATGTTTTAATAACAGTTAATGGACCATGTTTGTCCACTGTTCGTGTTAAAAATGCTTGAAATGTGTGTAGCATCTTACAGGAGCGTGAACAGTCATCACTGTTAGCTACATTAGACGATGTGCTAGCCAGCCTTTTTAATCTGGTTAAAACACATAACATTTATGGAAACTCTAATCATGTGTTTCTATAATGGAAAATTCATAACTAGCGAGTTAGAGTAAGTGTGTCGTCAGCAGATCTTCACTGTGACTGAGTGTGAAGCTGCTGAAGTCTCACTGGCTTTAATCAGAGCAGCATCTGTCTAATATTTACAATTTAGGAGTTACAAACTTAGTCTATACGGAGATATCACTTATCTCTGCTTATATATTTTATATCGATTACTCTCAATCATGTAAAACTTTGCTCAGTAACGTTACATCATTATAACAAAAAAAATCTGTCACATTCGTGTTCATGAATTAGCCTATGCAAAACAGTTCTATACTGTTTAAAAATAATGAAAAATAAATGACAACATGTCAATATCCAGGGCACCAAATCAAGACATATATATATATATATATGTATATACTAAATGTCTCCTGAGTTTGTATCACAACACTGTTACATTTTTCAGTATAGGATTTTTCCAGGTTAATAATTGCATTTCTTTCACAGTATTTTCACAGTAAGACTTCTCATGTATCTACTGCACTCTCAGACATTTCTTGTAAAAGACTTCAGTACTTTACTGGCAATTTTAGTCAAGGTTTTACAATTGTAATGTAAAAAAAGAAGAAAAAAAGCTTGGTTTTATTGTGAGTTTACAGTATTGGAAAATCATACTGCTTTTCTACAGTCCGTAATGTACTATGAAGTTATGAATAGATTATGCTGTGGAGTTTTTTGATTCTTGTTGGTTTTATCTGTGCTGATGAACTTATTTCTGCTTCACTTTTAGTATTTTGTGTTGTTGGTTTATTTTGTAATGTTCAGAGTTTATCTGTATTAATATTATTATTATTATTATTATTATTATTATTGGGTCATTTGACCTGAGATTTGGAGCCAAATTACAGGGGTGTAAAAATGACTTTTGGTAGGACAATTAAATGAAAATCTGGTGACTTTAGCAATCTTTGTTGCATTATATGCTAACAGTGATAGTACAAAAGCACTTCTTTTTTTTTCTTTTTCTTTTTTTGCCTCACGTTTGCATGCCTGTAATGCAAGAAGTATTAGAGATATCTTAATATCGTTTTAGATTCTGGTTCTTTCCAAACTTTTCTTTTGGTATCTTTAAAGGCCCTCAATGGTTCAGTCCCAGAGATATGGACATGTTAATGTGGCTCCATGAGTAAATTGGTAAATTTATCTTATTTTCAGTGGTCAAAACCCGAATGTGGGTCTCTTTGCAGTTTGCACACAGCTGATACTTTATTTTATTTATTTTTAAGAGGAATATCTGAATAACAAATAATGTTAAGACTAGAAATGTATCTCGTGTTTTTCTATCAGCTCAATTGCATAGAACATACCTGTCTGATTATTTTTCTAAAGTTGTCATGACTGTAACTAAAAGTATTCAAGATATATTAATATCCTTCTAGATTTTTATTCTTAATAAACTTTTCTTTTGAAAGCTTCATTTTTCAGGCCCTATATAGTTCAGTCCCATAGACATGGGGATCTCAAAGCAGCTCCATGTTCAAATTGTTGAATGTTACCCATTTTAAATTTTCACACCCCTCTAATTTGTCTCCAAATCTCAGGCGAAAATGGTCATTTTGACCCCCTCTACAAAACAGTGGATTACTCAGTAAATATACATCTGTGACATTTAATATTTTGGCTTTCATAACTATTTATGTGTGTGGTACAGAAAAAAAGCGATGTAATCGGTTGAACACCTCGTAACATCGGTAACACTGACTATCGCATCATATATTAATAATATATATATATTAATCAGATATTTTTAAATAGACAAATTAGCCTACATTTTATTTTGTTAACTTGTCTATTCAGAATTGTGGGAGAATCGTGATCTTTGTTTTTCACACGTAAGTTCAAAATATTCTAGCTTGACCCCTCAGTTTTTTAAGGCAACCGTTATTTTAGAATGTATCACCTTATTATTTCCATGGCGACTCGTCATGCTTGTCATGTGACACACCGCATCCACAATAGCGCTGTATGACAGATGCATCGCTTTTATTTTGTTTTTCCATTATTCAAAATGTTCACATGTCATCAACTACCTGATATTCCGATTCTCAAATATGTGGAAGTGAATGTGTTTTGTCATTTGTCGTGTGTCACTCATAAACATCATTTTATTTGTTGACAACTAGGACTAGTATTGAGGTTTGATTGCAATTGCTAATAGTTGAAGTGTTACATATTGATGAATCTTAAAACCAGTTTGTGTTGGCATGTCTGGTCCTAAACTTGCTTGCAACCATTTTCCAGTCACATGACTTTCCATTGGTTGCCAGTGCAGGTTTTGTGCAAACTAGTGCACATGTGGCATCTTTAACCACTCTGATTTAGCTTTCCCTTTTTTACATGAGCGGTTCTGCAAGGGAATCTATGTATGGCAGTTTATTTGCTTGCGTGTCTAAGTTGCGTGTGGTCACGGTGCATTTTCCTAGGTAGAGTTATCGCATAGCCTAGTAAAATCTCTGAGACCACAATATATTGTATTTGTGTAACTGATACAGTGGCATTCTGTATGCCCTGCATTTGCATGTTGCCTGCCTTTAGCACTGCCCTTTCAAAGGTGTCGTGACATGGATTTTCTAATGGATTATTTTAATATACCCCTTAAAGGGATAGTTCACCCAGAAATGACGATTCTTTCATCATTTAGGCTACTCAACCTCAAGTTGTTCCAAACATAAATTACATTCGTTTGCTGAACTCAAAAGAAGATATTTTGAAGAGTATGGGTAATCAAACAGCTGATGGGCCCCAGTGACCTCCAACTCTGTTGTTTTCAATCTAGTACATATTGAAATAAATAAGCTATCCCTCATGTGGACTTACACCAGGTTCACGTAAATTGATTGTTAATTATCACCCTGGTAATAAACAGGTTTAGGAAAAGACTATTAAATGAAATGTAGGCACGTGAAAGAAACGCTCTTAGCCTTCGCAGCTTCTTAAGTGGGCAAACTGCATTATCGCTACTCTGATTTGATTTGGTATTTTGCGAACAATGGCTCACTACTTTTCAGCAGCTCACTTCTCCGGCCTCGGGCCTCTAGGTCATAAGTTGATCCTGCTGGTTCAGGATCTGCTGACCACAGGACAATATCTCAGCAGATGAGCGTTTCATTATGAGGCAGATCATTATTTTGTTAAAGCAGATGTCTTCTATTAGCCGTTCAGTAGTTTGGGAATCTTACAGACCCCCAAAAAGTTATTGTAAAGCCCTATTCAGATCGATTTTTTTCTTGGAGAAATCTGTGTTTCACAGGCTAACTTTGTTATTTTAATCCTGTTTTTCTCACACAATTTTTCTGACCTACTGTTTTTCGGGCAACTCAACTCAACGGTCCTCTGAAAAATCCAATCCACTCCGAATGCAAATTGTCTGTTTGCGCAACAAGCATTCATGCTTTCCGTTCATTTCAATATGGATGTCATCCGACGAAAAAAAATGTATTACAAAATTAATAGCCTAAATATAGCCAAATTGTGGAAACTGTGAAGACTGCTGTCACTTTAAGAGCTTATGCACGGATCCAATATACTATTACACAGCATGTGTTTTCTCAACTATGTTTACCTGAATACTCGGCAAGATAATAATAATAATAATAATAATAATAATACATTTTATTTATTTGCCGCCTTTATGGACACTCAAGGTCGCCTAGAAAGATGGCCATTTTGACGTATTAGACCGCGCAATAAGCCACGTAAAAAAAGTAAATTTGGCTCTTGCGAGTTGCTTGAGAGGCGGCTTTATGTGCGCGACACTTAAATAGATCAGTGTTGCATGTGCTTTTGGTGAGAGTGTGAAACCTGAGGGAATGACTAAAATCATGCGCAATACAAGCACTATTCAACCAGAGCAAGTGAGAGGAGGCGGTGTGTGTCACTTCGCCGTCAGAGAGAATGATCTGTGTATCAATACTACAGAAAAGTTGAAACCGTTTCAGATATTTCAGTATCGAAATGAGTGAGGAAACCGACAAGCTAGTGATCGTTTGGTACCAAAATGGGCAACACAAGTTCACAGTTACTGATTCATTTCCTGTGTCATAAAAAGTTGCACCTCTGCTCTGAAATAGACATGGTTGACAATAACAAAAGTCAATGCCAGTAACCACAACAATAACTATATTAACATAAACATTACGAGATTCAATTAAATCAATGGCATCAATAGTGTTTTTCAATAAATAAGCTATGCTTTATTTATTTTAAATAAGAAATATTAATATTTCTTATGAATATTTATAATATAAGTACAGTATTCTTTAGATCCTTGCAGTTTTGTCACATGTGTCTTGAATATGGGTACCAAATTGAGTCTGTATTACTGATGCTGTGGATTCTGGTATTGCTTTTTTGTCATATTAGTTTTAGTTTTAGATTAGTACTGACGTACCAGTACCTTTTAGGTCACTTAAATAGTTACCTTAGACATTTCTGGCTGTCAATTTAATTTTAGCTACCTGCTGAAGTGACAACAAGATTATAGTGTTTGTCCAACTCCTCCGAGAGATTAAAGGATGATGGTGAAAGTGTTTCATCCCCTCCTCTCAGACCAAAGTGGACTATATTCAGGATTGATACTGGCCCACTGAGGCATGAACTTTTAAAGTCCCCCTGTGGTGAAAATCAAGCTTTTATTGTTGTTTGTAAGTCTGTGTGGTGTTTTTAATATGCTTTAAGACAAACCATGTGCAAATGCATAAGTCAACACCATTGCTGAGTATTTTCTCTTTAAAACCAAAGACAGTCTCAAAAACGCGGTTTGAAATCGCAGGTGTTCCTTACGTCACAAACTACCTTGTAACCAATCATGTCACGAGGGCGGGCTTTAGCATATCATTAACTATGACCGCTCTGAAGCAGTGGAGTCTCAAGAGTAGCCAGGTTATTCTGGTATATTTTTCTGTTATGAAAAATCATGTAGATTTAGCAATAAAGCAGGTGAATTATGTATATGATGTAAGCCTATATTACGATGCATTGATGAACTATATGGCTTTCTTAGACGGCAGCTGTCTTGACTCTGAGATCGCGAACGGGAACATGGTTTGTGTAACATTAGCAAAACATTATTAGCTGTTTGATAACGTAGTCAAGCTATAGGTTAATCATTTTAATTACTGTTATGTGTCCAATGTTAGTGGTGCAACGGATCATCATTGATCCGTGATCCGTTCGGATCAATATCTTCGGTTCGGCACACACGTGATCCGCGGATTAATTTATGAAAAAAAAAAAAAAAGTTGTGCGCATGTTCAGTCCACACACAGCGTGGTCATGGCGAGCGGAGGAACGGAGGAACTTGAACGCCCCGCGTCATATAAATCCCCTGTATGGGAGCATTTTGGCTTCCCTGGAACACGCGTCTATTTCGCTTCAAACGCTCGCTTTATCATTATACGCGCGCGGCGCGTCCTATTCGCTTTGGACGCGCGAAAGGATTCAAACTGTTCAAGCATCGAACTAGACGCGAATTTGACTCTCTATTCGCGTATGGTGTGAACCATAGACTGTAAAAAATATGAACGCGGCAAAATGAACAGGCTGCGATGTATGCTGGAGTGTGTGTGTGTGTGTGTGTGTCAGACAGAGAGACAGAGAGAGAGAGAGAGAAAAAGAGAGAAAGAGAGGGAGAGAGAGAGAGAGAAAGAGAGAGAGGCACGGGCGCGATCGAACAATCACACACACACACACACACACACACACGCTGTTTAAAAGCAAAAAATATCTCATCTTTTGGACATTATATTGCATTGGTTTTCATTTCTTGTCCTCAAACAGAGTAATCTGTTTATTTTGAAGTTACACATTCTACATTGATTAAAAAAGAAAATCAAATGTGTTTTTAATGGTAGTATCATTTTATACAGAAATAAATGATTTATAATTCAGATGAGAATAACGTTAAAGTTAATTAAAATTTTAAGGAAACAAATATATTGATCTGAAATATAGCAAATTAATTTTAAATTCATTCAGGTAGCCTACAATTACCAAACATATCTCAAGGTCATTTGAATAAAGGGTGACAGTCTTTCATTATCATCTGTTGTTGTGGACTATATACTGGAGAAGTATTTGTTCTCCATTTGAGTGAGATGTTTTTATGTGGCTAATTGAGCAAAGTGCTTCCATATATTTTATTATTAGTAGTATTAGTTCAAGAATAAAATAAAAATATCGGATTGATATCGGTATCGGCAAATAGCCGATATGCTGCGGCATCGGTATCGTATCGGAAGTGAAAAAGTAGTATCGGGACATCCGTGGAAACACATCAAGCATGGCCACGCATTTGAAGCGACATCACCTCAGTGTTTCACTGACAGGAGCTCAACGTTGCACAATCAGACCGGGCTAAAGCCATCACAAACGCTATCAGTGTGTTTATAGTCACGCTTCATGGAATGAACCCGTCGCACACCCACTGTTGATTTTATATATTTTAATTTAATATTTTAAAAATGTTAATAAACAAAAAGACAAAACTTGTGTTTATTTGTCTTGTCTTTTTTTTTTTTTTGATCCGAAAAATGATCCGATCCGTGACTCTGATCCGAGAAACGATCCGAACCGTGAGTTTTTTGATCCGTTGCACCCCTACCAATGTTGTAGAGAGCGATACATAAAACGCATTATCATTCTGATGCATCGGCTTGAAGACGAGCCTGTATGAGTGAGTGGAGGCGGGACTCATTTGCACATTCATGGGTCCACGTATATTACATGAAGCAAGGGTACATTCAAGCTATTTTAAGGCATGAATAAAAAAAAAAAAAATTCACAGTAAAAAGCGTTTAAAGGGATACTCCACTTTTTTCGGAAATATGCTCATTTTACAACTCCCCCAGAGTTAAACAGATGAGTTTTACCGTTTTAGAATCCATTCAGCCGAACTCCGGGTCTGACGGTACCACTTTTAGCATAGCTAAAAATGAGCATATTTCCGAAAAAAGTGGAGTATCCCTTTAAATATGTCATTTTGGTGATCAAAGATGAGTTTTAAGGGATAAATTTATTGACTACAGGGGGACTTTAAGGAACTCACAGAGAAGGACTTAATGAGTCTCAACATAAGTAGCTTTGGAATCTGAAGTGTTTACTAAGTGTTCAGCTTTACTAAAATATCACGCTGACAGCCAACTTTCTCATGAGATTTTGTCGTTGAACCTCTGTATGCAGTTGTTTTCCCCCCCCAATATGAAACCAATTGAGCTACATGCAGGGAAACATTTGAGACAGTAACTGGAAGTACTGTAATGACTTGTGGTTAGTATTATTTTAAACAAACTATTAAAAATAAATAACTAAAATGAAAGCTGAAAATAATTTAAAAAATACATTAAAAATAAATACTATAACCGTCAATAATAATAAAATAACTGCTTGTGGTTCAGGAAGTTCTCTGATATATTCAGTCAGTTCATTCAATGATGGATTTGTTAGTGTAACAATGGTGGCAAAGGGCAGGCGAGGATCTATATGCAGCAAAAGTTTATTAAAGCTAAACATAAACAAAGATAATCCAACCAAGAAGCGGAACATAATCCTGACCAGGAACAAGAATGCAAAACGCAAAGGCAGCGACTCCCAAACACAGACTGAAACACAGGGCTATATATTTATACACACAGGGAAATTAACAAGATGACAAGGAAACAAGAAACAACCGAGGGACTATTAAGAACTAATCAGTGTTGCTATGGTAACAAACAAGGGAACCAGGAACTAAACACAAGAGGAGAACACAGGAACAATAGAAACAGAGAACACTTAAAAGTCCTTGCAAAAGCACAACACTGGGATCGTGACAGTTTTTGACCAGTTCATTAAAAGAACCTTCTCATTGAGAATCAAGAGTCATTTGTTCATGAATCACTCTATATCCAGTAGAGTTAAAGCACTGCAACTGATTAACATTACAGCAAGCACTGATACAGGTCAGGCTGTGGTGTTAAGGTCTCCAATGTGTGTGACTGTATGGCCGTGTGGTGTTTGGCTGAGGTTGGTACGGCTGAGTCCATGTGATCCAGACTAGCACTGGAGGGCCAGCTGGACTGAGCTCTCGCTGTGTGTCTTGCCTGTTTTCCACTTGCATTCTCTACCTGTCTACCATTTTCTAGCATACAATATTGTCCAAGTTTCATTTTCCTGCTCTTGTTTGTTTACTTATTGCCTCCTTTCGTCCTCCCCACAAATCTTCTTGAAGAGATTACTGGAGGATTTTCCATTAGAAGTCGACGGATAAAGGAATATTCTGGAGAAGTTAAGCTCAGTTAACTTGACAGCATGTGTGACATTAATGCAAAAAATTATTTCATCTCCTTCCTCTTTTTCTTATAAAAATGTTATCATGAGTTACTTGAAGTGAATGAGGCTGGCTTTGGATAATTTAAAATAAGTGTGATGCTTATAATTTAAAAAAGCATACACATTCTTCTGCTAAAACTTGTGTATTATTTGAGCTGTTTAAATAATTTGTACAGTTTATAAGTTATAAAATTATAGTAAAAACAGTAATAAAGTGAAATATTACAATTTAAAATAAAAAAACAATTTAAAAATTCTTTTTTAATATATTGTAAAATAAAATTTGTTCCTTTGAACAAATGTAAATGATGTATTTTCAGCATAATTACTCTCTTCAGTGAGTCACATGATCCTTGACTTCACATGATCCTTGACTCCACATGACAGTCTTCAGTGTCACATGATCCTTCAAAAATCATTCTAATATGAACATTTTATGCTCAAGAAACATTTATTTTTATTATCAATGTTGGGGGGCACAACGAGGGACACAGTCGAATGCCTTCTCCAAATCCACAAAGCACATGTGGATTGGTTTGGCAAACTCCCATGAATCCTCCAGCAACCTGGAAAGGGTATAGAGCTGGTCCAGTGTTCCACGGCCCGGACGAAAACCACACGGTTCCTCCTGAATCCAGGGTTCGACTATCTGCCGAATTCTCCTCTCCAGTACCCTGGCATAGACTTTCACAGGGAGGCTGAGAAGTGTGATCCCCCTGTGGTTGGAACACACCCTCCGGTTCCCTTTCTTGAAAAGAGGGACAACCACCCCGGTCTGCCAGTCCAGAGGTACTGTCCCTGACTGCCACACGATGCTGCAGAGGCGTGTGAGCCAAGACAGCCCCACAACATCCAGAGACTTGAGGTACCCAGGGCGGATCTCATCCACCCCCGGTGCCTTGCCACCGAGGAGCTTATTAACTACCTCTGTGACTTCAGCTTGGTTGATGGACGAGTCCCCGTCTGAGCCCTCTGCCTCTGCTTCCTCAATGGAAGACGTGTTGGTCGGATTGAGGAGATCTGCTAAGTATTCCTTCCACCGTCCGACGATATCCCCAGTTGAGGTCAACAGCCGCCCACCTACATTGTAAACAGGTTGCTAGGAGACTGCTTCCCCCTCCTGAGGTGCCGGACGGTTTGCTAGAATCTCTTTGAGGCCAACCGATAGTCCTTTTCCATGGCTTCACTGAACTCCTCACAGCCCCGATTTATTTTATTTTTTTATTTTATTTTTTGCCTCCACGACCACCGCTTGGCCTGCCGGTACCCGTCAACTGCCTCAGGAGTCCCACAAGCCAATCAGGCCTGATAGGACTCCTTCTTCAGCTTGACGGCATCCCTTACTTCCGGTGTCCACCACCGGGTTCGGGGATTGCCGCCTCGACAGACACCGCAGACCTAACGGCCACAGCTCCGAGCGGCCACGTCGACAATGGAGGTGGAGAACATGGTCCACTCGGACTCAATGGGTCTCATTCATGAAACACGAGCAGAACGAATTTTTGTGTAAATCGTGTGTAAAGTGGTTCTGGCGTAAATTTTCGGATTCATTAAAATGTTCGTATTTTCCTGCTCCCAGCCACGCGTAAATAGTGCGTTTAACATCCGAACGTTTTGCTCGTTAATAAGGCTGCATTTTAATTCACCTTAATCGGGTACATATTTACACAGCATTTTGAAAAAAATATTATATATAGTAATTACATACGTTTTTCCTTTTCACTTCTGGGACTGTTCGATTAACAGATGAAACTCCATTAACTGCATCTGTAATATGCTGCCAAGCTTCCTTTTTTTTTAGGACCTGATACGCCACTATGTACGCTTGAAAATAAAATGTAGCGTTTTGAATGAACTTCTGATAATAAAACTTCAATTTCTGCATCTGAGAAATTTCTCTTTTTTTATTCGCTTTTGAGAAGACATGTTGAAATCCTTCGTTTGGTGTCATAATATGATGCCCATATATAGTTGTCAGTCGGATTTAATAGGCGGGATTTATGGTATTTGAGAATGAGCGTGCACGCGTGTCCCATTTACGACTGATTGGAATTCATTAACACACACACACACACACACATTTCATTATCACATCTGATGTTTACGAAGTATTTGTGAATCAGGAGAAGAGTTTTCGGGAAGGTCTCTTTACGCGCAAATCACTCACATATTTACTTGTATATTTACGAATGTTTCATGAATGAGACCCAATGTCTCCAGACTCCCTCGGGATCCGGTCGAAGCTCCGCCGGAGGTGGGAGTCGAAGATCTCTCTGACAGGGGACTCGGCCAAACATTCCCAACAGACCCTCACAGTACGTTTGGGTCTGCCGAGTCTGTCAAGCTTCCTCCCCTGCCATCGGATCCAACTCACCACCAGGTGGTGATCAGTTGACAGCTCCGCCCCTCTCTTCACCCGAGTGTCCAAGACATACAGCCGGAGGTCGGATGAAACTATCACAAAGTCGATCATCGACCTCCGGCCTAGGGTGTCCTGGTGCCATGTGCACTGATGGACACCCTTATGCTTGAACATGGTGTTCGTTATGGAAAAGCTGTGACTAGCACAGAAGTCCAATAACAGAACACAGATCGGGTTCAGATCAGGGGGGCCGTTCCTACCAATCATGCCCCTCCAGGTATCACTGTCGCTGCCCACGTGGGCATTGAAATCCCCCAGTAGAACGACGGAGTTCCCAGTCGGAGCACTTTCCAGCACCCCTCCCAGAGACTCCAAGAGGGCCTGGGTACTCTGCACTGCTGTTCGGCCCGTAGGCACACACGACAGTGAGTGACCTGTCCCCGACCCGTAGGCACAGGGAAGCAACCCTGTCGTTCACCAGAGTGAACTCCAACAAATGGCAGCTGAGCTGGGGGGCTATTAGCAAACCCACACCAGCCCGCTGTCACTCACCATGGGCAACTCCAGAGTGGTAGAGAGTCCAGCCTCTCTCAAGGAGTGTGGTTCCTGAACCCGAGCTGTGCGTGGAGGTGAGCCCGACTATCTCTAGTCGGTACCTCTCAACCTCCCGCACAAGCTCAGGCTCCTTCCCCGCCAGCGAAGTAAAGTTCCACGTCCCTAAAGCCAGTTTCCGTGTCCAGAGATCGGGTCGTCAGGGCCCTCGCCTTCGACTGCCGCCCGATCCACTATGCACCGGCCACTTAGGGTCACTGCTGCAGGTGGTGAGCCCACAGGAGGGTGGCCCCATGTCATTCCTTCGGGCTGAGCTCCAGGGTGGGGCCCCGGCTGTGCCATGCCGCACGATGTCTTTGTCCTTGATAGATTGTGTCTCATAATGGGCTTCTGAACCGCTCTTAGTCTGACCCGTCACCTAGGACCTGTTTGCCTCGGGAGACCCTACCAGGGCCATATAGCCCCAGACAAGTTAGCTCCTAGGATCATTCGGGTACTCAAACCCCTCCACCACGATAAGGTGGCAGTTCAAGGAGGAGTGTAAGAGAATTTTGTACATTTTAAAGTTGGTGCAAAGTTCACAATTAAGAGCTCCAACCCATATTCAGTGTGCAACTTGAACAAAGAAAGAGTTTGTCCATTGTGTACCTGAAAGTTAAATGGGACTCAGACATCTTTTTAGTTGTGATATAGTGTCTCAGTCTACATTACACCACATACTCCTATGACTACTACTAAAAATAATATTATAATATTATTCCTATGACAGTAATATAGCTATATTTTGTAAAACAAATGCATTGAAAAATTAAAATAAACTTTCATAATTAGTTTTGTCTATTTCTGTACATGCAGAAAATGCAGTCAAGCTTTTATTTTGGCGGAAAACAAAGTTTATAAACGTCTCATCACAAATGCTGAAATGTTTGAAAGTGTAGGCCTATACTTGCATTATCATGCTATTATATAATGATTATATATGCAGGGGCATAAAATGGTCTTAAAGTGACAATAATATACTATTTATGCGACGCTAAAGGCTACGTATGCTAACCGTTGTGATAATAAATACACATATGTTTATGGAAAATACATGTGACTGCTTGAAGAATGTAGACAAATCATATATGATTATAATCATAGTGGTTTTGTGCTTTATCGTATTATTGATACCAGACTAATGTATCCGCATATGTCATAACATTCGCTCCGGTTAACTTTTTGTCCGTGATCTCCATCTGTTGATCTGACTGAAAGGATAACAGTAAAGTGTGACGGAGAGATCGCTAAAACCTCCTCAGATCGCAATCATCACATCATTTCATGGTAAATTAATATTTTATCTTTATATAATAAGATAATAAAATATAATTTAGGCTATCTTTTTTTATGTGTAATCCTTTGGACTTAAATGCCTTGATGGAGTTGTTTTGTACATTCATGTGATAACAAATAAATGGAAGCAGGTGTGACTGAATACGTATGTTTTCTCTCCATATGTGAAATGTTCAATACCAGTTTGATTCAGCATGATTGATGTGCACTACTGACACAAATTGATAAATTATTGTCACTGTAACATTTTTTTATTGTAAAACATTGGATATTGATGCTGGAAGTCTTTAAGTAAAGACCAAATGTTCGCTCTGTCATGCTCATTTTGCAATTAGCTAGCTTTCAGTCAGCTGATGAATTGGTGGGGTTTCAAAATAAGTACCTACTCCGAGAGTATGCGATTGCGGACGCAGCCTGTGTCGTCTTAACAAAGCGTCTCACAGCCACAGCCAGCCTACAGGAACATGCTGTAGGACAGGAGTGGAAGAAGAGGGCTGGTATGAACTCTGCTCTGGTGTCTGGCAGTATCTGTAGTCTTCTCTCCGCCTCGACACATCTGTCAATTTGATAGAAGAGCAGCTCAGGGGTATGAATTAGGAATTAAGTATTTCCTGCGGCTCGGCAGACTAAAGGAAGCGGCCTCACCCATCCGTGAAAGTGGTGTTATGCTCCAGACACTTCCCAGTTTGTTGAGGGAAAGTTCACTGGCACTGGCAAGCTAATGTCCAGTGCTGTGCCATGTGTTACCGGCGTTACATGGTGTTCAGCCTTACACCAATTATATTACTTGGCCACAGCGGCACCACCCCCACTGTCATTTTGCTTTTTTTCCTAATAGAAATAAAACCCATTTAGTTCAGTTGGACAACAGACGCTACAATTATTAACTGATAGCATCTGCTTTGCTCCATAAAGCACAAGCTGCAGAGTCACAGCACAGTGCAACAGGAGTTAAGATTTCACTTATCACGTGACGACAGTATGGAGAGTTGACTGACAGGACGATGTTGGTGCACAACAGATCCTGAGCCTCATTGACAAATATCCCATCTTGTAAAATGTGTGTTCAGTACTGCCGCTCCCTGTACACAGAGTACTCGGGATCGTGAATTCGACAGTGAAAAGTGAGCATGCATTAAAAACTGATGTAAATACCCCACATATTGATAGCGGCTCCCTTATGCCTGCAAAGGGAGCTCAACGCTAAGGATTTTTTTTCTACTTGCCTGGCCGGCCCAGTTGTTCAAATTTATACTTGCCCCTCCAAAATTTTCACTGACCCACCACAAAAAATAAAGGCATAGTTATTGTCTTCGTTGTTTTTGACTCATAACCTTAATAAATAAGGTAACTTGTGACACCAACAACTACTAGACTTACTCGTATAAGTTTCAAATATTGTTAAAGACAAGCAAACTGTCAGTAATAAAATAAAAACATATAATCAAATCACGAGCAATAGCACAAATACAATAGAACAAACATACAAATAAAATAAACACCGCTTTTAATGTTTTTCAGGTAAGTCTAACAGTAATTTTCAGGTAGAGAAAATGAATAATCAAATGTAAAATAGCACTGCATAGTCTTCACTGTATAATTAAATATAGAGTAATCCTTATTAAAGTTAGAAAAGTTTTTTTTTGTTTAATTAACATTAAAACAGAGCTTTAAGAGCTGCACGGATCTAGTATACTGTTACACATGAGTTTTATTTCTGTACTTTATGTTCACTTAAGATATAACAGGCTATGTTTACTAGGACACTCGCCTAGACCAGAATTTTGTTGATGTAATTTTGTGTGAATATATCCGTTTAAGCGCAAGAAGACATGAAACAGAGCTCAATTCAGCTTTCACATATGGTTATGTGTATGGGATTTACCTGTTAGATTCATAGATGTAGTAGGCTCAAATGGATCGCTTGTACAGAATCGCTTAAAGGTGACACATTATGCCCCTTTTCACAAGAGGTAATATAAATCAACGGTGTCCCCAGAATGTGTCTGTGAAATATCAGCTCAAAATAACCCCTAGATCATTTATTATAACTTGTCAAATTCGCACCTTTTTGGGTGTGAGCAAAAACAAAACACGTGAATCTCACTCATCCAAAATCCCAGAAATAACCACTAGCGGAGTGCAGCCTTACAGGCTCAGGAAGAGGTTGCAACTTTTAGACGGCACCTGGACATTTCTGAATGGTTATTGGATACATTTATTGATATGTCACCTTTAAACTAGTCGATTTGGTGTTTGCAAAATTTCTGTTGAAATGTTATGGAAATTAGACTTGGTGCCCTTGATGTGGGGATGAATTCTACATAATCTGTGTGGAGAGATGTAACTGCTGCACCTTCCACATTTGGTCGTGGTGTTTCACTGTGGCCAAAGCACCGATCTGTGGTCAGCCACCCTTAGTGACTCAAATGTAATTGGAACTGAAACTGAAGTAGCTTTTTGGAAATGTATGTTGCCTAAACACATACTTGAAATAACACCAAATATCTAGATGAACAGAAGTTTCAATGTGTATTTCTGTTGTTTGTACGGATGTTCATTGGCGCTTTGCTGCTCATGCATGCAGCGTTGAGAGCTTTTCATGTAATAAACACACGAGCACTCTTAAGAGCAGTCCCTAAAAATAGGATCCAAATGTACTGTTTATAAAGCAATTTCCCATATTGATTTTTCATGGGTTTTATCCATATTTTGAATTATTCATTGCATTGGTTTTATGTCGTAACAGAAAATTACCAGAACTTGGTGAGGACTTTTCACGTTATTTTGGGATCAGTGCAATTGTCATGAATTTTGTCAATGCCTAAAATCCGCATGAAATGGAAGTTGTGATATTCTTTCTTCCCTATTGTGTGACGTAATATGCATATATTATTTAAAAATAATCATTTATTTAACACAATTTTTACAAATTGTACAGATTTCCCCTTAAAATCAGCACAGAAAGTGGCAAAAACAAAATCCAGATTCTACTTGTGTCTGATGGTGAAACTGACAGCACGGTTTCCAAATGTCTACAGGAAAGTGTACAGGAAACAGAAGTCATTTTGAATGTGGAATGTGCTGATGGCCAAATTGTGAGCATTTCACCTTGATCATTTCTACTTTGCCATATTTTGTCACCGGTCCCCGCCCTTATCCTGAGTCACTCACCAGGAAACAAAGCCAGCTTCATGTTGTGCCACAGTGAAATCTCACTGAAGTGTACATCCTCAATAATGTGCCATTAACGGTTCGTTCTAAAGCTTCTTGGCTTAAAGGGGACCTATTATGCCTCTTTTTACAAGATTTAATAAGCCTCAGGTGTCCTCAGAATGTGTCTGTGAAGTTTCAGGTCAAAATACCCCACAGGTTCTTTATTATAGCTTGCCCTAAATGCCCCTATTTGGGTGAGAGCAAAAACACACTGTTTTGGTGTGTGTATCTTTAAAATGCAATGAGCTGCTGCTCCCCGCCCCCATTTCCAGAAGAGGGCTGTGCCTTTACAGCACATGCTTCAGATACTCGGGTCAACAACGAAACAAAAAGTTGCGTTTATGAATTACACAGACGGTGAGCGTTTTCGGGTTAAAAATGAAAATGACAGCATAGCTCTGGGGCCGGTTTCACAAAGATAGACTTTGACTATGGCTTAGCTATAGTAGATAGTCAGACTTCAGATAGACATCTAAATCAGACCGTCGCACAAAGCACTTAAGACTCTGACTATCTTAAGTAGGACTACACTGCAATGCATTCTGGGTAAAATAAGACACTTTTCAAAACAAAAAACATGGCGGACCGAGTAAGCGCATTCAACCGCTCAGTGCAGTTTACCCCAGCGGAAAATATGTGTTTGTTGGAGGAGTATAACAGTTACAAGGACATTTTACTTGGGAAATTTAGCGGAGAATGTAGCAACAAGAAGAAATGTTTAAATTATGAGCCATTTTCCCTTTTCTTTTGGCTGTTTGTAATGTAACTGATTGTTACTGCTGGTTGCCAAGGTAACATAGAGTCTTAGACCTAAGTTAGCCTGGGGGTAAGGTGTCTAATTTTTTTGGTCTATATTAAATCAGTCTTTTTTTTGTGTGTGTGAAACAGTCTAACTTGCATTAGACTAGTCAATGAGCAAATTTTAGACTAGTCTAACACTATAGACCGGTCTAAAATAGCTTTGTGAAACCGGCTCCTGGTCTGTTCAGAGATAATGGTTACTTTAGCCACATTAGCTATACAATTTGCAAAGATTCACAAAATGTAAAATGCGATAGGTCTGGATATGAAGTTGGATCACAAGCAGTTGGTATTGATCCATTTGATCCAATCACATTCCCTCAATAAATAAAATTAATCCACTGCGTCCTCGGTCCTCAGATGTCAGGAGTTTATGGAGACTCTTATGGTCATTATTATTACAGCCAACAACAGTTATAATGTTTATGTAGCTGAGACATATCACTTGCTGCTCTAGTGGGGATATAAACACGGCAGATTGTGTGTGGCTCACTCAGGGCGGGATCTATGCTAATAGGGCAGAGATCGCCACCCATCGTGGGCGGGGCTTGCCCTAGGGAGAAAACTGGGACAGCTCATTTTGAGACACTGTTTCTGTTTCATGGGGATTATAAAAAAAAAAAAGAGTGGGTGAATTTTTACCAGTATAGGGAGGTTGTTTACACACACTGACACACATTGACGTACAAGCACCATGTAAAAGTGAGTTTTGCACAATCTGTCCCCTTTACAAAAAAGCCAGTCAGACGTGTGAAAGCACATTTTAGCTGTACCAGAATCACTCCCGAGTTACCTCACACCTGATTTCAAAAGATTGTGACACTAGATATTATTTCATCACACTCTTCCGTTTTATTATGAAACGCATAATGGGGATTTCTATTTGCTAAAAGTACAACTGTAACTCCTCACTGTCCTATTACTGTGTAAACTGACCCCTTTTGACCTGAAGAACACCAGAAGTTGAATAAGATTTAAACCTTATCTTTGTGTAAGCAATGAGGAAAATGACATCTGACAATAGAGTAATAATCCAGCCTAGGTAAATTGAGGTCAAGCCTCCCTCACAGATGGGTGGCAGTAAAGCTGACATCTCTCCTGCTAGATGCTGATCCCCTCATCGAGTGTTTCAGGTCAGCAGTGATAGGGAGTAACTGAAAGTTTCATCTCAGCTACTTTAAAGGTGCAGTGAGTGATTTCTGAGAAACGCTGTTGAAAGTGGATCAGACCGAGCAGTACAACACACTTGTAGCCAATCAGCAGTAGGGGGTGTGTCCACTCATGATGGGGCGGAGAGAGTGTGTGCCAATCAGCAGTAGGGGGCGTGTCCACTCATGATGGGGCAGAGAGAGAGTGAGCCAATCCGCAGTAGGGGGCGTGTCCACTCATGATGGGGCGGAGAGAGAGTGAGGCAATCAGCAGTAGGGGGCGTGTCCACTCATGATGGGGCAGAGAGAGAGTGAGCCAATCAGCAGTAGGGGGCGTGTCCAATTTTGATATATATTATGTCTATGTAGTATTTTACATGTTTCCCACTAGATCCATTTGTTCGACCAATGTCAGATGGGAAGTATTCTCAAAACCTTTATGAGAACAGTATATTTTGCAAGAATTTTTTATGACAGTAGTGGTGCAGAAATGACACATTTCACATTTATTTGCAATTGATTTTTTTAATAAATATTTACTCTGGTTTTTAGATATTTTAGACATTTTTGTAGGGCCCTATGATTTCTGCGATGCGGAATATAGAAAAAAGTTAATGGAAAAAATGTATTTGGAATAAAAAAAAAAAAAAAAAAAAAAATTGATTGAATGTTGGTTGCTATTGTTAGTATCTTATTTAGTCTGTCTTGACAAACTACAGTTTTGAAATAGCTTCCCCAGAATCAACTGTAAGTGCCCTGCAAAATGGACTTCCCAGGGTATTTCACCGTCTTAAAGGGATACTTCACCTCTGGGAAGATGAATGTGTATTTAAAATAGGTCATTTAAGTAGAAGAAATGTGAAGAAATTTTTGAATTTGGAGCTTTCTAGACTGAGAAAAGCCAGAAAATGTATTTTTGGCTTATGTGGATGAAAGACAACAACTCCCAGAATGCACTTGCTTCGCTGCCTTAGGAGGCCACGCCTATCGGTAAGAGTGCGCAGTTGTTGAAAACAACAAAGCTAGCCTACGTGATGAGTTTGCGAGGGATTTAGAGATCGTCCAAAATGTCCGGGATTCGGCTTTTGCGTTCTACAGTCGCCATTCATCATGTTTACTGTGGCGAGCAGGACGAGGCTGACGGCCGCGGGAGAACGGCGCGAGGCCGGTGGCATGATTACTGAGACGCGCCGGGTCTCCCATCTCTCACGGAGGAGCGGGAATGTTTCTTAGCAATGGTAAAACGCACATCAACCGATCACTTGTTTAGCGTTCATGTAAACACTACATTCAAATTCACCAATCGGAATGAATTCAGTTAGATTGAAAGGTGTGCATGTATGTAAACAATGAATGGCGACCGCAGAAAGCAAAAGCTGAATCCCGGACATTTTGAACGATCTCGCCCGCCGGACAAGTCCGGGAAAAGGAGGATGGTTACTTACTCAGCTTTCTCCTACTATTCAGCTTTCTCCACAGAACAAGAGCCTGCTAGCTTAGCTTCCAAAGAAAGGCTGACTGTGTGTAACTGTACATTCTGTGAGTGAGATCCCACCCTGTATGGGCGGGCTGAAAACATGCGGAACAACGCCATCTACTGCCTGTAGTCTTTAGCCTCTGTCCAGAAAATCCTCCGATGACGCAAAATGACGATTTTTGCGTCATCGGAGGATTTTTTCTAGACAAAAAATACATAAATCTCTTGTCTCAGGGTCATATGAGGGTGGAAAGCATGGTAATTCGAAAATACTACAGGTTTTCTACTAATACAAAGCTTAATGCTAAATCCTGAAGTAACCCTTTAAGTGACATTTCAATATGAAGGGAGCGAAGTTCAAAGGTCACTGCGAACAGCATTGGCATCATCCCAATACTGCAAGAACGTTGACTAAAGGTGGAGAAGAGTTAATGCTCCACCATATTTATAAAGTTCAATTAGTCCCAGGTGTAAGTTGCGCATTACATCACATTTACAACGCAACTATCATGATTATGGTTAATTAAGATAAAAGACTAATATCTAATATAACCAATTGCATTTATTTTAATTTCAAACATCGCAACAGACCTTTCAGATCACTCAGTTTAGCACTTTCAAATTATAACAGATTCTATTAACTGAAATTTATAATAAATTTATATTTATATAAATACACAATGATCTATACAGTACATGCATAAAAGTATGATATTTATACTATATTTATAGATGTATATTATCTCTATGTTTGATGTTGCTGCAGGGTGTTGTTCTGTATGAACACATTTGAACACAGTGAAGTGAACTCTAACAGATATGCCATGCTCAGGGAATAGTGAGCAGTGAACACTACGTAGGGACCCTGTCGATTTGAGTTCTAGACGTGGTCCTGTGTCTGGAACTCATAATTGAGTTTTCGTCAGTATTTGAGTCGGCCTGCTGATCCGTGTGTGATTTTGTTTCTCACAGAAAAAGCCACAGATGGCTCCCTGCAGAATGAAGACTGGACACTCAACATGGAGATCTGTGACATCATTAATGAGACCGAGGAAGGGTGAGAGACCAACACACACATAAACACATGCGCACAGATCTTGCTGATGACTCACAGCGACTCTCGCGGACTCATTCAGAGCAGACTGACTGGGAATGTGCTGTCGTAGCGTTGTGCTCCAGCAGTAATGGGTTCTCACAGTTCCTCTTGGCCTGTTTACAGCTGACGTTGAAAAGCATAAAACGTCTGAATTTCTTTCGAAAGAAGAATGTTTACAACTAGTTTTGTCTGCACAATGAAATTCAGTGCGATCCAAAACAATTGTTTTTCATTTGATGTAGGGATGCACGATACATCTGCCACCATATCGGTATCGGCCGATATATGTTATCGATATCGGCAGTTACCAATATAGTAAAGCCGATAAATATTAGATTATTTCCTTCAGCTGTGCACTGTCGTGATGGTTTTGAATTGCTTGAAATATGATTTGAATCACTTCAAAAAAGGAAAATACAGTTAAGTGCAACGTGCGGTGCAAGTCTGTCATATAGGCTACATAAAATTATAATGAGAAGAACATTATAATTGTGTGCTTAGGACGTGGCTTTTAATGGTGAGACTTTTGTTTTTGTGATCAGGCTCTCAAAAAAAATTCGGATTTAGATTTATCGACCAATAAATCGGTTATCGGCTTTCAAATATAGAGTTATCGATATTGGCCAAAATGTTCATATCGGTGCATCCCTAATTTGATGTATTAAATGATGTACACTACCGTTCAAAAATATGGGGGTCGGTAAGATTTTTTTTTTTTGAAAGAAAAATCAAACACATTTATTTAATCAAAAATAATACAGTAAAAATAATAATATTGTGAGATATTATTACGATTTAAAATAACTGTTTTCTATTGTAACATATATTAAAATGTAATTTATTCCTGTGATGTAAAGCAGAATTTTCAGCATTGTAACTCCAGTCTTCAGTGTCACATGATCCTTCAGAAATCATTCAGATATGATGATTTGCTGCTCAAGTAACATTTCTGATTATTATCAATGTTGAAAACAGTGCTGCTGAATATTTTTGTGTAATTCTTGCTGAATTAAAGTATAAAAAAAAAAAAAAAAAATCGTACTGACCCCAAACTTTTGAACGGTAGTGTATATACTCGTGACTGGATCACTCCAGACGAATGTTCATACCAGGTGTAAACAGGTTCTTCACACAGAGTCACGGTGCTTTTCCTGCTCCATATGATTCTTCAATTTCTCTTTTTCTCTCACACTCGTCAAACTGGCACTACAGGCTTGTCTCTGTTCTGTGTGAGGGAACACAGGACTCTGTTGTGTTCTTCTTTGTTTGGGCTGGTTGTTTCCTGTTGTATTAGAAGTTGTGGGTGTTTTCAAGAATTTAAACAATCTTTCCTGTTGTTAATTATGCATTCAATTATTTACATAAACGTCCTTTTAAGCAGATTATGCCAAAGAGTAGATTTGGACTTTGTAAGAGTAGTCAGGTCTGATATGATTGATAGAAGGTGACCATCAAGTATTTAGCATTCAATTTCCCAGTTTTAGTTTTTTCCCCCTTCAGTTTTGTTTTTCAGTTCTGCCATTTTATACTTCCCATAATGCAAGAGATTATTACTACTATAGTTCCTCTTCTCTATTTACGGCACATGATGGTTGCATCTGAAATTGCATACTTCCGTACTATATAATTGGTGATAACAGAATGTGAAATTAGTATGTCTGAATTCATAGTATAAAAAAGAGGACTGAATCAAATGGATACTTTACTTTCCGGTACTTTCCGGTAGAGAATTTGTGAATGACATTATGAATGTAGTACGTCCAGGTTACATTCATACTAAGTAGAGTAGTTAGGCAGATTAGGCAGGTAATGCGATTTTGGATGCGGCCAATTGCTTTCCTCCATTTCTCCGGTCTAAAGTTTGAGTCTGAGCAAAGTCCCTCTTAAAGCGTAACTCTCGCCATAATGCAGCCTAGGGTCTTTTTGTTAATCTATCCGAGGCAAACTTTCTGAGGCAAACATAATTAGAATGGAAACACCACTTTTAAGTTTGACTGTATTTTCGTTTTCGGTCAAATTGCCTTTTGAAAGGGAGTGCTTGGGGCACGACTTCGCTATTTTTAAAACACTAAGAAGGCTCGACACAACATGAAACTTTGCTGGAAGTATCACCAGGGGCTCTACACATGAACTCAAGCATTGAGAACATTGTTTGCAGCCTGCTGCAAAAAGTGGCTTTGGTCTATATAGCTTATTTTGCCCTTCATGACAACTGTGAGGGGGGTGAATTTTTTTATAACTCATCCGTTTAAATTATATTAAGCCTTAAAATTTCTGCATAATTAAGGGTGTCCACTTTAGAGTGAGGGTGGATTCCCGCTGCTGTGGTCATTAGTCATCATTAGCCGTTTGTCTGCTGTCTGTTAGCCGTCATGTTACCTCAGTTCATTGTCTGACTGTAAAAATAAATAAATTCGGGAGTGATGCGCTGCTAAGATGGCGACGGTCGGCCACGCCCACTTTAGGCTTCAAAAACGGTCTTCAGAAACCTACGGGTGACGGCACGGACACTACGTCCATATTTTTTTACAGTCTATGGTTAATTCGCATTCGGAGATCGACTATTTTTGACTGTCAAAATGCCGGCGGACGGAAACAACAACAGCTACAGTTGTAGCTGTAGAGTTGTTCAAAATCTTTCTTTTTAGTAAACTCTGTGTACACAAACAATGTTCTCAATACTCGAGTTCATGTGTCGAGCCCCTGGTGATACTTTGAGCAAAGTTTCATGTTGTGTCGAGCCTTCTTAGTGTTTTACAAATAGTGATTTTGATGCTATCATAGTCGTGCCCCAAGCACTCCCATTCAAAAGGCAATTTGACCGAAAACGAAAATACGGTCAAACTTAAAAGTGGCGTTTCCATTCTAATGATGCTTTTAAACGAAAGTTTGCCTCGGGTAGATTAACAAAAAGACCCTAGGTTGCATTTTGGCGAGAGTTAGGCTACCCTTTAAGACAAGTCATTTGTTGGCCATCTATGTGACACCCTGTTACAAAAATAATGGTTGGTTCTTTTAACTATGGCGCAGTGTTGAGAATAATTTATCCTTATTAATTTGTACACAAGTTAAAATGTCTTTACGTTGAGTTCAACTTTTAGTAGCTGATGTCGTTGTTCTTGCTTATAAAAAGCTCCTTAGATCTGACTTGGAAGAAATGGGAGCTTTGATCACACCACAGGAAAAACAAACCCAATTGCGGCTTTTCGTGTAAGCTTAGAGATAATGAACTTTCTGGCCCTGAATTAGAGTGTGTTTGTAAGAGGGCTTTCAGTACTGGCGCTCTGGTGGTGTCTAGTTAAATTGAGTCTTTTAATTCCTGTCCTGAGCTCACAGACTGCTCTGCTGAATTGTATGTTATAAAATGGCTTGTTGCGGTCCTGGATAATTATGGTCGATGATCCAATCGTGCTGAAATACACAGACGCAAAAAGTCTATGACACAAAACATCAGATCAACTTCAGTAGCTACAGTTGGGGATTTGTTCAAATCCCTAACCGTAAGTGGGAGCAATGCCACCAATAATTGGTTATTTGTGATATAAAGTAGGTTTAAATAAACAGCTGCTTCAGTAGAATATACTCATATCACTAGCCCTTTAAGGCCCATTCACACCAAGAACGATAATTATAAACATAAAGTTTATGCTCTAACACTAAAGGAGCAGTCACATTTATTGATGTTCGACCAATTTTTGCAGGAGAAATCAAGTCATTTCAATTAGGAATCCATGCAATTGTGAAATTCGCTTGATGACGAAAAATTCACATGTTCAGGTTGGTTTCACAGATTTGTTGCATTGACTAACAGAAAGCTGCTTGGTCATGTGAGCTGTGCTTCATACATCACTACACTATTGACTAACAGACAATGCACCTTTCTTGTTCGTGACATTTCGCCAAAATTTCGCTAATGAAATCACACCGTAACAGAATAGCGGAATCCACAGTTTCTCAGAGGATTTTTTTTTTTTAAACTGATGCATGTTAAAAACATTGAAAGCCAATTAAATCCTCCTTTCTTCAAAGTGCACACTGCAATTATGGCAGAACATGACTGAAGAATGCACTTAGAATAAACATAACGTTATCGTCCATTGGTGTGGATGGTAACATTGGCGTTTTTGGGGAGAACGGGCCTTTAAGCTGTCGTCAAGTCATCTACACTGTTTTCCCCAACAGGCCCAAAGATGCCATGCGCGCGGTGAGAAAGAGACTCAACGGCAACAGGAACTTCCGTGAAGTGATGCTGGCTCTAACTGTGAGTTCCCTCACTTTCACATAAACCCTTGTGCTCATACTGTCTAGGAACACAATCTGTTTTACAGTCTGATGCTGTACACCTTTAATAGTTAATGACGGCTGAGTACTTCTCCTCCAGGCTTGCCGGAGGCTATTTTGACATTTAAATAAGGTCTTTTGTGACTATATTTGGATGCATTATGCCAGCTGGAAGTGCTGTTTTATGCTGTCATCTGTGAGTTTTGGCATGTCTAAATGATCGATAATCTCAGCTTCTTATGTAATTGTCTTTTCTAGGTGCTGGAGACTTGCGTGAAAAACTGTGGTCACCGCTTTCACGTCCACATCGCCAACAGAGACTTCATCGAAGGTGTCATGGTGAAAATCATCACTCCGAAGAACAACCCTCCTGCTATAGTGCAGGAAAAGGTTCTGTCACTGATTCAGGTAAACTGAGTGAGGCGAATGACTCAGTCCCCCTGAGCTTTTCCTTTGTTTTAGCAATAAGGGCCTTCAGAAACCACTGTTGATGACCGTTCAGAATGGCGTGAGGTGTGTGGTAGGGCTAGAAGACTGCTTTTGATGATGGACACTTTCACTTGGGCTGGAAACTAGGTCTGGTGGTCCTGCTCTATGAGGCAGCTTGCAATTGCATTAATTCTAGTTGACTGGAAGCCATTACAGAATCAGATTGACTCAGTGTAAAGTAGATGTTTCCAGAATTGTATACAGTGCACAGGTGCATTTTGTCTGTTCTTGTGTCCTCCCAAATCCAATAGTCCAGTGGTTCTCAACTCCAGTCCTCAGGACCCGCTGCTCTGCACATTTTGTATGTCTCTCTTATCTGACACACTCAGTTCAGTTCATGGAGTCTCTCCTAATGAGCTGATGATCTGATTCAGGTGTGTTAAATAAGGGAGACATACAAAATGTGCAGAGCAGTGGGTCCTGAGGACTGGAGTTGAGAACCACTGCAATAGTCACATTGTTTTTCAGCCTGTAAAATGTCCAACCATTAGACAGCAAGCATATTCTTCCAAATTTTGTAATTACAGCCATTTTCTAACCCAGCGGTTCTCAACAAGGGAGTCGGAACCCAATCGCAAACTTCCTTATGATGACTTAAGAGCCAAACAACAAAAAATCAAGTTATTTCAAGTTAAGAACCAGGGTTCACTCAAAAAAATATAAAATCGGCCGATAAAAGCAATTATTTTCACTGTTGTTTAAAACCAGCAAATGATCAGGGCCTATTAAATCCTGTCAATCAAAAGGGAGAGACAAACATGTCAGACTGCAACCCGTACTGTGAAGAAAATCTCTCTTGTGTTGAATTTAGGGCTGTCGAAGTTAAAGCGACAATAACACATCAACAGTTAAAAAATAGCGACGTCAAATCAGGCTCTATTTGACCCTATGAATCACTCGTAGCTCAAGCAAGGGTTGCCAGGTTCATGGTTTTTCACTACACCAAACATTATTTGTAGTGCGCCTCCCATTCAATAATCACAAAGAGCTTTCTGCTTGTTTCTTCTGATATAAATAAAGTCTCAGCTTTAATATTTTGCCTATTTTTATCACGAAATTCAAACAATAAATGGCATTTTGACGTTCTTAAAGCAACACTATGTAACATTTTTTACCTTAAAATAATGTTTCCAAAATCGTTTCAGTGGTTCATCAAGTTGTAACAGGGTGAAAGGCACTTATGCCTCCACTTTGCGGTCCTTTATCTGCTATAACCACACTATGTGAGATTGCCAGATCGGGCCGCGTTTCTGTAGTTCTAATGAGACATAAGAAAACTACAAATTTGACTTGCTTTACGGCAAGCGCTGCAATAGTCATTATTTAGTTTTTCTTCGTTTCTGATGCATCATACTTTCATAAAATAATGCATCATACTCTACCTTGTCTGTGGACATCGTTCATTCCAAAGCCGGTGCTGGATAAACAGTGAGTTGGAAGAGACTTTTTTCCTCAAGAAAATCAAACTATCTGTATCAGTATCGGCAGATGTCATTATGAATAATCGGCTATTGGTATTGGCTGAGAAATTTAGTACCGGATGTGGACAATGGGGGTACTGCAGTCAAAATGGATGAGAATCACTACTTTAACCTTTTCCATCTGCTTGGATCCGAATGATTTCTACTTGTGGCTACTGTATATTTATAAAGAACGGCCATCAGCAACAGTGATTAACAAAATTAATTATGCAATGTAAAGGGATTTATAGTCAAAGAACCAGATATGATGAATGAAGACCCGGAGTCAGAATTACAATAAATTGAAGAAAAGTTTTACTGAAGATAGTTTGCAGTTTCATCAGCAGAAGTCAGCTTCAAGACTCACAAGGAGTTCGTAGGCCGCCCCGCTTACAGTTACAAAGATCACAGCACTTATACCCTTCACCGAGGTCTAAGCTACATCCTTGCTTCAGGTTGAATGATTCTGATTGGCTAAGAAATAGATAAACATAGTAATTTTCCACACATATACAGATAGACTGAAGCATATCTCCATCGATTAGGCGGCTGACACTCGGACCCTGAATTTAGGCACGTCGTGACCCTCCAGGTCGCAGATTTGGGTTGCTGGGTGCCAACATGTCCAGAACAACAACTCAGTCAATCTCCAATAATGCCAGTGGTTCCTTAACCTGTAACCAAGAAGACTTACACACACACCAACACACAGCTTTTCCAATGTTGGATTTGGCCAGGCTCTAACTATAAACAGGAGTCTTCTCAAAACATCAAGATCATTCGTTCTTTCTCTCAAGGAGAGGACACTTCAGTTAACAGTAATAACTTTAGCTAAGAAATGGACACTTAGACTATTGGTTCCAATGACCACAGTTGTCAGGGTACCCTAGAAAAGCCCTGTATGTATTGACACATGTTGAAGAAGTCCATACTTCATTTCTGGAAGCCGGGCTAAATGAGCAAACACTGTTACTGCATTCAGACATCAAATACAGACATTCGAGAATACATGAAAAGAACATTTCAGTAATCACACTGCTAACTTCTATAACAAAGTCAAATCTCACAAGCCTAGAGAAGTCATTCAACTCATGTGATGTTTAGAAGGAAAAGTATAGATTAATACCATGATTATAATCACTCATTAGATATACATTGAAGCAGCAGTGGATTCCAGAATCAACCCTCTTCAGCAAATACATGGTTCCTGTTACCTGCTATTGCCATGTATTACTAATTGCTGAAAAATAGTCGGATTTGTCCCTGATAATACCCGGTTAGGTGTAAATTTAGAGCCACTTTCTGCGGGACAGCTCTTTCAGCTCTCATCTGGTCATCTCTCTGTGTTTGTGTTTCACCCCAGTCATGGGCAGATGCGTTCAGGAGCAGCCCAGACCTCACCGGAGTAGTGCACATTTACGAGGAGCTGAAGAGGAAAGGAATCGAGTTTCCCATGGCAGACCTGGACGCCTTGTCACCCATCCATACACCTCAGCGGGTGAGAAACACGCGACACGTGCTCTTGCAGATCTGTTTTTACATTCATTTCGCTTCATCTCCTCTTGTGTGTCATTCTAGGGAGTCCCAGAGGTGGATCCAGCCATTCACAAGTACAAAGCACACACGCAGCCCAACACAGCATCTCAGGCGACCCCTAAACCTGCAGCTGCTGCGACACCCGACTTAAACCCCACCCAGATCCCAGCCGTATCGGGACCAATCACAGCAAACCCAGAGCAGGTCACAACTCACCTTAGAGTAGACTTTGCTCTATTCAGTGTTAGGGGTGTAACAACATATCGTGTCACAATATATCG
Organism: Rutilus rutilus; assembly: GCF_951802725.1. NCBI lineage: Eukaryota > Metazoa > Chordata > Actinopteri > Cypriniformes > Leuciscidae > Rutilus > Rutilus rutilus. The sequence continues at coordinate 56,373,853 of NC_140209.1, forward strand.
CTGTACAAAAATGCATCGTGGATAGTGACAATATGTATTGTGTATAATTCACCCAAAATAAAAATTACTGTATGTGAGAAATTCAAGTTAACAGAGGTTTAGTGTCAGTACTACATTATATAATGTTGAATACAATGTATAATAATGCAATGGGGGAATATTTATGGGTCCTGATAATGCCAAATGTCTTATGTTACCAGTAAAAAGTGGCCTACATTATTTTAAATATATCTAGCCAGTGACAGTGCAAGCATAATCGTCTAAAATAATTCTGTATTTTCAGCTTCAGAATCATGAATATTTTTAGTCACCATTGTCCTGTGCTTTGGGTTTCCAGCATCCACAATGCTATATCAAATTTAGCATTTTAATCAATAGTTAATTTTTTAATTTTTTTATATAGCTTTTACCATATATCTTGGAGTATCGCAATAATATCGTATCGTGAGTTCAGTATCGTGATATGTATCGAATCGTGACATGAGGGTATCGTTACACCCCTATGTGTTAAGCTGAAATGAGGTAAACGGAGGCCTAGTGAGCTGCTTTACTGCTGAGTAAAGTTTTTAGTGAAATAAAACAGTCTATCTACACATTTTCCTATCTACACTACATTAAAAAAATAACTCTTGCTTTGATGAGCATGAAAGACTTCTTTCAAAAACACTCAAATCTTACTGACGCCAAACTTTTGACCAGTATTGTACATTTGCAGTTCTACATAAAACCATATGTCAAATATAGATCATTTAATGTGATTATGGCTAAACTGGGTACCGATTATGTTTAGTTCCAGATGTTTTCACCGCTATGTTTATCTATAGTTAATTTGGAAATGCTTTGTTTGTGCGTACAGATCGCAAGACTGAGAAGTGAGCTGGACGTTGTGCGTGGGAACATTAAAGTGATGTCAGAGATGCTGACGGAGATGGTGCCGGGCCAAGAAGAAGCCTCTGATCTCGAACTTCTCCAGGTTTGCGAGTTTTACCACTACACTCACTCCTTTACAGAGAATTTATGCTTTGGTGATGGTGTATTACATTTTACCAGGGCTCTGAACTGGTTCAAGGAACGAAAAACGAACAACGGAAACAAACGAAAATTAATTAAGAGCAATGATTATCCCATTTAATTTTACATTTATTCATGCCATTTCTAAAGTGAGGCATGTTGCAGAAAAGTTACTCTCACAGAACTTTATCACGCTTCTGAAAAGTAAATGATGAGAGAAATGTCATTTTAATACTTACTCAAGAATCCACATGCCACCACAAGGGGGTGTAACAACACAATATACCTCATTTAGCCTAATGCACGTCTATGAACCCGTGCTTTATATATTTTTTTGGGGTTGGTTCTTTCTGTACTCGTCTAGTTTAATGTTCCATAATGCATTTCATGTATTCATGTAATGCATTCTCAGGAGCTGAACCGGACATGTCGAGCCATGCAGCACAGGATAGTGGAGCTCATCTCTCGCGTGTCTAACGAAGAGGTCACCGAAGAGCTGCTACACGCCAACGATGATTTAAACAACATCTTCCTGCGCTACGAGAGGTGAGCAGAGGTGTCCGTCACTCAAAAGTTTCCCTCATCAGCCTTTATCTGACAGTCGAGGCTGACACACAACTCTGCAGTCAGCCTTTGATTTCACTCGCTTTGCTTTAGAGCAGAGCGCACAGGGTCTGAAAACACATTAGCATTTCTTTCATCTCCATCTTGACGAGTGTTTTTGATATTTCACCAGAGCTCTGTGTTCTAACAGGTACGAGAGATACAGGCTGGGCAGAGCAGCTCAAAACAATGGGGTGAGTTTGACACCGCAGGACTGCTTTCAGCATCGTTTTTGAATATTGTTTCTTGTAGGGTACATGTATGCCTTGTGGTAATATTTGTCTGTTAAGCGCCTGCTCATGTGTTTTTTGTTTTATTTTATTGTTTGCATGATGCTTAGCTGAGAGAGGCAAGTATGACGCATCGCTGTCATGTAGAAAGTGTCCTGCGTCGTCATCACATCTCTAGAGCTCTAGACCCTAGAAATAAAAATATGATTTCATGTTGTCTTCTGTTTCCTATCTTTTACACACACATTATAGGCCTTAGTTCTGTTGCAACTAATAATAAAAAAAAGATCTCAAACTCTTCAAAAAATGTGTGAATTTGGCTGTTTATTATTATGCATTTAAAATAATCCATGAATTTGTTTAAAAATGTTAAATTAGTAAATATTTAAATTATTTAAATTTGTTAGACTTGAATTCTTAAAACATGATTTTTACTTTTAATTAATGTAAATATGATAATATAGGCAACAAGCATGTATATAAAATATACAATAGTAAAATAGTATGTAATAATACATAATATTAATTATAAATGGTTTCATTATAAGCAAAAAAAATACATGCTTAAGTTTTATTATTATACTTGCATAACCAATATAACTTAAGTATAATAATATACCTTAAGCATGTATTCTTTAATTTTATTTGTATATATATATATGTGTGTGTGTGTGTGTGTGTGTATATGTGTATGTATATATATATGTGTGTGTATATATTTGTATATATATATATATATATATATATATATATATATATATATATATGTATATGTGTGTGTGTATATATTTGTATGTATGCTTAAGGTATACATTTTATAATTTCTATAATTTATTATAATTTAATAAGTTATCATTTATTCATAAGTTTAATAATCTTTTCTACCAACTATTTATATATTAATCTAAATTACTTGAACATAATGCAGTGTCCCTGAAAAATTTAAATGCAATGGTATTCAAAAACTTCTCTTCTCTTCTCTTCTCTTCTCTTCTCTTCTCTTCTCTTCTCTTCTCTTCTCTTCTCTTCTCTTCTCTTCTCTTCTCTTCTCTTCTCTTCTCTTCTCTTCTCTTCTCTTCTCTTCTCTTCTCAATTAAGCCGAATTTAATTATCCTTATGGTGCGAATTAATTTATTATGCCAGTGTATATAATAGGTAATGCTGATTGTTAATGTAGATAAGTGTGTGTTGTGAATGCACAGGTCCTGAATGAGGCTTCAGAGGAAGACAATCTCATAGATCTGGGTCCTGGTTCTCCAGCAGTGGTCAGTCCTCGGGCCAGCGCTACACCCTCTCATACGCCCGCATCCACCCTTCAGCCTCCTCCTTCTGCTTCTGCTCCTGCTCCTGCTCCTGCAAACACAGCCTCCCTCTCCACACAGCTGGCAGGACTTGGTGAGGATCTCAAACACTTCTGCATAAGGATTTTTTCAAAATCATATTGATAAAAGTATGCTAGCACTTTATTTGGTAACTTTATTTTACAGTGTCCTTGTTACATATGCCACATGTACTAACCGTAGTAAATTATGCATAATTACATGCAACTAACCATCGACCAAATCCTAATCCTACCCTAACCCTAGGGTAAGTACATGTAGTTGCTTAATATTACTCAGTACTTAAATATATAATTACACTGTAACAATGACACCTTAAAATAAAGTGTAACCCTTTATAGTGCTGTTCCACATGTACATACTATGTACTTATAGTAATTACAATAACTAGGTACTAACCCTGAACCTACCCCTAAACTTAACCGTAACCCATGTAGTTTCCTTATATTACCCAGTACTTTCTTAGGTAAGTACACTGAGAGTACACATAAGGTCACGTACTGTAAAATAAAGTGCAAACGAAAAGTATTTAACATGTTAGTTTTATTCCTCTATGAAACTTTAAGTTGACTTTAAGATGATTTCCTCCTGGTAGATGTGAGCGCAGACAGCGTCAGCGGCACTCTCAGCTCTCTGACCGTTCACAACCCTCAGGATGACTTTGACATGTTCGCCCACACCAGGTCCAGCTCTCTGGCTGACCAGCGCAAAAAGTGAGTGTCCACTACTATGACTATAGAGCTTATGAACCAGAGAAACAAGCGCACAGCCACCTTTACAATTGTGTCTTTGAACTTCAGTTTTTGCTGTATTTCTGTATATTTCTATGGCATCGCTGTTGAAGAGTGATTAGCTCGTGAGGTGGATTTACTTATTGTAGAGGTAACAAAAGTTATCAAGAGCATTGTAATGTTTGATGCGGATGTCATAACAAATGTCAGCAGACCGGGAAGATTTAAAACCGAGCGGTTCATTCATAAACCGTAAGATCTGTGGAAATACGAACCGGATTGAACACAATGAGGCCAGTGCTGAAAAGGGGCGGGGCTACATAAGGTCGATACCATATTAAAAATCAACTCTAAACTATTGTCTTTGCTTGTTTTTCAGTGTTATATACGAGGAACCTCAGGCTCTGGTTAGCCTGGCGTCTGCTTTAGACATCAGACAGCAAAATGCCACTGGGGTGAGTTTCCTAAAGCATGTTGTTTCTCTGTACTTTCATAGTGATGAAGGGTTTGGGTTTTGTGTGTTTCTGATCACTCAGTTCTTACATGTTATCACTTTTAGGCCCTGTTTACACCTGGTATTAAGATGTGGATCGGATCACATGTGGACGACACTAAATACAAGTGTAAACTGGGTCTAAAACGTTTTGAGCTTGTCCACTTTCGATCACTTCCAGAGGTAGTTGAAAACGCATTCCCCTGCATTGCTTTCATAGTGTAAACGCTCATGTGGTCGAATGTTTAAACAGCCACTAAAGACCGTCTTCAGACTGAATGCGCGAACATTAAGGGAAGCGCGCTAGCCGGACGGGATTTAAACTTTGACGACTGAAGACCCAAGTTTGGTTTGAAGATGAAAAACGCACTGTTTCTCTCACCATTCCTGATTTGTAACACACACTCACAGTGTGATCTTGTGTCTGTCAGAGCAGAAACGAAAGCTGTTGCTCTCTGTGTTTCCGTGTGTGTTCATATGTGAATTGCGCAAGCTTATTTTGTCCATTAGATTAAAAGATCTGAAAAAGCCCATAGATTTACCGACCCATAGACCCTCCTCTAAAATGAAATCAGGACAGAAGTGGTCAAAAGTGGACAAAAGAGATGGATTAAAACACCAGGTGTAAACGGGAACATGTCTCCCCGTCTACTTGTGATCCGATCAACCAAAACAGACCTTTAGTGTGCTGAAGACCTCACTGTTTCTCAGAAGATGGGAAATCGCACTCGTCTTGAATGGCAAATAGAGTGGTGCAGGGATGATGTATTTTTGTAAACCAACCCAGTTGTTAGCATCACACTAGTTCCCACGACAAAATCCCAATAGGATTTTTCTTTTGGATTACTGCCGAAAATAAGCTCTGTGACTAACAAAAGCTTATGACTCTAACAAGTTTTGTTCATCCTGATAATCTTCACAAATGAAGACAACTTTTATGAATATATGAAGCGTTTGCATGAGCACGATTATAAACACAATGAGGCTGTGAAAGCGACTGGTGAGGAGGCGAGTTTACCTGTTCGTCTGATGACGTTTCATTTCAACCTGTCTCCCATATAGACGCTTGTTAGCAACTGCCTTTTACAAGACAAATAAAAGCTTTAAAACAGTCGCGAAAGTGCACGTGTTACTGATGCATTTTATGTCATCGAATAAAACGTCACAATATCTTAAGCTTGTGTTCACTACAGACCTTTTTTCAGGCATTTCACCAAAAAAAACATCAATAAACCCATTGACTTCAGGAAGTGCTAAAATGCTAACTCGTTTTCTGGGTTTTGGCCTACCATAATATGTCCCCCCTGCAGCACTGTGACACATTTATAGTCCTCTAACTTTGCATGTCATTCATAGTCTCTTTTAGCATAAAAATGCTCCTGTTGTTGCTGACTCATATTGACACTACGAAGCCTCTGTGCCAAAACACAAAATTACATAATCACAATTAGTCTTCAACATGCCACAGCTTGTTAATGCCCAAATTGGACTGGAGAAGTGCTGGCAGATTAGCTTGGGTTTGGTTCGGCTGAAAATAGCTGTGTGCACAAGAGCGCATTGTTATAGAAATTCTTTACAAATACCACTACAGTTACTGTTGCTATAGTAAAACTGCGATGTTTGGTATTAGCCACCATTAAGCTTAATGGCAGAAAATGCTGAAAGCATCTAACACAGTTTAAGGGTCAATGACAAATAAGATAGACCACGATACAGAAAAGAAAAACCCTTTTAAAATGAATGTCAAGTTCTTTAGAAATGAACTCTTTTAATTCATGTTGCTTTGATATGGTTTAAAAAAAGAAAAGAAAAGACTTTTAAACCATTTTCAAGAAAAGTTTACATTTAATTACTATACAAATGGGATTTGGAATCATGTTTTCCTTACACCTTGAATACACAACGAAGTGTACTACGCATCTTAATCATTATTTATTAAAAAATAAAGGTAAAGTTAAAAATGAAGGTTTTAAATATTTTTTTTAATTCCATGAATTAGTAATTCATTCAAGTTTTTTGGTAGTCACACTATATTATTGAAAGGCTAAATTATCTGGATCTCTTTGAAATAATTTCCTGGGGTTTTTTCCCTGCATGTTCAAATCTTTTGAAGTTCAAGTAATTTCAAGTTTTTTCAATTATTAATAATCAGTGAAGCAGGTTTTTTTTTTTTTTTTTATATATATACATAATGATTAAGGCATACTAAAATCTTTACTATAATCTTTCAAGAATTTCATTCTTTTAATGAGCCTTTTTTCATGATGTTGTAGAGTGCATTAGTGCCCTCCCCCTTTTTTAGCGGCGCTGATTATGGACATATTTTTCCATTCATTTCTCCCATAGTGATTTCAAAAGTCTTTGTTAAAGCATTATAAGCCACGAACCAAACCAACCAGCTACAGGGTGAATCATAACAGTGCAAACTTTGATTTAAAGCAAAGAAGTATTTGAAAATATAAAGGTACAAGACTGTGTACTGTGAGGGAAAGAACTACAATCCCATGAAGCTTTGCGAAAAGCATAATTGAATTAAAAACGATGAAAAATTTCGAACTACTCTGGGAGACCGACTCGATTACATCATTCGCAGTGCTTTATTGGAGTGGAGATCTATTGATGCGTTTTGCTTGTCACTGCTCTCTGATTGGTTGAATTTCCTGTACAGCATCATGGGTAATGTAGTTTTTTATCACGAATCCTGCTGTTCAACACGATTATGTAAAAACTAAGTCGATTTACAGCTTAGTAGCTCACAGTAGGGCTGTCTTTAAAGGTTTGCAAGTTATCGTTAAAAAAATATGATTTTCCTATGGAGAAAATTAATGGAGTTTTTGCTTCCAGAACCCAAACTGTTACACTCTTTAACAACAGATCACCCTTGAACTTAATATAAAGAAGCATTATGAAATCTTCAAGAGTGCGATTAGGAAATCAATTTTAGACTGATTGGATCTCTTGTACCAGACATACTTTGTGTTGAAATCGACCAAGGTTACATAACAGTCGTGGATTAGAGGTGCAATGAATAGCGATCAGCCCATGGGTCAAAGTTTACACTTCTTTCTCCTCTCTCTTTTTGTTTGTTTTCCCACTCCATCTACCTCAGTTCATTGACTCAGAGTTACATTTCTCTTGCCTTAAACGACACCCGCTTCAGTTCTCCTGAAGATGGAGGTGGCCACATGTCTCTGTGCTTGTTTTGGGGTGGGTGCTTTGCTCTTCTTCACATGTGTACGGTGTTTTCTGTTGTTGATTTAGCCGAATGTAAAAGGTCCTAACGCTGAGTTGGAGCCCATAGACAGCTGGCTCATTACCCAAGGAATGGTGAGGATTTCACCAGAACCACTGTCCCCTCATGTCCACTCAGCCCTGACCTCAGTCTCATCCCTTACACCTCCCACCTCCACTAAAACTCACCCACAGTAAAAGGGAGAGCCGCTCTCTCAAAAGCCTGATTTGATTTGCGGAGGAGCCGACTTGAAATGTGTTAAGAGATCAACCAAAAGTTAAAATTCTGTCTTTATTTTCTCCCTCATTCCAAACTTCCATGCTGTTTTTTCCATGGAAGCAGCTCTTTCTGTACAACGAGAGTTTATAGTGACCACAAAAGCAAAATAGACCACTTTTATGGTGTTTTTTCTTTTCGTTTCGTTGTATGGAAAGAGCCTTAATGGTCAGCATCTCTGATCTCTAATAACTCTTCTATGGTTCCAGGGCCATTTCTGGGCTCTTCTCTTTGCTCTGTCCCTTTTACTGTGAATCACCTCATCTCCTCATTTCCGTCACAAGTAGGAAACACCAATGCTGCTGCATCCGAAATCGAATACTTCCCTACTATGTGGAGGAAAAAAAAGTGCACGGCAAAACAGTAGTATGTCTAAATAGATAGTATTCGACAGTAGGCGAAAAGTACCCGGATCAGCTACTACTTCCTGAAGTGTGTATTCATTGGACACTTTACTGTCCCATGAGGCTACAGGAGAGGATTTATGAATAGAAGTGAGCCGACACTGGTAGGTCACATGACAGTAACAGCATTTCGGATGTAGTACGTCCGAATTTCATTCATACTACCCATATTCATACTAGAGCGTACTTTTTTTTTAAGTCACAAAGTATATTCAAATTCAAATGTAGTACATATTCAGAAAGTATGTGATTTTGGACGCAGCACTACTTTTTTCAGGGGAAAAGCAGTAGAATTCATCTTCACACACTAGCTAGACCCTGGACTCTAACATGAATTAACACGATCATAATCTCCCCTCGGCTCGTGGAAGGTTCTGGATCTCCAAACTCCAAACTTAAGGCTTGGAGTTTCAAGAAACGTTCACACCTGACAGAGATTTGCAGGAAGAAAGTCCCCAGAAGTCATTCTTTTTCATTCACTACGTTTACATGTGCACCGATAATGTGATTATTCCCAATAATCAGAGTATGGACTTTATCACAATAAAGCAAACACATGCAATTTTCATTATTCTGATTATTCATCAAGAATTGTGGTTATTTTTATTTAAATACCCCAATGCACAACTCGCATACAGGTGTGTTACTGGCCACTGTTTTAATCTACTTGCGTCAAATGCAAAACACATTTCTATGGACGTATTGGATTTTTGCAGTGACGCACCTAAAATCTCTTCATTTAGTTGTTTTCGATCATCAATATACTGTATTATATTCGTCGCGCAACATCGTCAACATGAACTCAGACCCCAAAAATGTGATGCCATTTACGTTTACAAATCTGCACGTGAAAATGTAATTCGTGTACGTAGATGCACTCTTTGATCCAAGTGGAAGAGGTGCAATTAAAATGTTTACATGCCTGTTTATTACGATTAAAAATGCCATACGCCTCATATATTACTGAAGTCACGTGAAGGCCAAGTATGGCAACCCATACTCTAAATTTGTCCTCTGCATTTAACCCATCCAAGTTAGTGCACACACATTAGGAGCAGTGAAAACACACACACACCGCAAACCGTGAGCACAGCCGGCGCCCGGGGAGCGATTGGGGGTCAAGGGCACCTCTCCTGCCGGTATTGAGAATCAAACCCGCGACCTTCGGGTTACAAGCCTGACTCTCTAACCATTAGAACACAACTGCCCCCAATTATGGTTACAGCAATTATGAGCTTATTCGCATCAATTTGATTGAAGTACGGTAAAGTTTAATCACAATAATGCCTTAATCTCACTATAATCGCATTATGAGGGTGCATGAAAAAGTAGTCAATGAGAGCTGCTGATCCGAGGTAACAGGAGCAGCTGTGGCTGTTGGCGATGCATTGTGGGCGCATCCAGTGACGCAGCAAAGTTGAACATTATGCTAATGAGCTGCAACACGATCTGATGACTACCAATAGGAATTAAGGAGATCCTGCACTCTTTCCCCTCAAGAATCACCCCATTTGTGATCAGATTTGCCAAATTGTGAAGCCCATCAATAACTTTAGGGCATCCAGCATTATGAACACTTACTTTCACCAAAAATACACTAGTAAGATTTTTACTAAGAAAAAAACCCTAAGATTTTTAATATTCTTTTATGATTACCAAGGCTGCATTTATTTAAAACAGTAAAAACAGTAATGTTGTGAAATATTACAATTTATAAATAAAAAAATATGTTTTAAAATGTAATTATTCCTGTGATCAAAGCTGAATTTTCAGCATTTTACTCCAGTCTTCAGTGTCACATGATCCTTCTTATACGATGATTTGATGCTCGACATTTCTTATTATTATTATCAATGATGAAAGCAGTGATACGTTTTTTTTTTCAGGATTCTTTGATGAATAGAAAGTTCAAATTACAGCATTTATTTGGAATGGTAAAGACATTTATAATGTTTTCTGTCACTTTTGATACATTTCTATGCATCCTTGCTGAATACAAAAGTATTAATTTCTTTAAAAAAAAAAATCTTACAGACCTTAAACTTTTGAACAGTACTGAATATCCACTCGTAAAATCGCTGTCAGTGTGAATGGGCTTTACACTGTCCACGGTCCTCGCCTATAGAAGATCCGGTCAGAGCCTTTCCTTCATAATCTTCATCATCACTACTATTAAAACAACCCACTTCACCTATTAATTTACATCATTCTAAGCTGTTCTGTTCTAACAGATTTATCTTAACCAAAAAAAAAAAAAAAAAAAAATATTGTAATATTATATATCACCTCTTCATTCTCTATTATTACTGTTTCCTCATGTTATGATACACTTTGAAATACACTAATGGATGAATGGGAATTATGTAGTGACACATTTTTTTTATTTAATTTTACTCTTTGTCTAGAGTCCAGATTTTGCACACACTTTTTCGCACACTTTATTCTCTCGACCAACTTCATGAGGAACATCCTGAGATGGATTTGAAACATTATTGAAGGAGTTCACATGTATACTGGCTACTTCTCTTTCTCTACCTATCAAAAAAAAAACAAAAAAAAAAACATAAATTTTAGTTTTGTAAAGAAATTCATTCATTGGCACAATTTAAATTTGTCCACAAGACTAATTTATTATTTGTGTCCAAACTTTGGACTGGTAGTATTTAAAGTGCCCCTATTATGCTTTTTTCTTTCTTTTTTTTAAAGATATTGTCTTTCATGTAGTGTGTAATATAGCTGTTTGTGAGTGTAAAAGATCTGCAAAGTTTCAAAGATCAAAGTGCACGACAAATAAAGCTAGTCTCCCAAAAGAAAACGATTCTGAACTGCCTGAAACAAGTCCTCAGTAATTCAGTCTTGCTTAATAAACGGTTTGTAACACATTTGAATAATGCCAGCCTATGGTCTTTATTGGCTGCCGACGAACAACGTCTACTTTCACCCTCAAACACTAGTTGTTGCTGAGGCCTGGAAGAGATTTGGTTCGTGTTGTCGACATGTCGAGAAGACGCTGTTTTCTGCACTGCAAATCCACATTACTGCACTTCTAAAGGATGAGGACTCAGGCTAGAATTGATGCGGTAAAACCAACGCCATTGTTACTGTTCGTATCACTGTGATACAAGTGCTGAGGAAGATCCAAAGCTGAATTTCAGATTTGGTTATGGGAGTTTAGTTTCCGACATGTGGTGTAAATGGTAGACCAATCACAACAGACTGGGTCATCTGACCAATCAGAGCAGAGTAGACCAATCACACCAGACTGAACCTTATGACCAATCAGAGCAGAATAGACCAATCACACCAGACTGAACCATCTGACCAATCAGAGCAGAATAGACCAATCACACCAGACTGGGTCATCTGACCAATCAGAGCAGAGAAGACCAATCACACCAGACTGAACCATCTGACCAATCAGAGCAGAGAAGACCAATCACACCAGACTGAACATCTGACCAATCACAACAGACTGGGTCATCTGACCAATTAGAGCAGAGTAGACAAATCACACCAGACTGGGTCATCTGACCAATCAGAGCAGAGTAGACCAATCACACCAGACTGGGTCATCTGACCAATCAGAGCAGAGTAGACCAATCACAACAGAGTGGGCTCTCAGAAAGGAAAGGTTTAGAGAGACTGAATCCTTTATCGAACCATTTCAGACACTGATAGAAAAGAGGTGATGCTGCAATGTATATAATTTGAAAATTAAAGTTTTTTTGTTGTTGTTGTTGGTTGGGTGCACCTATTGTAGGAGACCTTCAAAACAAAATTAGGAACATTTAAAATAGCATAATAGGGACAATTTAAATGCTCTTCAATAAAGGCCGTCCTTTTCTGATTCTTGATCTCAACAAATACAGTAGAAGAAATGTCACTGCAAACTTCTTGTGGCTGTAATATTTGATTGCGCAATAAAGCATGCAATGTGCGAAAAGTCCAACAAACAGAGCCCTGTAGGGGGAGCCCTTGTGCCGCTGCTCTGAAGTTGATGTTAAAAAAAGCAACCATCTCTTTCATCATAATCCTATATTTCTATGGATAAAAGGCTAGTCTTATAGTCGTTCTGACGCACACATCACTGCATCTTTCCTTCAGTGTCCTTTCATTTTTCACTCTCACAGCATGTTGCTCCAGCTCTATGTGCAAGCCGTGTGTGTGTGTGTGCGCAAGTGTGTGTGTGTGTGTGTGTGAGGCGTGTGGCTCTCTTTGGCATTGATTGCATTTTTCTGTTGTTGTTGTTTTCCTCTCAGACCTTCTGGTGATTTTATTGTTTGTGTTTTTGTTTGTTCGGGATGTTTTTCGTTCTTTTGTGGCTTTCGGGGTCTTTGGTTTGTCCGTGGCTTTGCTCCATAGATCCCCGTACCGCAGTCCTCTGTCATGGATGACATTGAGGAGTGGCTCTGTGCCGATGTGGTGAGACTTCTTTACCTTGATTTCATTCTCTCTGTTTTTGTTTCCATGGTAACACCATGTCATCTTACTCACTTTCATTTATCCAAGTCCTTTTTGTTCTATTTTTGGATTTTTTTCCTCCCTACCTCAGTAGTACTAATCATTCATTTCCACCAATCATGTTGTCGGTCTACCATATGCCACCCATTCACATGATACTAATGAACATTAACTAGGGATAAATTATTACCAATTTAAGATGTCAGTTAACGTGTGTTGGTGGTGTTGGAGCGTCTTCAGATGCAGATGAGAGTGATGCCGTTGAATGTTGCAGTTCACTGGTGACGGATGCTTTCGTTCATCTGTTGGTTATTGTGTTGTGTTTGTACTGATATTCAAATAATTGTCATTAAATGTCATGTGATATATGTCCATTGAACAGAGTTGGGAAAGTTACTTTGACGAAATCTACAGGTATTCAGAACAGAGAAACAACTGAGCAATGTAGCCAATACCAATTTATTGATAACCTACAGAATTCTGAATATAACTTACAGAAGTCTACCAACAGACCTGCAGAAATGAAATAAAAATGTGGACAATATTAACTCAAAATTCATATACATCTTCGAAATGTTCAAAAACAGTTACATTTACCATCGCATTTACTGACAAAACTGAGACCGTTAGTTTCAAAATGGCCAAATAATTGATTTAATTGGCCTAGTTTTTGAAAGAGTAGTTAGCAATACTACAAGTTACTACTATGAAGATATTTAAGCGGACATTTGGCTTTGGGTAATTGTTAGATAAGAGTATATAACTATAAAATATACATAAGATTGTTTAAAAAACAGCTGGATTTTTCAGGGTTTTTTCAGGATTTCCTGGGGCAAAATCAGTCTTCAGTATAAAAAAGTGAACAACAAAGTAACACATTACATAGAAAAATTGGCGTCTATTTTTTTGCATTAACGCTCTTAAGGGCCAGATTTACTAACTTTTTTCGCCAGCGCAAACCCTCTTTTAGCATTAAAAAACTAGTTGTTAGTGTAGAGCAGAATGAAAAATATATATATATAAAAAAAAAAATTTCAGAAAGCCAGCAAAGATCACTGAAGCTGTCAATTACTTGAGTTCAATGCGAGATACACAAAGCTGAACTCTTGCGAGAACTCCCGTTATAATCAATGAAAGGATTGGCTACAAAACTCAACGCTGACAAAAAAAAAAAAAAAAAAAATTGTAAATAGAAGCCTTTGATGCTCTTCACAGTCAGAGTGCTAACTCAAGCTATCAGCAGGTACCGTTACTGCAGAACATTAAATGATCAAATGAATCTTTGGCAGGACCAAGATTCATATTAATGGCCACCAAAATATTTGACGATGCTGGAAAAATCCTGATAATCAAACTTGAACACATACCCCAGACAGCAACATAGTGTCGGCCCAGATCCGGCCCACATCTGGTACACGTTGATTCCACATCTGGGCCGACACTATGAAGTTAAAGGGATAGTTCAACCTAAAATTAAAATTAAGTCATAATAAATAACATTGATTTCCCCAATCTTCTTCTTATAGGCCATTATAGGAGAATGTTTGGTCATATTACACTTCTGATTTGTTGTAAATATTAGCATGTTAATGAAAAGGCTAGATTATTTCAAAAACAGCTGAGCGACGATCACACTGAATTTTAATGAATGTCAAGTTAGCGTCATTACGTTCAGTCAGTTTCTCCCCAACACTGATCTGTCGTCATAAATAATGTGGAAAATGCATACACATGTACTTTGTTTATAATAACGTCATGTTGTGAACTGGTTTTATTGCTGAATGGTAAGTAGTTGTTCAACTTGTTCATTCTGTGTTTGTGGCACAATGTGGTGTACAAATAAATGGTCTGACATGTAAATAATGTTGTTCTGTTTGTTTTCTGAAACAGAAAGGTGAAGAAGAGCCAGAAGAAGAGCCAGAAGAAGGAGTCACGAGTGAAGGTACAGTACAAAAGCTTAACGTTCGGATTGTAACTGTAAAAGTCTAGCCTTGCATATTTTTCACGTTTCACTCGGAAACACTCGGTTTCCTTATTACGGAAACAGAAATTGTGTTGGAAATGCCGTTTCAAATTGACCAGTTGTAGAAAAACCTGTTTTACACAATCTACTGCATGCCTTCTGTCGTGCGATTGATAGGTTATTATTGTTAAGCAAGAAAAAGGCCTTTTAGTATCATAGTAAAACGTCTCCCTTCAGGTCGTGGTTCACGTGTCTTTTTGATGTGAAATCTCTACTGATTTCTATAATGTGAAAGTAAGAATTACTTTTATATCGTTAGCACTATTTCATGATGAACACTTACTGGACTGAAGCAACCTAGGTTTACTTGATTATCCTTTTTTTTTTTTTTTTTTTTGAAAAATCTTGTTAAAATGTGATTATCAAATATGATCCATCAGGCTCTTGAATGCTCATCATCATTATATTGGATTGCATTATATGTTTAATACAAAACACCTCACTTCGGTAGCCGTTGTTTTTTTATGCTCTTGTGAAGTCAGTCACTAATTCCGCCTTCTCGCCTAAAGATGGCAAGCGATGATTGGCCGGGAATCAACGGTGTAATCTGACGTGTTTCTTGTCCGCGACACAACAAGAATTTAGGAGGCAAAATCACATAATCTGAGCAGACAAAAGGTCTCGTTGATTTACATTACATTTCATCTTACTTTTTGGTCATAGAAGAATCAGCAACTGCACCAAATTGCGTATTTTTGCTCAGTTTGGGTGTCTGAATAAAACGAGTATGAGCTCCGTATTCTCACTGTATCATCCTATATGAGCCTGATGGATCAAATATGATAATAAACAGTTCCATTTAAAGGGTTAGTTCACCCAAAAATGAAAATTCATGTCATTAATTACTCACCGTCAGACTTTCGTTGATCTTCAAAACACAAATGAAGATCTTTTTAATGAAATCTGTAATCTGTTAATCATATAAAGCTATCACGTCTCTTCAGAAAATATGGACAAAACCGCTCAATTCATATGAGTTTATGAACTTTTTGAAGCGTCAAAGTGGTAGTTGCATAGACTGTCAGTGGAGGGACAGAAATCTCTCTGATTTCATCAAAAAGATTTGTGTTTTGAAGATGAACGAAAGTTTTATGGGTTTGAAACAACATAATTTTCAGTTTTGGGGTGAACTTTCCCTTTAAAGGCACCCATTGTTTTCCTGGTGTCTCTTCAGAGTTCGACAAGTTCTTAGCGGAGCGGGCCAAAGCTGCAGACAAGGCTTTACCGTCGGCCGCTGGTGGAGAGACCAGGCCTCCCGTCAGCGTGTCTAGCAGCAGCCGCAAGAAGACCGAACAGACGGAGGACAATCTCTTTGCCCTGTAGACCACTGACGGTTCAGCCCAGTGACCGCAACCATATTCCCTCCAACTTCCAAACGCTTGCTGTACTTAACACACCTACTGATGTTACACGGCAGCAAGGCTTCTGTCTAACATCCCCCTTCTGATAGAGCACTGTGAGAATCCTGCTTCAGTACTGCTTTAACCACAACCTGTAAGCTGAACGGCGCGATCAAGCGATGGCTTAAGCCAACATGTAGCCGAAATAAGTCTCTATAGAGAGCTCATTCATTTCGATTAACAGATGTGCAGTCGAATAGAGCTGTTTGCTTTCGTATTTATTGTTCAGTAAATTAATGAACTAATGGTCTTAAAGATGGCCAGTCCATGAGGTTGAGGTTGAGGTTTCGTGTGGTGCATCCGTTCTTTTGTAGGGCTGAGTCAACTATGGATTGTGACTCAATCTGTCCCTGTGGTAAATAGAGCAGGAAAACATTAGATCTTAATCAGGCGTAGGAGCGCAGAGACAACCGTGCCAACGGTGCGCTGCTCGTGATTGGCTGTCTCGTGCTTATGAGGGTCTGGCGAGGGATAATGGCTACATTCTCGTAATCATCGTGTGCGAATTACCAAAGACAGAAGAATAAGCTTGATTTCCATCGATTTGTTCAAATACGTTGAGGTTGTCTAAGCCGTTATAGACTGGTTTAAAGGCACTATTTTAGGGCATTTTAAAGGGATCTACAGAGCCCCGCACATGATTAAGCAAAGAAAAATTGTGTATCATGGACATTAATTAACAATTCGTTCTCATGACTTACTAATATGACAGAACGTTTTATAAATTCGTTCCCTCATTTTAAGTAAATTGTGCGCAAGATATAACAATTTGTTCCCTCAATTTACTAAATTGTGGCCACGTTGTAAAAATGTCTTCCCTTGCTTTAGTTAAATACATAAAAAACGAGGGAACGAATTAGTTGGCCACGATTTAGTAAATCATTGGAATGAATTCTCAATTCATGGCCACGATAATATATATATATATATATATATATATATATATATATATATATTTGTGTCTGCATGTCATGTGCGGGGCTCTGTATAGATCTGGGGCCTGATGTATAAACGTTGCGTATGCACAAAAAAGGCATTGAAATGCGTATACGCAATTTTCCACGCAAACCGGATTTATAAAACAAGCCGTAAATATGTGCACACCGTAGGGACACGTACACACTCTTTTACTGGTGCGAGTGAATTAATAAAGTAAACAGAATGATTTTTTAAAAAGTTTTTATTTTGATATAGACATTTAGGTTAAATATGCCACTCTCATTAATGGAGTTACGCAGTCATGAAATCATTATCCAGAAGTTACAATATTTTCGTATTAATTTAAATAGAAATAAAAAGTATTTTATATAAATTTGATTTAATGACTTTAAAACAAGACAAGGATACTGAATGGTTTTTAGTAATGTAATTGGCATTTATAGTCCGTTTCTGATATTTTCCTTATGTCTTAGCGTTACACATGGCATCAGGTGGATGGGAATATTCATATGGAAATGATATGCAGATGAGGATATGTATAGTAAAACTAGCTCCTTATATGGTTATTTCGATGGGGTGGAGACGCATGTACGCACAATCTTCCGCGGAATTTTGCGCAGGTTCCGGCCTACGCACACTTTTAGGACGAAATCTACGGAAAGTTTTATACGTGAGGCCCCAGGTGTCTACAGTGATACAAAAACATATGCATCTTAATTTTGATTATGATATATGATTTCCTGGAACAGGCTCATTTTAAAAAAAGAAAAAAGAAAGAGAAATCAAGAAAGGTGTGGGTCACATTTCATCCCAAAATCAAAAGAACTTGCTTTCTGCTTTGCTAGACCTAACCAAGAATTATATTCGCCTAATGGCTTTTGTAAAATATGTATCCATACGTATACATAAATGTGTATATACAGTAGGAAAGTGTGTGTATAGTACTAAAGATTTGTATTAACTTGGTGTAAATGTTTAAAGGTACACTATGTAACTTTTTGTTTTGTTTTGTTCAACATTAACAAAATTGACAATACATCAATCCTTCTTTCATAATGTGTTTTTGTCTTACCCCGATTCACTATTGCAAGCCTATTATAAGCGTTTATATTGTAGACCTAGTGGGATGGACTTTGTGTAAAATTGCGTACATGCTAGCAAAAAGAACGGGACAGCTCGTAATAAAACAAGAATCAACATCGGCTTGGCTTTTCAGAGATGGCGAGAACTGAGGCATTTGAAATGTAAAAGCGATGCGGAGATGTCGTTTTTATTACTCGACAGGTGAATAAGGTATTTTATTGAACAGATAAATTGGCTTATGTAGCTCTCTAACAGAGTTCATTATAAAGGGTATTGTGAAGGGTCGTTTCATCCACACAGTCACGCAGAGCCGAAGCACAACCAATGACAAAAACAATGTTCTTCCGCAAAATGCGCACAGTTTTGTTCTTTAACCACTAGAGGGCCAAAAAGTTACATAGTGCACCTTTAATTGCATCCCTCTTTTTTTTTTGAGATTCGTCATGAAATATTTTCCACGTGATTTGCAGGATCGCCGTGACTCTTCATTCCAGTCGCTAACAGCTGTACCGTACAGTTTTAATCATGCTAAATGTTGCACTGCTATCTTCCCAACAAAGTGAGGTTAATGTTTCAAGGAAGATGTTCACTTCAGTCTTACATGTTTATATAAAGTAACTGCAGCTAGATGCATTTTACAGTCAAAGACCTCAAATGTTAAACGACTAATGATGGGAAGGCAAGAGCTTGAACTTCGTTAACCGAACCTCCATCATTTCCCCTAAATCTGTCAAATCAGCAGTTAAAATGTGTGAAACACTGGAGGAGTGTGTATGTGCTTTACTTGAATTGAAGGTGTAAGTCACTGGCTTTGATTGAAAGGAAATTGCGGCATGTTCAGAGCAAAATCAATAAAGGCCAGATGAGTTTCTTAACCAAGGCCATTCGAGATGTATCTATGAACAGCATTAATTCACGTTAATCTGCAGTATCTATTTGTGATCTATTTCTGATTACTTGCGAGAAGGAAAGTGTGTAATATCTGCTTGTTCTTTCATCATTATTTGGATTAACTGCTTCAATGGATGTTGCCATCGTGTGACATTAAAAGTCTTAACTATTTTGATCATTTACCTCATAATGTCTTAAATGTATTTTAGAATAATGACATGTAATGAAGTTTCCTATTGCCAGATTTATTGTTTAATCCAAACTATTTTATTAAAGTGATTCATTTGCTTAATGCAAACATTTCCCTGTGTGATTCATTTTAACGAGCGTAGCTAATAAATCTTCCATCATTTTAATGGTAGCTTTGAAAAAAAAAAAGTACATTAACTATTTATTTTTTTACAGCAAAATAATTAAAGGTTTCTTAACCTGCCTTTTATTGTGTTCAGTCTTACTGTCAGTTCAACTTTTTGTCTGACCGTTCAGTTAAAGCTTCATCGGCTGCTTCCATGAGATCAACGTGTCAAACTATAAGTTTTAAAATTAATAAATGGAAAAAGCAGTTGGCATGAGGTTGTGAAAATGACATTTTATTGGTTTATTGTTATATTTGTTGCAGTTAAGTGCATTTGAAAACAAATAAAAACTTTCAATGTCTATTCAGATTTATAATTTTATTTTAAGTGGCTCTTAAAATATAACATGATGATTAAATCACAAATAAAAATGACACATTGTCAGTGGTCATATTGGGGTAAGATGATCTCTCTCTCTCTCGATATATATATATATATATATATATATATATACACACACACACACACATTATATACTTTATTTGATACCACATTACAAGTCAAATTTCATTAGGACACACACACTACGGGTAATTTTTTTTTTTTTATGTTTTTGAAAGAAGTCTCAATGCGTTTTATCAAAAATACAGTAAAAACTGTATTACTGTGAAATATTATTACAATTCAAATGAACTGTTTTCTTTGTGAATATATGTTAAAATGTGATGTATTCCAGTGATCAAAACTGAATTTTCAGCATCATTACTCCAGTATTCAGTGTCACATGATCCTTCAGAAATCAGTCGTGTGTGTGTGTGTGTGTGTGTGTGTGTGTGTGTGTGTGTGTGTGTGTGTGTGTGTGTGTGTGTGTGTGTGTGTGTGTGTGTGTGTGTGTGTGTGTAAATCATGATACAGTGCCATTCAAATGTTTGGGTTAAGTAAGATTTAAAAAAGAAAGAAAGAGAAAAGAAATTAATAATTTTATTTAGCAAATCCACATTAAAAAAAAAAAGACTGTAAAGAAATTAATGAAATGATTAAATATTACAAAAAAGTTATATATGTATAATAAATGCTGTTCTTTTGGCCTTTCCATTCATCAAAGAATCCTGGGGGAAAAAATCTGAGTTTCCACAAAATTATTAAGCAACATGAACGTGTTTAACATTAATAATAATCAGAAATGTTTCTTTGGCACCAGCATGTTATAATGAGACATCGCTCTGGGGCATCACCATGCGCATTGTGATTCATAACTCCACACACAACTTCCCATATTATTTCAAAAACTTCCCTCTGTCTTTGATATTTTTCTGAGACAGAAAAGTGCATTAACTTAATTTTTGCTAATTTCCTGACCAGTAATTTGTGGTTAGTACACTTGGTGTTTAGCCGTTTTGGACAGCTGCTGAAGACCTCCATGGATAAATGACTGAAGCCTCAGGACTCTCTCTCTCTGTGTGTGTGTGTGTGTGTGTGTGTGTGTGTGTGTGTGTGTGTTTAACAGTCATGCAGACATGCACCTCACAAACATGCCATAATAACTACACGTATGTTCAAGCTCCATGGTTTCATCATTTTCCCTACAGTCAGTCGGTGGTGTTACTCTCGGTCATTGACCCACTTCACTTCTGTTTGTTGTTATCTATGTGTGTGAGTTCAGTTCACAGACATATAGAATGACACACATGACTTAACTTTGTAAACACTGTTGAAGTCAGCTCAATCCATCCTGCTTAATACCTTGACCAAATTGTGCATTTATATAAAGTTTTCGAGTGTAGAGCATCAATTGTGCTTAAATTGGATTTAATTTGTTTATAAAGATATACATATATATATTTTTAGTTTGTTTGTTTCAATAAAAGCTTCATTTTTATTTCAGCTTTTCATATTAATCCCCGTTCATATAGATATATTATCCTTATTCTACGAGAAATACATGATGTAATCACGGAGCCACATGTGTGACGTCACATCACCCCACTCTCTTTCTGACTCCCGATTGGTTGGTTTCTCTGGTTCTACAGGCGGAGTCATCACTGCGGCTCAGACTAACATGATGTCCTAGTGCCCACCTCTGCTCAACTCTGATTGGCTGACGGAGACAAGCCCACTAAAGCTCAGACCATGCAGTTGCCGAGTGAGATTTTGTAAACAAAAACGGGGGTGTAAATTCAGGACTTTATAGTAAAATATATCGATTTCCTATTCACGTTTAACACATATTGACTCTCAGCGTACTAATTGAACAGGTCGAAAATAACTGTTAACGTGTTTAAATAGCTTTTACACATTTGTATAAATAACATACACTAATACTAAAATAATAATACAAGTAAAAACAACAATGATACATAATAATAATCCAAACGCTACTGTATCGTAAGTTAAAAAAAATATACAGTAAAAAGTAAATCTCAAATAAGTGACTTCAGTTGCAGTTTTATTTCAATGCGAGCCATGCGAAGGAGACGCGACAACTAAAGGAGCGAGTTCTGATTGGTCGAGGGGCGTGTCAATCACCCACAGCCGTCTGGGGTTTGCCTGGCTCTCGCTGCTAGCATGCTAATGTGCAAAGCAAACTCTTAAGTCAACTTTGCCTTGTGCGGCAGTATGGAAACGAACGCGAGCAGGTTCAGCTAGAAAGTTGAGTTAGTCGAAAATCAAGTGGACGTATCCTACGAAACCTACGCCAGCAAATGCCCCGGCATATTTGCCTGCTCAATGAGTGCAAGAAGTTCCTAGTTTCCATGGAATACCGCTTGTTGTGTGAGTGAGTGATTTAATACTTCTGAAGTCAGCTTGAAAGAGCACTCGAGGACAATGAATCTGTCTTTTGACGACCCGTCACTGGAAACCCTGGACTCCAGTATGTCTTTACATGATCCGAGTGATATTGACTCGGCTCTGCTCAGCGACATTGATGGTAAGAGATCGTTTGTTTACACTTGCAGTGCTGGGTATAGGCAGGTTATATGGTTGGACGATGTGAATCGTGTGTTTGCAGACACATATTTACATTGATCGATGGTGCTGTCAGACGCATACACGTGTTTAAAATAACGATACAAGTGGGAAAACAATCATCTGCTATAAATGAGCTATTACATCTATGCACTTTGTCGTCATATATGATGCTTGTTTTGTTCCGAAACAACTGTGTCGTCTTTTAAACACACTGATATACTGTGAGCAGATCTGATCAGGTGGTGTCAGTGAAGCTCAAGCGTGGGCGTGTGTTAGTTTCCTGCATGGAGAACAAATATCACATCTATGGGTCCTTTATTTGCACGTATTGTAATGATGCTTTGTGTGTTAAATCTGATTAAAATGAGACTAAAATACAGGGTGTCATTATATTGTGGGCGTTTCATTAGAAGTTGCATTGTGAGAAGCCCCGCCCCCTCCAGCCTGGACTGGTGACGTCGCACGAGGTTACAATCGGCCATTCCCTACTAACACAATTCTCCGAGAACTGGAATATTTAAAATAAAAATATAATATAATATAAAAAAAATAAAATAAATGACAAGACAAAACAAAACAAAACGCCATCAGTCCTGTATCACATACCGAAAAGCATTTAAAAATATTTAGACACATTTTTAATGTTTGAATATATCTGAAATTGTGTTTTTTTTTTTTTTTTTTTTACATATTTATCCTTTGCGTTATTAGACCCTTTAGTAATTCACCTTTGTAATGGTTAAATGGTCCACGCACGGTGAAGTAGTCTGACCGAAAGTAAACCCTGCTGCTGAAGCGGACAGTGCCCGATAGTAACCTCTAGCGCGAGGCGCTTTCTGGGCCTCTGATTGGTCGAGCGCGATCACCTCATACAAACACACCGGCCGCCGCCATGCCTGTGCTCACTGATGGAGTCTTATGTTATATGAGGTCACATGCATGGAAAACACCACTTTTGACCACTTCACTTTTTTTACACTGTTGGGACTTTACTCTCCAGCAGAGTAATAACATCACTAACTTTATTATTATATTAGTCATATTGTTATTATACTGGTTATACTCTGATTTAAGAAAATAATATCATGAATAAAATATTAAATTGGATGTGATATTTGTGTATAAAATAAAAATTCAGATCCCAATTATATTAACGTGTTATTTTATAATTATTATTATGAAGAGACTCTGATTCTCTGACTCTTTATCTCAGTTCCCAATATTATTAATGTATTATTTATAAAAACAAATTATTATACTCTGATTTAAAAAAAAGTATATTAAATTATATAATATTTGTGCATAAAGTATTTTTTATTTCCTTATTTTATATCCCAATAATAATGTGTTATTTTATAATCTAATAAAAATTATTATACTGATTATAATCTGATTATTTTTATTTCTATATCTCAAATCCCAATATTTGTAATGTATTGTTTATTTAAAACATAATTATACTCTTATTAATAAAAAATAACATGATTAATATATGAAACTATATATTATATTTGTGCATGAAATAATTTTTTATTACATTATTTTAGATCCCAATAATAATGTATTATTTTATAATCTGATAATACTGATAATAATTATACTGCTTTTCCTCTCATTCTTTTTATTTCTTTATCTCATATCTCAATATTATCAATGAATTAGTTATTTAAAAAATTATATTTTGATTTAAGAAAATAATAACATGAACAATATATTCAGTTGTATATTTGTGCATAAAATACTTTTTACTTCCTTATTTCAGATCCCAATTATATTAATACATTATTTTATAATTATTATTATTATTATGAAGAGACTGTGACTCTTTATCTCAGTTCCCAATATTAATGTATTATTTATTTAAAAAAATTATACTCTGATTTAATAAAAATAAAAAGATGAATTGTATATTAAATTATTTTTAAATGATATAATATTTGTGCATAAAGTATTTTTTATTTCCTTATTTTATATCCCAATAATAATGTGTTATTTTATAATCTAATACAAATTATTATACTGATTATAATCTGATTATTTTTATTTCTATATCTCAAATCCCAATATTTGTAATGTATTGTTTATTTAAAGCATAATTATACTCTTATTAATACAAATTTATTACTAATAATTTTTTGTTCATTATTTTAGATCCCAATAATAATGTATTATTTTATAATCTGATAATACTGATAATAATTATACTGCTTTTCCTCTCATTCTTTTTATTTCTTTATCTCATATCTCAATATTATCAATGAATTAGTTATTTAAAAAATTATATTTTGATTTAAGAAAATAATAACATGAACAATATATTCCGTTGTATATTTGTGCATAAATACTTTTTATTTCTTTATCTCAGATCCAAATAAGTATAATGTGTTATTTAAATAAAAATTTGATGATAATAATAATAATAATAATAATAATAATAATGCTTTGTTCCGATAATAACAAACTGTAATGTACAAAACCCTTTTGCTTTCAACTCAAGATGTTGAATTAATTTGTGCCTTAGGGTGTGTCTAAAGTAAATCGCCTATTTAAAATCAGGATCATTAACGTCATTATGCCGGCATAACGTGTTAAAACGATCCCGATAAATGGTCACCTACTGTTATCATTAATTATCAATATTTTATATTAAAGACTGTTTTTGTAGCCTACAGGTTTTTGAGGTTCGTAATTAATAGTTTAAACGTGATTTCCTCTCATGCGTGTGTTTTATTCATTGGGCGCTCAGTGGCGAGGGCGGCTGTGAAGCGCAGGGTCTTGACTGGTTCTTCTGTGCGAGAGGAATGATGAAACTCTGTAATGGGTCACTCTGCAGTCAGATCACCTTCTCCATCCTACAGCTGAGTGAAATCCAGACTGAATTTGCCATGGGTTAGTGCAGGCGTTTAGGTGGAGGAGTCGCTGTGTGTGCCGATGAACTTGTGCTCTGTGGATCCACAGATCTCAGTCGCTTTGAGATCAAACTCAAAATAACAAGCAAAGTATACAGACACTGCAAACACAAATCTGATCCTTGTAGAGAATAACCAATCAGCTGTATGCAGTGTGACACTGAAAATGTGTACAATTTAAAGACCCCCTGAAATCAACATTTTAGTTTTTTAGCTTTTAGTATGAATATGTTAGCGTTAAGGTTATGAATAAGCTGGTGTGTGCCAAAACACTGACAAAATTCGCATTTAGTTGATATAAGCATTCAAAACTTACAGTGTCTCACTTCTGACTGTCGTCCTGCTCGCCACAATGACATCACCGTGGACTTCAGGTTCTCATCACATCTTCTGTCCAATCAAATTCTCTCTATAATCTAAAGCTCCGCCCCCTATGCTTTAAATAACACCTGGCAAAATCGACCGTTGACACGTCACGGAGCAATATGGGTTGGAGATGTGTGTTCGGTTGCTCAAACGCTCGAGTTTATTCCGTTTTCCAACTGTACGTTGGTTAGAAATGAAATGGCTAGACTTTATTCACACCTCTACTATTGAATGCAACGTATCATCAGCGCTCGGATTCACTTCCATGGTGCTGTCAAGTACCGACTTGCCTTCTGTGAGGTAAACTGAACGCTATTGGCTATTTGAAAAGGGGGAGGAGCCATTCAATATGTCCCGCCTTAGCTTTCTGTTTCAGTGGAAATTACATCAAGGCAACATACAAAGCTGTGCGTTCCAAGGCACTTCAGTGGGCCTTTAATAATTTAGTGTTGTTCCCCTTGGTCCGTTCACCACAAGGCCCTCTGAAGCCCCCTGTTGCTCACTGTGTCCGTCTCTTTTTCCATGTTTCAACAGATATGCTCCAGCTTATCAACAACCAGGACATGGAGTTTGTGGGTCTGTTCGATCACACTTCCTTTCCTGGTCCCGCAGCCCCCCCGCAGGATCTGTCAGCCCTGCCTCTCTCCAGCCCTTCCTCTCCTCCACCCGCCTCTTCTACGCCCATCAACACCTCCTCCATCCTCAGCAGCAGCCCGCACCTGGACGCCCTGCTGGGCCCCCCCATCACCCGCAGCTCCTCCATCCCGGACAAGGTGTTCCTCCCTCCCACTTTCCAGCAGTCTCCTCTGGCACAGGTGAGCTCCACCGCTGCCAACCCCGGGACACTGCAGACCACGCAGCCCAAAGCTCAGCCCGCTCCATCTCCCAGCCTCCACCCGTCCCCCCCGGCCGGGAAGAGCCCGGTGTTCGGCGTTACCCAGCAGGTCCTCTTCAGCTCGCCGCAGCAGCAGCAGCCTGTGGTCACTTTCCCCATCCAGAACGCTTATACTGGTGAGTTTCATTAGCTCCATGCTTCTTCAGTGTTTATGAAATATGTGCAGGAAAAATTCAGGACCCTAAGAAAAACATAATTTTCCCCTAATTATTATAGCCTATATATTTTTTTAAATTCAATTCCATTCAGTTGTAATGTTAAATAAAATGTTTGTAATTTTTTTTCTATTTAAAATTTCCTTTAATTTTCTTTTTTCTTTTTCCGGTTTATATTTTTCTGGATACCGTTTTAATGGTTAAATAAAATAATTAAATCAAATTAAATCAATTAAATATTTAGTAATCAGAAAGCATGTTTAAATAATGAATCTTAAACTTTTAATAAATAGTTAAATTGTATAAATTTTTTTATATATATATACAATTTAACAATTTATTAAAAGTTTAAGAGATATATATATATATGAATCTTAAACTTTTAATAAATGGTTAAATTGTATAATTATATATATATATATATATATATATATATATATATATATATATATATATACAATTTAACAATTTATTAAAAGTTTAAGATATATATATATATATATATATATATATATATATATATACTTATAATTATAATTTTAGGGCCCCTTGAAATCCGTTTTATTTTTTCCTAAATTCTATTTTAATGGTTTACATTTTCTTGATAATTTGTTAATCAAATAAATTGAATTATTAAAACTTGTAATCATTTATTAACATTTTCTTACAACAATGAGAAATCATTTCTCATCATCAAATGTTTTACATTTTCTAGATTTATAAGTTAATACCAATTTATTATCAAAAATGGTGGTAACAACAAAAATATTAATCTGTTAAAATGTAATCAAATGAAAATGTAGCAATTCTTTTTGATTATTTTGACAAACAAAGTGCTGCACAACAGAGATTTGCTGATAAATTTAAAACATGTTAAAAAAAAAGTGTGCAGTTCCTTAAATAAAGATTTATTTATTATTAATATTATTACTTTGAGAAGTACATTCTACTGTACAACATCAAGTTAACAAACTTTTATTTTGACGGGTTGTGGTGAAGACACTTGTCGTTTCTGTGTGTAATCTGACGATAGTTGTAATGAAATGCTGGTGAAGTGACTTCATGTGTCCATGTCCTGGTGAGACGGCAGATGCATGTGCTTCATTATGTGTAGAAGACGAAACTGTGCTGCTCATTCACACAGAGACACGCAGACTTCAGGTTTCAATAGCAGTTTAATGTTCACAGACACTAGTCCATATCGAGATTTGATTAATTAGCCCTGCTTTGGATTTATGCATCTAAAAATGGCCTAATTCTGTGATATTCCACGTCATACTGTAAATGCCATGATTATGACTGGATTACGTGATTCCGTCTGTTTTCTGCATTGTGAAAATCATAGAGCCCTACAAATGTGAAAGATCAAAACCTGTCATTCATGTGCATGAGAGGCGCCTGAGCTACTGGTAAACATAAAACTTATCTCTCTTACCATAAGTGTGTCAGTTATCTGTTGGCACTTCATCTCAAAGGGTGTAAATCACTGTTAACTGATAAGATAATTGGTCACGCTTTCTATTACGTGTCTTTAATATGTATGTAACTAAAGCATCTGATAGAATGTGGGGAAAATGACTCTAATAAGACCATCCAGATGTTTTACATGTTTTCTTAAACCAGTAGGTCTCTGAATAGTATGGAAGCTTGTTTCCGCCACAAAATAAAACATTTTAAAAGATAATTGCGACTTTTTATCTCACAATTGCGAGTTTACATCTCGCAATTCTGACTTTATTTCTCAGAATTGCGTGTTATAAAGTCAGAATTGCGTGTTATAAAGTCAGAATTGCGTGTTATAAAGTCAGAATTGCGAGATATAAAGTCAGAATTGCGTGTTATAAAGTCAGAATTCAGACTTTTTTTCTCGCAATTGCGACTTTATATCACGCAATTCTGACTTTATAACACGCAATTGCGAGTTTATATCTCGCAATTCTGACATCTTTTCTCAGAATTGTGAGATATAAACTCACAATTGTGAGATATAAAGTCCAATTCTAAGGGAAAAAAAGACGGACTTATTTTTATTTATTTTTTACCTCAGAATAGTTTATATCTCACAATTCTGACTTTATAACACACAATTGCGACTTTATTTCTCAGAATTGCGACTTTATATCACGCAATTGTGACTTTATTTCTCAGAATTGCGACTTTATATCTCGCAATTGCGACTTTATTTCCCAGAATTGCGACTTTATATCTCGCAATTGCGACTTTATTTCTCAGAATTGTGACTTTATATCTCGCAATTGCGACTTTATTTCCCAGAATTGCGACTTTATATCTCGCAATTGCGACTTTATTTCCCAGAATTGCGACTTTATATCTCGCAATTGCGACTTTATTTCTCAGAATTGTGACTTAATATCTCGCAATTGCGACTTTATTTCCCAGAATTGCGACTTTATATCTCGCAATTGCGACTTTATTTCTCAGAATTGCGACTTTATTTCTCTCAATTCTGACTTCATATCTCGCAATTGTGAGAAAAAAAGTCACAATTCTGACTTGATATATCGCAGTTGTGAGAAAAAAAGTCAGAATTGTGAGATAAAAAGTCGCAATTATTATTATTTATTTATTATTCATTGGCGGAAACAAGCTTCCATAGAATAGCCTTCAGATAAAGTGGGTATTAAATTGTCATCTACACTTTTTTAATTTTTTTATTAATTCTCTGGCCTTGTTTACAAATAACTAAACATTCAACACTGGCACCAAATAAAAATTTAAATGATTTTTAATAATGTAAAATAATTCAATTTCTCACCCCAAACCTTTGAATGATAGCATGTTAGGGGTCACTTACTGTGTTCATGATTGGTCACTCTCTTGTTGAAAAGTATATATTGATGAATGAAATCAAAACCTTTTTAAAAAATGGCTTGACAAACTGACATTTTGTTTCTCAGTCTTTAGTTGGACTACACCAGCTTAATACTTGCAGTGCCTGATTCCTATCCAATGAGACATTGATGAACAAAGTTATACTGAAAATTTCAAATAAAGTTAGTGTGTAAAAAGAAAATGTGTGGACTTGGCAATAGCGGTTAAATCAGCTTGAGCTGAGCATATGTGACCCTGGACCACAAAACCAGTCACATGTCGCACGGGTATATTTGTGGCAAAAGCCAACAATACATTTTAAGGGGCAAAATTATTGATTTTTCTTTTATGCCAAAAATCATTAGGATATTAAGTAAAGATCATGTTCCATGAAGATATTTTGTACATTTCCTACCATAAATATATGAAACATTTATTTTTGTGAGTGAATGCAACACAATCGCCAACATAAATGCACACCTTTGAAGGCGATTCTTCTCAATGTTTCGATTTTTTTTGCACCCTCAGATTCCAGATTTTCAGATATTGTCATATCCTAACAGACCATACATCAATGGAAAGCTTATTTATTCAGCTTTCAGGTGATGTATAAATCTCAAAAAAAAAAAAAAAGTACTCTTGTGACTGGTTTTGTGGTCCAGGGTCACATTTATTCTACTGTTATCATAGTTTCACAGTGATTTCACAGTGTTTATACTAGTTTTTAATCCGTTCAGTCATGACATATTGGATTGATCAGATATGTGCTTTATGGAAGTGTGTGTCTTGACTCATGAAAACTTTCTAAAAGTGTTTTGAGATTATGTAGTCTTTAAGTGTAAATGATTACTCGCATGTTATTCATGAGTAATGCACATGACGACTGCCACTATGCATCACCTTTGACCAGTCACATCATGTCAGCAGATCCTTTCAGGTAGTTGTGATTCGGTATGAAAAAGCGATTTTAAGTTCAAGGTGCAGACGGTAGTCACTGTTGTCAGTCCCTGGAAACCTAGTGACCTTTCATCGTACTTTGTGTTCATGTGTAAAAGAAGCCCAGCCCACATTCTTTCTTTGCATATGCTTTTATCGGTGCGTTTCATTCTGCTTATCGTTGCGAGGCTTAGGTAATGTCTCCACCAGGTCAAAGAGAGAAGACAACATCACACTAGCGTAGATCAAAGTTCAGTCCTGGTGAATTGAGTTATGAATTTCTATTGTGACCCTCTGCCTGCCCCCTTACTGTTATTATTACAGAAGCAAGCTTTACAGAACATCCAATCAGGAGAAACTGGAGATTTCTGTGAACAGCTTGATTTGTGTGTGTGTGTGTGTGTGTGTGTGTGTGTGCTCGTGCTTGCTCATAAAGTGTGAAAAGTTTAGTTTAATCAGATTCCAAGCAAGTTTTGTTAGCCAAGTGTGTTCAAGCACACAAGGAATTTCAGTACTTAACATAAATGCATAGAATGGAAAAATTGGGGCGCACTGTAATACCATTAATACTGGTTTAAATGCTACTTCTGTACTTCTGTAATCCGGGTCTCAGACAGCACGCAAATTCTAAATTAAGCTCCTTTTAACGTCGTCTTGCGCTTGAACAGACATATTCATACAAAATTATGTAAAAAAATGCCCATCGCTGGTAAACATAATCGGTTATGTCTTAAAGGAACGTAAACAGTTGAGAAGGAAAACGCATGTGTAACATTATATTAGATCCGTGCATTCGCTCTTAAAGTGACAGCAGCCTAATAATCCTGCTGACATCTGTTTTTGTTAATGTTAATCAAACAACAAAGGAAGAAAAAAAATCACTCTTGACTGATTTACTTTTGTAACTTTAATAAGGATTAATCTGTGAAGACTATGCAGTGTTATTTTTACATTTGATTACTTTAAGTTTCTGTATATGAAAAAAGAAAGATCATGGTAAAATTTAAGTCACTGCCCATTGGCAGATGTGGCAAAAAGTTAGTTTTAGGCCCTAGACATGCATGATAAAAGAGAAACTGGCAAACAACATTTGCTAGGACAGGACTGGTCAGTAACGGCGTTTGGTGAAGACTGGTGTGACTGTGAATCTAAATCTCATCTTGAATGACAGGTTGTTCACATTTCAACAGATTTATAACAGTGGTAATATTGCCTCAAGTGGCAAAAGGTGGTTATGATTTCTGCTTTAATGATCTTTGTTGTTTTCAGAAGGAGTTATTAGAGTTTTAGGGTACGTTTACATGACAACGATGTTCTAAAAGCGGTCGTTTTCCTTTGCATTATCCACTCACAGGTGACGACAACATTGTCAAAACCATCCTCGTTGTCACGGATCTGTGAAAACGACTAAAAGCGCTGTATTATTCATGCCAGGCCAGTAGTTGGCGATGTCACTTTGTAAAGAAACACTGTGCACCTTACGCATGTTCATGATGTCACCGTTTTCACAAATGCACGTTTTTTGTAGTTTATACTGAGACGATAACTGTATTGATTTAAAAAACGTGCACGTTTTCAGTCCCCCAGAACGCCGTTGTCGTGTAAACGAAGGGCCAAAACGCTTGAAAAGTTACCCGTTTTTAGTTGAAAACGGTGTCATGTAAACGGCCCCTTAGTGCGATTTCTTGCCATTTCTTTCCTCTCATGATCTCATTGGCTCTTGCAGCTATCACTCAGCAGAGCTCTCCTCAGCCAATCCCGAGTCTCCCCGCCTCCCCACAGAATGTTCAACCAATGGCCATCCAAGCACATATGCAGAGCCTCTCGGCTTCCCCAATCCTGACCACCGCCTCCAGCCTGACCACCGCCTCCAGCCCACCCACACAGACAATCTCCCCTCAGGTTCAGCAGGTTCCTGTAAGTGCTTTTATTGACCCACTAATTGCCCACATGTCCAATAATTTACATATTACAGCCAAGAAACCTTTTATTATGTGTGCTGAGCGTTCTTCGTGTGTTTCGCAGGTTTTGTTGCAGCCGCAGTTCATTAAGGCAGACTCTCTCTTGCTCACAACTCTGAAGCCTGATGTGACAATGGTAACAACAGTAGCGTCACCCTGCATCACAACGCTGGCTACATCCACTGCCCCGGTCCAGACCACCTCACTACAGGTACACAAACACAGTCCCACAAGGCCTGTTCACAACAAGAGTGCAACAGTGCCAGCGCTTCACTAAAAATAGATAGATGTGTGCGAACTGTGAAATGTATTTAGGAGCATGTGTATGCATAAAAAAGGGTCCTTAAAGGCCTAAAAAAAATTCTGCTTTATAAAATCTATGGTTATAAAAAGTCTTAAATGGGGGATGGAAAAATGGGAATCGAGAAATGGCCTAGCACGATTATTAAACTTCAAACTTTACATTTCAAAGTAAAAATGTGCCCCTGTCGTGTGTTCTACAGAAATTGTGTATGAGCTATTGTTGATGAATTATGACATTATTTACTCACGATGTTTATATTGTAATGTGTTATAGATGGTTGTAAGAGTGCATAATATAGTAAATCATAGACATTTCAACTTAAGAGTCCCGGTGTATTTCAGAATTGTTTATAATTAAAAGTAATGCATTATGCAAAGGTTTTTTTCCCCCCTGGTTATTATTAGTATTTTGGTTGAATTAAATGACAGATACAGTTTATTGTGCAATGTAAACAGGAAGGAAAGACTAAGAACATTTTTGAACCCATATTATTCAATTTATACACTGGTCCGGCCCCCCCCAAAAAAAGTTACTGTTTGGATGTTTACAATATCAAGATTCATCAGACTCAAATTGTGAAAGAATGGTTGATGGAAATAAATGTTGTGATGTTATTTCCATGAAGAGGTGCATACATTTGTATTGTATATTGTATTGTATAGATCTCGTATTGTCAATGCAAGAGTCCAGCACTCTGTAAAGTCTCCTTCAGCACATCCCAAAGACTTTCAATGAATTTAAGGTCTGGACCTGGAGTTGCCAATTCATGTGTGAAAATGGTTCCTCATGCTCCCTCCCAACCATTCTTTAACAATTTGAACCTGATGAATCTGGACATTGTCATCCTGGAATATGACCATGATGTGTCTTCCTACATTGTTTAATAAATTAAAAGCTACACACACCATCAATTAGTGTTAGAAGAACTGTTACCAAACATCAACATGCTATAAACATATTTGCCTATTTAAATCCAAACAGCATTATTTTTGGCTGGCCAGTGTAGAAGTATTAAATACAATTGGTAGCAGAAGTATTGAAAGAACGAATGTACATTTTGCATTCTAAATAAGTTTGCTTGTAAATGTCTTTACTTTTATCAAGGAAAAACGCATTATTTGATCAATATTCATTGCAACCAAATGTTTTATTAATGCGCTCCTAAATTTTTCAACTTCAGTACGTTAGAAGCCCATTGAAATTTGAGCCGATTCTCCACTCAAAGTTTAAAAAATGTCTCAGATTCGCTTCAATTTATTGCTTTGTTCTTGATATAAACTGGCCATCAATCGAATTGTAGTGCTATACATCAATGTTCAAGACATTTGATCTTAAATGTCACATTAAAATCTTGCCAAAGTTAATTAAATAACCAAAATTCTTACTTTTAGTTAAAAAGGCGCTCACATTACATTTAAGGCATTTCTGAAGACCTCAGTTTTTATTTTGTCGACCTGTACATCTCTCATCTCAGGCGCTGATGAGCGGAGGCACCATCCTGACCACCGTTCCACTGATGGTGGACACTGAGAAACTGCCCATCAATCGCATCGCCATCAGCGGGAAACCGGGCGGCCTGCCACCTAAGGGCGAGAAGCGCACCGCCCATAACGCCATTGAAAAACGCTACCGCTCCTCAATCAACGACAAGATTATTGAGCTCAAAGACCTGGTGGCTGGGACGGAAGCTAAGGTTGGCTTATTGTCTGAGAAAGTCTGGTTATTTAGTCACCAAGAGAAACTGTGCTCATGGTAGTGACTCTTGAAATTCATCTGAAAACTAACCAGATGGAATGATCTAACTCAACCAGATTTTGTAGCTCTTATCTTACCTGTAAGATAGTCTTAAGATGTGTTTGCTATCATCCTAAAATTAATATTCTCTCTTAAGCAGCTCAACAAGTCGGCAGTGTTGAGAAAAGCCATCGACCACATTCGCTACCTTCAGCAGTCCAACCAAAAACTAAAGCAGGAGAACATGGCACTCAAAATGTCCATCCAGAAGAACAGTAAGCTCACCTTCAAAGTCAACATGAAATTAAAATGGACCCTTTTTACATTCCTAATACATGTACTTGATGAATTGCTCCACCTCTGAAACGGCACTATTGGCTAATGTTAACATATCCAGAATGTTAAGGATTTAAATAAGAATATTTATGTAGTTAGCTGAACTTTTTTTTGTTTACTTAAGTGCATCTTTATATGTAATCTCACAATTACTTCTATTGTCTTTTGAAATATGGTTAAAGTTACTGCTGAATTTACTGACAAGCATTTATGGTAAACTAAAATAATCTGATTTAAAAAGGTCCATTTCTTCTGAAAACTTGTTTGTGATATTTTTTAATATATTTGTAATTACACATTTGTAATGATGAAAATGCAATTTACTACATTTTAAAATATGTTAACTTGAAATGTAGTATCTAATAACACGCTACAGTTAAAATGATACTTTACATGTGTTAGTATGTTAGTCAACACATCAAAATAAGTGTACGTTAAATCACAACAGAAGATTATTAAAACATGATTTAAAATGTACTTTAAAATAAAACTTATAATTTGACGTTATTAAAGTGCACTTAAAGGGATCGTTCACCCAAAAATGAGAATTAGCCCATAATTTACTCACCCTCAAGTCATCCTTGGTGTACATGACATTATTCTTTCAGACGAATACAATCGGAGTAATATTAAAAATGTCCTGGCTCTTCCAAGCTTTATAATGGCAGTGAATGGCCGTTTCCATTTTGAAGTCCATAAAAGTGCATAAAAACAAATAAAAAATTATAATAATATATATACTTCAAGATTTGAAGTACACTTAAAGTGCACTTCTTTTTCACAAGTGGGGTGTGGGTGTCTTTGCATTGACCTGTCTCTTTGCCTCCTCAGAGTCTCTAAAGGACCTTGTGACCATGGAGGTGGACGTGAAACCAGAAATCCCCACCCCTCCGGCATCAGATGTCGGCTCGCCTCAATCCAGCGGCACCTACTCGCACCACGGCAGCGACTCTGAGCCGGACAGCCCGATGGTAGAAGACAGCAAGGTAGCAGAAACTCCGATGATCTGCTTATCCTGTCATGCCTTTAATGAATTGGCTTTGGTCATGAAGCAATTGAATGTGTTAGCTTGTAGTGGATAATTCATTTGCTTGAGGTCAAGAACCTGGAAGAATAAGCGTATCACGGTTTAACACCATCATCCTGTTCTCTCGCGTAGCCTGTGGTGGAGAGGGCTGGAGGAATGCTGGATCGCTCTCGTATGGCTCTGTGCGCCTTCACCATGCTCTTCCTGTCCTTCAACCCGCTGGCATCTCTGCTGTGTGGCGGCTGGAGTAGCTCTGGGGCGTCTGTCTCAGGACACACGGGAAGGAGTATGCTGGCAGTGGAGGACGC
Organism: Rutilus rutilus; assembly: GCF_951802725.1. NCBI lineage: Eukaryota > Metazoa > Chordata > Actinopteri > Cypriniformes > Leuciscidae > Rutilus > Rutilus rutilus. The sequence goes on from NC_140209.1 coordinate 56,409,999, forward strand.
AGGTACTAATACTCAAACCTTCAAGATGCTTTTTCAGTCTTCGCTTAGGGGTAAAAGAAGTTGAAATACCGATATACTGTTAAAGAAGGCGGGGCCTCAGAGCCACACCCACCTATTATGCGATCACCACAGAGTTTGAATGTGTTTACCAGTTCGCTTTGGCAAACTGTTTCGAACTCCAAACGAACTTCGTTTTGGCCTGATTTTGTTGTTGTTCTTTGTATATCAGGGCCTTTAGCTCATGAGAGGCACAATATGTTCAGAATACCATTCCACCCAAAACAGCAACTTAGTGTCGGCCCAGATCCGGCCCACATTCTGTACACGTGGATTCCACACGGCCCGGATGTGGGCCGGATCTGGGCCGACACTATGTTGCTGTCTCTCTGACGTGGACAATCCGATCTTGTTTTGATATGTGTAGCCGATTCTTGGGGCTGGATGGATTGGATGTTGCCCACTCTTCTGGTGTGGCTGCTAAACGGTGTTCTGGTCGCTGGAGTTTTGGTCCGACTCCTCGTGTATGGAGAACCTGTGACCAGACCTCACTCAGAATCATCCGTCCTCTTCTGGAGACACCGCAAGCAGGCCGATCTGGATCTAGCCAGGGTATGAAACACACTCTCGCACGTATCCACGTTTGATCTGGGAGTCCAAGTTCACCAGATCCCTTTCTGCGCTTCTGTTTCTATAATATTCTTTACGTATTTCTGCAGGGAGACTTTGCACAGGCCTCTCAGAACCTCTGGACGTGTCTCAAAGCTCTTGGTCGACCTCTGCCCACGTCTCAACTGGACCTGACCTGTGCTGTGCTGTGGTCCGCCCTGCGTCTGTGTCTGCAGAGACTGTGGGTGGGCCGCTGGCTAGCCAGCCGCGCCGGAGCCCTTCGTTCCAACCGCCCCCTTCAGGAAGACGCCCGCAAGAGCTGCCGTGATGCCGCCTTGGTCTACCACCGTCTACACCAACTCCACATGACCGGTGAGTCGCTTTAGCATATAGAGGAATCAACCTAGTGGAGAGCAGCTGATAGGGCAGGTTCACACAGAACGCATTTTTCCATTCCACTGCTCTACTTTTCCGTTGTTTTTCAATGTAAACGCTCTAGGCGGACGTGTTTGACTGTTGCTTTTGCTTGTCGTGTCTTTTGCAGCATCTCGTACCATTCTAAAAACGTGGTGCTCGAGTTAAAATAAGGTCAGCTTAAAAAAAAAATGCATCTCTAGACCTTGCTTTTTTCGCTTCACTGACCTGCATCTCACTTTTTTAACCGCAAAAACAAGTTCTGTGTGAATGGCCCCTTGAGCCGCCTTTTTATTATCTCTGATATTTGCGCACGATTGTCGCATTTGGCCACTTAGTGGTCGTTGCACAGAACTTTTAAATTGTTCATAAAGCAGCCGTCACCCCCCCGCCTAGATTCACCATGGTAAAATGACAGAATAATGAATTTACGAATATATCCACACAAAACAAGCAACCAGCAATACGTTTGAAAGGAAAGCATAGTAGGTTTTTTGGGGCTTATCAATGCAAGTGATAATTGAACAATTATGAAAATGTTTGCTGACATAATTATTCTTTATTGCCCATTTTACAGAAATTGGCTTTAAAGAAGACAAAGCCCATGCATGACATGCGGGTGAAAAGATAGAAAAAGATATTGTGACCACGAATTAAAAATTAATTCCCAAGACTTATTAATTTTATTCCCTTGTTTTAGTTAAATCATGGCCAAGTTGTGCTGCTTCATTCCCTCATTTTAATGGTTAAATTGTGGTCATGGTCTAGTCACAAATACAGTTTAAATGTTTTATTACAACCGAACAGTGTTACTTTATTATCATTGAGATACTGTTAAGAGTTTTTTTATTGATATTTTGAATATTTTTTTTTCTCTGTGGTTACACTTTATTATGATGGTCCACTTTAGACATTCTACTAACTATAAGTAACTAAAGCCCCTTTCACACAGAGATTCCGGACAATACACGGATAAAGTGACCCGGGATTTGACCCGGGTTCGTTTGATTTTGGTTCATTCACACTGCCAGTGATTTTCCGGAATCAGAGAGTGCGTTCACACACAACCATCGATGTGACTTGTACCACGCTTGTGCATTTTTCTCTGATTCGATCATAAACTTGCACATTACGTACCGTTTCACAGCTGGCGAACGATCCCGCGCTTCAGTGTCATCACTACGACACGGTATTATTACGGCTTTTGTTCACACAGCGCGCGTTCCGGGACTGAACACGGCAATGTTACTAGGTCCCCAACCCGGCGTCGATCCCTGCATCAATACCGGGTCGTGTTTGCGTTCACACAGAAGGCACTCTGGCAATTTACCCGGCAATTTCCCGGGTTCAAAGCGCTGTGTGAAAGGGGCTTAACTATCATTAGAGCCTGTAGTAGGTTGTTAGGTTAGGGTTCGTAGAATAAGTTGACATGTAGTTGCAAAGTGACTTATAGTTAGTAGAATGTCTAAAGCAGACCAATCGAAATAAAGTGTTACTTTTCGGTTTTAATTTTAGTTTTTTTATTAGATTTAAAATTCCACATGCGCATTTGATCGCAATGAAATTGCAGTTCCGTAACTCTCCACTGTAAATCAATGGCTTCTGTTCTGTCGTTTGTCAAGCTCGTGTTGACAAGTCTTCTAGTCATTAATCATATTTGCTCCTGATGTTGATCTGTGTGTGCAGGTAAGCTCGGAGGAAGCCACCTCTCTGCCATCCACATGGCTCTGAGCGCCCTTAACCTGGCCGAGTGTGCAGGAGACTGTCTCCCTGTTGCCACACTGGCAGAAATCTGTGTGTCTGCAGCCCTCCGGATTAAAACCAGTCTACCCCGCCTGATTCACTTCACTACTGTTAGTACACACACATTCACACTCACAGGCCCCGCTCCAATATCTAGTGAGCCGCACTGCTGTCAGACACATGCGAATCTTGATCAAGACGGATCCTCAAACGTGTTGTTTTTATGTGTACGCTAGCATAGCATGCGCATACCCTAGACGTGCAACCTGACTTTTCTAACCGCGCGTATGCTCTGTACTCATTTAAACTAGAGTTACGAATATACAAAGGCATTTTTAGCCTTCATAACTTCTGGAGAGAAATTGCACAGACACTGGATATTTTCATATTGAAAATATGTTTTCGTGCACATTAGCAAATGGAGTATGTTATGAAAGGCAATGTGAAAAAAAATCGTAATTATGATATAAAAAGTCAAAATTATGACATAAAAATGTGAAATTATGACATACTAGGGTCATAACTGTGATATACCAAGTCATGATAATGAGATAAAAACTCAAAACTATGACATACTAATTCATAATTAACTTTTTTAAGCATGTCAGAATATCAGTTATTTTCTTATTATTTTGACTTTTCATATGCATGTAAATTTTGACTTGATGTCATAATTATGACTTGCTATATCATCATTTCTTCTAATAAACCTTTTGTCTCATATGACATAAGATGACTTGAAAAGTCGAAATTATGTGGCTGAAATGGTCTTCAATAGAATACGCCAAGCGTTCTTGTCAAACCTGGAGATGTATTACAGAAATTTCTGAATTCTTTAATGTCCTAAGTGAAATTAGCATGGCTACTAAACAGACATGATTTTGAGTTGGGATGTTTCTGTTATACATCCCCAGAGCAGCTTGCCATTAGCATGTTGCTAAGCTAACAGTGTGATACTCTAAACAAGCATTAAACTGCACATCACGCATACACTTACCCAATATACACACTGGGTAAAATGGTCCTTTTAAAACTTGATTGTAGTATTTTTATCAGTAATTCCCAGGATTGAATGAATTATATTCAGACTTTGGATTTATTTTAGCTTGTCGTAGTGCATTCTGGGATTGAATTTTATGCCAGGATGATAGCAATGCTACCAGACTTGGCAACGTCAGTGTTCATGTGGCGCTTAAAATGCTGCCTTCATAGAGAGCTCGCTAGGTTTTGGAACAGCGTCAGTCTCTTTTCATCCAGTACTGTTTTGTTCGTCTACTCTTGTTTTGATGATGTGTCCATATTTCGTTTCTGTGCTGCATATGGTAAGCGGAGATATGATGTTTCCTTTCATGTTCTGCAGCGAGTGTTCTTAAGCAGCGCTCGGCAGGCCTGCCTCTCGCCCAGTGGCAGCGTCCCTCCTGCCATGCAGTGGTTGTGTCACCCTCTGGGTCATCGCTTCTTTGTGGATGAGGACTGGTCCATACGCAGCACCCCTAAAGAGAGCATCTACAGCCAGGCAGGAAACTCAGGTCAGCACTAAACAGAGAAAACCAGGCTTTAATATGCTCGTGATAATGATTCCCCGGTCTCACCCTTGTGTGTATTTGCGTTTGTCTGCAGTCGACCCGCTGGCTCAGGTGACCCAGGCGTTCCGGGAGCATCTGTTGGAAAAGGCCCTCTACTGTGTGGCGCAGCCTCAAGGCGACAAGACCCTCGCTGATGGGGACGGGTGGGTGTCATTCTCAGCGCTAGTTTGCACGAATCTCTATAGGAAATAGAGCTGCACTGGTTTCTAGAAGAGATGTCTATCTTTTCTATTCTGCAGTTATAATACTGATGATGTCTGCTTTCACTTAAAGGGATAGTTCACACAAAAATGAAAATCAGCCCATGATTTACTCACCCTGAAGCCATCCTAGGTGTATATGACATTGTTCTTTCAGACGAATACAATCAGAGTTATATAAAAAAATGCCCTGTCTCCTCCAAGCTTTATAATGAGAGTTTATGGCTGGAGAAAATTTGAAGCCCAAAAAAAGTGCATCCATCCATTATAAAAGTAATCCATATGGCTCCAGGCCTTCTGAAGTGAAGCCATGTGTTTGTGTAGGAAAAATATCCATATTTAAAACTTTATAAACTATAATCACTAGCTTTCCGATTGAGACGGCCGTACGCATCGATTTACGGTGGAAGACTAACCCCTGACCCGACGCCCAAAGCAATGATGAACGCGGAAGCTGAAAGAGCAAAACAAAACACCGGTCGTGAATTAGCCATTTCGAAGAGAAATGTCGGAAGATTTCTATATAATAGAAGAGGAGCTTGAGTTTGTTGCACAGCCCTATTTGTTTAAACCGTGAGAGGCATCTAAGCTTACGATACTCCTACATCCTACATCATACATGCGTCACTGGTTAAGCTACTCTTGTGGCGCAAGTCAATTTGCGTAGTATGCGTACGGTCGTTATTTTAGATTATAAAGTTATAAAAAAAAAAAAATCCTTTATTAACCCTGTGTAGAGTATTTTTGTTGTTGTTGGATAGATGCACTTTTATGGACTTCAAAATAGAAACGGCCATTCTCTGCCATTATAAAGCTTGGAAGAGCCAGGACATGTTAATATAACTCTTGATTGTATTCATATGAAAGAAGAATGTCATATACACCTAGGATGACTTGAGGGTGAGTAAATCATGGGCTAATTTTCATTTTTGGGTGAACTATCCCTTTAAAGCATGTTAGGCCCTGTTTACATCTGGTATTAAGATGCGTTTTGGTCGATCAGATCACAAGTGGATGACGCTAAATACAGGTGTAAACGGGGTCTAAAACGTTTGGAGCTTGTCCAAAATTACGCTGTATTTTACACTATATACTATAATTATTATGGCAAAAAGCTAAATCTTCAATTGAAACATTAAATCATAATGTAGACTTTGGTTCATTTCTGTAAAACAAGATTTTCTTCCAATCTTTTTTTTATTTTTTATGTTTGTTTAACTGGCAGCATTGGTTGCTAAATATGACAAACTTGAGGATTTGGTTGCACTTAATTTTACATTTGGTTCCCCATACACTTTTGAATCAGTTTTAGCACTTTATCTTGTGGTTTGAGTGTGAATTTGAGTTGTGTGTGTGTTTGTTTGGACAGGGAATACTCGGACGCTCTGGAATACCTGCAGTTACTCACCAGCGCCTCAGACGCAGCAGGAGCCACAACACAGTCCTTCGCCATCGGATCAAACATGGCCACCGTCACAGGTCAGCTTCACCTTAGATTCCATTCACGTCTGCTTTGACCCTCGAGCTGCTGTTTTGAGGACTCCTGGATCATGTTCTCAATAGCCCCTTTCACACAGCAATCCCAGTAAATTACCGTAAAATTACCAGATTGACTTTACCGGTAAATACACAAATATGCTGTTCACACAAGCAACGGCGCTCTGGCTTTTTAGAGACCATTTACACATCGGCACCAAAATACCAGTAAATTCTGTGATCGGAAATTATCTTTAAATGCCGCGCCGTTGTCTTGGAAACTTTCTGCGACTTTGTGCGCACGCTCCGAGACGAAGGGGAACACGGACAAGCAAAGTGAACTTTTGAGCTTCAGGTTCATGCCTAATCGGATAAAAACACACAGAAATATGTCAAAACACCCGGTTTGGTGAGTGTTTGCTTAAAACACCGTCAGTTACATCTTAAGTGAACACAAACAGCTGGGAAATAAGTAATAAGTGGCATGTGTATCAGTATATTGGATCTGTGCATTCGGTCTTAAAGTGACAGCAGCCTAATATTCCTTCAGCCGTCTGTTTCAGTGTTAATCAAACAACAAAATACAAAGAGAAAATCACTCACTCCTCTTTAGTAGATTTAGTGGGATTAATCTATCTTTAATTTACACAGGGAAGACTATGCAGTGGTTTCACATTTGATGACTTTCTGATCTGTCTATTTATATCATTTATTTCACTCGAATGCTATATTTGGTAAGCTCTAAGCTGTTCCTAATCACCTCTATGGGAGGGAATGGAATGTGTTGCACGCCAATAAATAAAGAGTTGTCTTTTATTTATGATACTTCCTCATCTCTTCATTTTTTGTTCAATAAACCCAATGGGTCTATTTGAATGTATCATGTAGTATTATTTGTTTCCTTGACTGGGATCGGTGATCCGTATCGGCTGTGATCGCGCCCCAAAAATCCTGATCGGAGCACCCTTAGTATATAATTAAATTACCGCTTTCCGTTCAGGTCAGCACATTTCATATCTCCCAGCATTTATCTCCGCATGTTTCCATTGAAGCACGTGTTAGTCAGTCACTTTGTGTATGTGTGCTCTCACCATCGTGTCTTTGACCTCCAGGCTGTGACCCTCACTCCAAATGGTGGTCGTCGGTGGCCGTGGTGGTCATTAACTGGCTGCAGGGCGATGACGTGGCGGCGGAGAGGTTGTACCCAGCGGTGGAACACTTGCCCCTCAGCCTTCAGTCCGCTGAGTGAGTGACATTTGACATGGTCTCCAGGAAACTTTGTTGCGTCCTAATGCCACTATATTAAAAAATATCATTACCACAAGTAAATAAAGATGAAATTGGTTGAAAAGAGTTGCCCATCAGAGTGGTTTTCCTGGCGAATCAGTGTTTTGTTGATACAGCCCAGTTTATCTTTCCACCGGCCGTCCGGGAACAACGCTTCATTTGGTGTGCACTTTGCGTGGGTTTATTGCTTTTAGCTCGGCCTGTGCTAAACACGTCCTGTTTGTGTTGCAGGAGTCCGCTGCCCAAAGCCTGCCTTAACACTTTTAAAGCGGTGCGCTCCCTGCTGGCCAAACCTGGGAGTTACCAGCTCAGCCTCAGCTACTGCGAGAAAGCCAGCGGCCTGTTCAGAGACAGCCTCAACCTCGGCCCACACTGCACCAGCAACACTCTAGACAAGGTAATGGCACGCTTCGGCTAGGAGTCGTTTAGATTCGCATTGGTTTGGCTGCCAGTTTGCGGTGTGTGTGTTTTGTCTTGGACAGGGCTGTTGTGCATTGTAGTTGCATTGCATGTGCTTCAACTGTGCAATGTTCCTGCAGTGCAATACAGAGCTGCGCCGCAGTGCCTCTCCTGAACACACACTTTTAAACGACTGGTGTCAAGATGATGTATGAAGTCACTTCTCCTCAAGTTCACACAGGTGTTGTGGTAGGAGTTCATCATATTGTCTATGGACAACCACAAACCAGTGTTGTTTATATAGTATTTATTTATATTTAGAATTTAGCTATTTATTTATTTTAATTTTAGTTCTGTTTTAATAATTTGATTTATTTATTATTAGTTTTTATATTTCTATTTAGCTTTAGCTTGTTTTTATTTAAGTTTCAGTTTGTTTGGATGATTTTAGAACTTTTAGAACTACCATTAATTTTTTTTTTTCATCTAATATTTGTATTTTAATTTCAATTAACACAACCATTTTTTTTAAGGTTTTAGTAAACGATAACAACACTAGCACAATGTGTCACAATGCTTTTTGTCTTCATTTTGAACAGTATCTGTTGTTTTGTCATTTGAACCCTTTAACAAACTTTTTTTTGTGTGAAGTGTTTTGGTTTAAAAGTGTGTTTGTGCTGTCTTTTTACATTTTAATATTTTAATAACAATAATAACTAGATTACAATTTTCAAGTCAAACTTTGATGGATAGAAAGCTCTCTGTTAGTATAAACTAATGTTTCTAGCATTAATTAGCACATTGCTAGCATGTTTCAACCTAATTTGAATGGTTTTAACATGCTAAAATATAGTTTAACAACACATTAAAATGTTCTTTATTTGAGCTTGTTGTTTTTGCTGTGTGCCACACACACACACACATACAAACATCTTAAGGCTTTCCTCTGGAATGAAGCAGCATGTGTGTGTGTTGCAGCTGGTGCAGTTGCTGCTGTGTGATCTGCTGTTGGTGACGCGCACTAGCGTGTGGCGGGAGCAGCAGGTGGTGTCCCAGCAGAGCTGTCCGACGGCCGCCTCGCCTGTGGAGCTGCAGGGCTTCCAGCAGGACCTCAGCTCCCTCCGCAAGCTCGCTCAGAGCTTCAGACCGGCCATGCGCAGGGTGAGACCGAGTCCACACCAAACAACACACCTGCTCATACTTACACCTCCAGTTCATTCAATTAACAAATGTTGTATTGAAGACATACAACTTGTCCTGGGTCAGGCAGTGCGACCGAAATATTATATGACCATGTTTTCACCCGTCCTCTAGCTCGGATAGTTAATTATTATAATAAAAATATATATATATATATCTTTCTTATACATATTCACCTGCTTAAATTAGCTTCCAGAAAAGCTTGGTGCACACTTGTTCAGTAAGGAAGTACAGATATGGTTCTTGCATACTAGGTTTAACTGTTGTTCTCTAGCGTAGGTTTATTTGATTCCCTGTGTAACTCAATTGCTGTGTTTCTCTCTCTCTCTCTCTCTCTCTCTCTCTCTCTCTCTCTCTCTCTCTCTCTCTCTCTCTCTCTCTCTCTCTCTCTCTCTCTCTCTCTCTCTGTCTGTGTGCAGTTGTTCCTGCATGAGGCCACAGCTCGGCTGATGGCGGGCGCCAGTCCAACACGCACACACCAGCTCTTGGACCGCAGTCTGCGCCGCCGCACGCCTGGAAGCAGAACAGGTGATTTCTGTTCACTGAGCCGTGCCAAGACCGCTCTCGCTCTAGCTTCTTTTCTCTTGTCACTTATTTTCATTTAAAATGTCTTTGTTTGAATAGAATTGTTTACATCAGAGAAGAAGGGTTTGTTTGATATTTATATGTGTGTGTGTGTGTATTTATATGCTGAGCAATGAATAATCGTGTCCAAATTAAAAGTTTGAGTTTACATAATGTGTTTGTATTATATATAATTATTTTGTATATATAAATACACACACATGCATGTATATATTTAAGAAAAATGTGTTATTTATATATAAAATATAAAATATTTACATATAATGTAAATTGTGTGTGTGTGTATATATATATATATATATATATATATATATATATATATATATATATATATATATATATATATATATATATATATATATATATACATACATACATACATACATACATACATACATACATGCAAATATTTCTTAAATATATACATGCATGTGTGTGTGTGTATTTATATATACAAAATAATTCATAATTATGTATAAAATAATAATACATAGTACAAACTACACAAACTTTTAATTTGGACGCGAATAATTGTTGCCCAGCATATAAACACACACACACACACACACACACACACACACACACACACACACACACATATAAACACGTAAATATCAAAGAAACATTTCTTATGTTAAATGGAAAAGGTTATATATATAACAGTTTTTTATATATATATATATTTTATGTATTTATAATGTATAATCATATTATATATTATATATTATTTTCCACTTATTTATTATATATATTATTTTCAACAGTTGGTAAAAAATGTGCAGATCACAAAATTATTAATTGATGGTTTAATTTGAATCACTTCATCATTCAATTTAAATAAATTAAAATAATGTATTGTATTGCAGTTACTAATAAAGTAACTCAGCTAACATTGAGTGTTAGTTTTGCACCCTGCTCAAGTTTAGTGTGTGTGTGTTTCACAGAGGAGTGTGAGACTCATCCAGGCCAGCGTGAGCAGGCAGAGGCCGTGATGCTGGCGTGCCGTTATCTGCCCCCCTCCTTCCTGTCCGCCCCGGGCCAGAGGGTGGGCATGCTGGTCGACGCCGCCCGCACGCTGGAGAAACTGGGCGACAAGCGCACCCTCCACGACTGCCAACAGATGATCATCAAACTCGGCAGCGGGACGACCGTCACGTCCACCTAGCCGACTGCACACCATCACACAAGAGCACTTTTACAAACACACCCCAACATCTCTCCATTGAGAATCAACACGCACTTCGTTTCAGCCCTCAGTCAGTGACATCCGGGAGCGCAAAGACGTTGTCTTTAGTTTTTCTCCCCAACAGTTCACGACTGCACATCCGATAACAAGATGCACGGGACCCTATTCTTGACATTTTTGATATGAAATTAGCTATTTAACTTATTTATACGCCCTACGCAAAGATTGAACGGAAGGTATTTTTATTATTCCATTTCCTTTGTGAAACGATGCACTGCGAGTGCTGACTTTGGCCACAAGATGGTGTTTTGGTGGGGTGAGCCGGACGCCGGTCCAGTGGGTGCTTGAATCGGACATGTATTGTAGAGCTTTGCTTTACCGTTAGCACCTTTTGAGACAAACGAACATTACGATAGAGGGAGAAAAAAGAAAAGTGCTTCTCTCAACAATGAGTTGAATAAAGTAGTTCCTACTTACCTGTTATCGTCTGGGATGAATTCTGCATATTGATTAGACAAAATTAAGGCTTTATAAAAGTTCTTTCTTTGTATATATTTTAACGGAGTGTATTTATGATTCGTCTGACGCTGTAGGTGAGCAGTATTTGAAGAGGGGCTGATGGTCCATTTTGTCGTGCTGCTGAAACTGAACCGGTTTGAATGATTTGAAGTAGTCGGCAGAAGAAGAAAACAGAAATACGGTTTCTACCTGTAGCCACAGTATGTTCACTGGATTTGTGTCCATTTGCACTTTTTAGTGAGTGGGCTGCACAGTCACCTACAGACAAAAAGAGCCCACCGTTTGCCATTGAATCCACTGTTTAATTTGTGTTTCCAACCAGTTTGGTTGTTAAGTCTTCCATTGGAGTCGGTATATCCTAATAATTTCATCTGTCATCGAATGTCATTGAAGAATTGATCATAAAGCAAAGACATCAGCGTTAACATCTTTATCCAAAGATAAGATTTGATACCTGCAGCTCTTGTTAGGGAGAGAACCATATTTATATTTCATTTCTAGCCACAGTTATGTACGAACTCTGATTACTAGACATGTTTTATATCCGCAGTAACCGTGAGATCTGCAATTGACATTCATTACTTGTACGCTAACTTTTCTGTAGTGCTTGTGATCAAGTCTCAAAGATGAAATGTGTTTAAACTTGCAGATATGGTATATCCTATATTGTCTTCTATTTGATTTATTCTTAAGATTGTAAATAAAAGACTTTTGTAATGAAATACTGATGACTCCTGATGTTATGGGCAAAACCTGATTACCATTTTTGGGTGAAAACAGAAATGTATTTTAGTGTAAAATGTGTAAAAGGACGTGTTATTCAGGAGGAATAACAAACTATTTTAATATCAAATAAATGCATTTCTTTTGAACTTTCTATTAATCAAAGAATTTTTGGAGGAAAAAAGGCATGGTTTCCACAGAAATCCTGTGGCTTTCAACATAGATAATAATCTGAAATTTCCTGAGCATCAAATCATCATAATAGAATGATTTCTGAAGGATCATGTGACACTGAAGACTGGAGTAATGATGCTGAAAATTCAGCTTGGATCACAGGAATACATCACATTTTACAGTATATCCAAATAGAAAACAAGTTATTTTAAACTCTAATTATATTTCACAATATTACTGTATTTTTGATCAAATAAATGCAGCATTGAGACTTTTTTTTTAAAGACATTAAAAAGTCTTGCTGACCCCAAGCTTTTAAGCGGCGGTGTAATTCCAGTTAGTTCTACAGAAATATAGTTCTAAAATTAGGATCATTTTGTGAATTCAAACCTTTGAGCTAAAATTACAGTTTCATATTTTTGCTATAACTGTTGAATAACACAATTTATGACAATGACAAACATTTTTAGACGAGTCGGTTTCCTAATAAAGTGAATTTTAACCAAGGCTTATAAACTGTGTTCTCAAGATGGGTGTTTTATATAAATAACAGTGAAAATGTTTCATGCTGTGCATGTATGCAGAAATTTATTTCGAAAAATAAACAAACAAAAAAACGGAGAAATATTGAGTAAAAAGTGTTGTTTTTATATGCATGGCAACTTTTTAACATTCCTTTGATAGTCTACTAGAAAATATATAAACCATGATGAAGTGCTTTATTTATTTATTAACTGAATTTACTTTTTTTTTGTTTTGTTTACAATATATTATCCGAAAATTAGTATATGTGAATACATCATATCATTATAGGATGTAAAAATTAAAGGGTTTTTTTTTTTTACTGTCAAAATTAACTATTTAAATAATGAGTAAATACATCATCAGTCCTTCATCCAAAAGGTGTTTACCCTGATTCACTATGGTAAGCCTATTATTAGTGTTTTGGACCTATAGCTTGATGTTTTTTTCGCGATAAATTACGTACATTCCAGGAGGAGAGTTTACTGGCAAAAAAAAAAAAAAAAAAAAAGATTAGAAAAAAATATCGCAACAAAGAAAACCCGGAATCAACATTGGCTCGCGGCTTTTCGGAGATGGAGAGAAGGGTTTTGAAATGTTATAAAAGGCTAAAAGCGATGCAGATATGGCGTTTTTACTATTCAACATGTGAGTTGTTTTACTGAACAGATAACGTAAATTGCCATAATTAGCTCTGACAGAGATCATTGTAAAGCATTATCAATTGAAGGGTCGTTTCATTATGGTTGTTGTTGCATGCTTTTATTTTCATTGAAGTACCGTGTCTATTAATGTGAAAAGCTAAAGTACTTAGCTAGACAGCCTATCCTTTCTATATAAACTGGTTATAGTCGAGTACTGAATGTTTTATGAACAGTATGATAATCATATTAATCCGCACAGTCACGCAGAGCCGAAGCACAACCAAAACAAGGTCCTTCCGCAACATGCACGCAGTTTTGTTTTTAACCACTAGAGGGCAAAAAGTTACATATATACCTGGTAGAATATTCCTGTCATGCAAGAAAAGTATAATTTCTCAAATAAATTCAGAAAGTCATGTGTACTGCTGGTGGTTGGGTGATGATGAGATGTGGCGAACTCTTTAACTTGAAATAGAATGGGTTTGTTTCTACCTCGCTAAACCAACAGAAGCCCCAGCAGAGTAAATAAAGGTGTTAAGAAAGCAAGAAGGCATGGATCCGTTTCTGCATGCCTCCAGATGTAATTTCAGACCACTGGCTGTGAGACAGAGACATCTTTAAGGATAATAGCACTGAATTGCTTTGCGTTGAGCGCCAACAAAGATGCACGAAAACAAAACAAAACGTGATTTTGATCTCAATTCCAAAGACATCTGTTCATGTTCACACATCTATTATATTTCACTGCAGCGTTACATAAAAAGAAGATGCCAAACACACAGAAACTCTGCAATATGAGCTGTGGACAAACACAATTCCAAAAACAGTCCTTTTAATTCATTGTTTTAATAACTTTTGTAAGCAATAACATATTTGTTTTATAGAAAATAAACATCTCTAAGAAATACTATACACAATTATAATAGTACATCACATCTTACATTTAAACAGCATCAAATACTTATATACACAATTACTTAGAATTAGGAATCAAATAATTACGTGATGGTTCTGTCATCTCTATGCGCGGTCTTACCTGTAATACTGCAGTGAAGTGAAGCATATAATACTGTATGTTAGTCACATATACATCTGATTAAATGACTATGGATTCTCATGTTCAGTTTTTCACGTTGTCTTTTGCATCGTTTCACCAATAACATGAACAGAAATGTAAAATCTGTTTGTGGTATATGGATCTCTTCGGTGTGCTGAGGCTTTCGTAAGCTCAACGTTAATCCAAAATGACAATTTTGCCATTATTTCCTCATCTAGATTTTTTTTTTTTTTTTTAAACTCATATGACTTTCTTTCTTCATTTGAGTGATTTAGAAGAATGTCCAAGCTGCCCTTTTCCACTCAGAGAAAGTGAACGGGGACTCGGTTTGTCAAGCTCCCAAAAAAAAAAAAGAAAAAAAAAAAAGTATCATAAAAACCTGTTCGAAGAGTGCTATATTCCAAGAAAATTTTTATTTAAATGTGCTGTTGCTCTACAATATGCCATTTTGGTTTGTTTCACAGAAGAAAGAAAGTCATAAGGGCTTTGAGAAAATGATGACAGAATTTTTATTTTTGGTTCAACTCTCCTAATTCTGAGAAGCTGATACACATAATACGAACGCAGTGTTGGGGAAAGTTACTTTTAAAAGTAATCCGTTACACCTTAGAAAGTAACTAATTGCATTACTTTTTATGGAAAGTAATGCATTAAATTACTTTTGTGTTACTTTTTCTTACCTGGGCTGGGCTTGCTTGCTTGTTTATCGAAAAAAAAAAAAAGTTATATTTTTGGCTAATCTAAAGGTCCTTTCGCACCAAAAAAAAAACAAGAAACGGATAAGCTTCAGGCTGAAGGAAATGCAAATTCAGTCAATAAATAGGAAAACAAAGTAACTTGCATTACTTATTTGAAAAAGTAGCTCAGATATGTTGTTGCAAATTTAAAAGTAATGTGTTACTTTACTAGTTACTTGAAAAAGTAATCCGATTACATAAGTCTGATTACAATGCGTGACCCCCAAACACTGTACGAACGCAGGATATTTTTCCATCCGGATGCACTGATGGACATCTCAGTGATGCTGTTTTGTCTTCAAATGCACATAAAAATAAGCCTACACTTGGAGTAGCAGTATATTAAAATAATGCATTTTTTTTCCCGCATGATATCAGAATATTTAGACCTGTAAAGCACAGCATGTACAATTTTTTTTTCTTTTTTTCTTTGTAACATGTAAGTGTCCATTGAAATACATCCAGTGTTGCATGACATCTTCAAATTTCAATCCCCCTTCCACAGCGGAAGCACGCGTGTGCCAACCAGCGCTTGGGGCAGCAGGCCAAATCCACCACCAGGTGTCCCCGACTGATAACATCCGCTCCAGAATACGGAATAAAATGGAAGAATGGCACATTCAGATTCATAACAAAAGTGTCTTTCCCTTTTTCAGCTTTTGGTCACGAAGGTTCTTCTGTTTGAGCCGGGCCGGATGGATTCGGAGATGATCTGATCTTGGGTGAGTATTGCTACAGTATTTTTGTGCTTCGACTGAAGCCCCAGATTTTCTCTGTGTCCACAGCAACTTACAGCACACAGGCAAACGCATGTCCTTGTTCTACTGCATAGCTGACATTCACCAGTCTTCATGCGCCGGTATATATTACAACGCCTGAAAAACAGATCCGTTTGAAATGCGTAAGAGTGGAGAAATATTCCTCATTCATATGCATTATTAAGCCACCTCATATATCTTAATGTATGGATTTCTCCATTTTTAAAGACGGAAGTCATTTTAACAATATCACAGTTATTTCACTATTTAGCTTTCCAGGTGTTCATTTTTCCTTACTCCAATGGAAATGCTACAAACAAAACATGTTTACTTGGGAATATTGTGTCATTTTATGTTTTACTGCATCCCCATTATTACTTTCCATACTTTGAGTCTTATGTAATATACCTTTAACAAACATGACATCATCATCCAGGAAGTGACATCATTTTGGAGGGAAAACAACAGCACAAATAACAGTAAGTATAAGGAATGGATTTAATGAATTCTTTGATGATTTGATATTCATTTGTTTCACTTGGAAACATTCCATCTGTTTGATCATTTCAACATCAGTCTGATATATACATTTGAAAAGATGTTTTAAAATGTCCAAAAGATCCTCCTTCATGAAAGTTGATTACTTACCACAGAGCAATGGCTAACTAGCTTGTTATTTCTATTCTGCACATTGTCTTGGCATATAAATGTTATGCTAAGCACGTCATTATTGATTGATTGATTCATAACAAGATATTACCAAAAACTTATTGGATGACTGACATAATGACCATGGTTGTTGATATAGCCTAATGACGAAAAATGTGATGTAGCCTACACAAGTTTGCTGAAATTAAATGAACTAAGTTTACACAATAATAACTAGTAAAAATATTTTACAAAAATGTTTAATGTACTATAAGCTGCATTGAGTTGGGATCGGAATCGAAAATAACACTGCAGGACCGTTTCCTAATTGCGCTGACATGGATGTTATAGTTGTTTTATGTCTCTCCTCCTCCGCAGCTTTTCATGCTGTTGCACTCGTTCTCTTTCCCTCCTCTGCTCTGGGTCCAATCTCTCGCTTTCTCTCTGATCTCTGAACTAATCCTTCTGCTTTTCAACGCTGGTAATCAGTATCTCTCTTACAGCGCGATTTAACCGCAGCCCTGGTTACAGTGTTTGTTAGGCAGGACTGCATTGATATTCATCACGTTCTCGTGTTCCAAACAAAGGTCTTAGTTCAACGCTTAAAGGGACAGTTCACACAAAAATGAAAATTCTGTCATTAATTACATCTTTTTGATGAAATCTTAGAACTTTCTGTCCCTCCATTGACACTCTACACAACTACCATTTTGATGCTTCAAAAAGTTCATAAAGAGATTGTGAAACCAATCCGTATTAATTTAGCGGTTAAGTCCACATTTTCGGAAGACACTCAATCGCTTTATATGATGAACAGAATTGATTTAGTCTTTTATTCACATATAAACATTACTCGACTCACACATCAGTTGTGGTAAACTGAAGCTCAAGCATGTTCGCTTGACATGCGAGAACCAATAAGATTCATTCTTGTGTTACGCAGCACGTGTGAGCTTCAGCAAGAACCAATGAGGTTCATTCTCGTGTTACACAGCGCGTTTGAGCTTCAGCAAGAACCAATGAGGTTCATTCTCGTGTTACACAGCGCGTTTGAGCTTCAGCAAGAACCAATGAGGTTCATTCTCGTGTTACGCAGCACGTTTGAGCTTCAGCAAGAACCAATGAGGTTCATTCTCGTGTTACGCAGCACGTTTGAGCTTCAGCAAGAACCAATGAGGTTCATTCTCGTGTTACGCAGCACGTTTGTTTAAATTTGCTGATCAATATTTATATGTGATTAAAAGCCTAAATTAAATCTTTTCATCCTATAAAGTGATCAAGTCTCTTCAGAAAATTTGGACTATACTGCTCAATTCATATGGATGAGTTTTACCATCTCTTTATGAACTTTTTAAAGCTTCAAAACGTAGTTGCGTAGTTGTCAATGGAGGGACAGAAATCTCTAAAATTTCATTAAAAAGATCTTCATTTGTGTTCTGAAGATGCACAAAAGTCAGGACAGGAGGGTGAGTAATTAATGACAGAATTTCGCTTTAACTTAGAATCTGTTTACATCTGGTGTTAACACCATTCTCGGTTAACTTTGGATGTGCTTCACATGATCTGCCTCATATACAGGTGGCTTTTCCAGGTTTAAAATGTGAACTTTGAACACTGTTTATTTTATTTAAGAGAATCTCTTGACTCACATTGATGGAACATCTGCCATGACTTCATTGCTACATTTGCTTTTGTGTTCTTTTTCTTACAACTAGTTGCATACTGAATTGTGATTGGCCAACTTAATATGAGATGAGTGCCGAGTGTCAGTAACAATGGCAAAACGGCTCTGATGCAGAACCTAAATTTACCCAAAACTTTAAAAATATTCTTTTGTTGCCTGACAAGAACTGGTATTTCCTTGAGGAAATGCAAATGGAGTTTTTCTCATGCAAGAACAGGGGAAAGAACGGTATCCTTCTCTTGCCCTGCCTGCTGTGCTGCCCTCTTCGGCCTGACTTAAAGCTCTGCCTGTGCTGCTTTGCTGTTGTCATGTTCTCAAGCCACGTGAACCTAAAAGAGAGCTCGCCGCTGAGTGCGTGTGAGCACAGAGGAGAAGAGGAAGATGAAGAGGAGGTGGAGGAGATTTCCTAGGAGACTTGGACGGGGGTGGTATCTCTACCGCTCGCTTTCATTAAAGCGGCAAATTGGCATCCCAGAGACCCAAAGCCTTTAGATCCCCCTGCTGATGTGTGCTCTGCTTGTTCTGAACTTTCTCCTCTGCTCTGTTTGTCTGTCTGTTTCTCTCTCATTCTGTTCTCCTCTCCCTTTGTCGTGGGAGGGCGAAAAAGGAAGGGAGGGGTAGAGCTGGAGAGAGGAGGGTGGGGTGTTTTGATCTCCATCCAGGTTTTGCCTCACGGTCTCAGACAGGAAGCTGCTGAATATCATTTTTCTTTCTCGCTTTCTACCATGCCCATTTTCTCAGTCTTTCTAGTTCAGTCTATCGCTTTTCCTTTCTCTCTCCCTGACCTACCTCAGTTGTAGTTCACAGATTGCCTGTAGGTGGCGAATACACAAGCAAATGCAACAGTATAAAAACGAAGAGGCATGTGAAACTAAGCTAAGGTGAGCATTACTAATATTCGCCTGGTTTCACAGACAATGTTTTAGACTAGTCCTAGGCATGTTTGAACTGTTTTAACTGAAAGCTACTTGCACTGACATATCTTTAAAAATTGTCACTGCCATTGTTTTGTCTCAAGATGCACACCAGTAATGTTTTTTTTCTTTTTTTTTCTACGGCACATTTATAAAAGCTATTTGAATGTCCTTATTGAACCAAGGCCTAATCCTGGCTTAATCTAAGCCCTGTCTGTGAAACCAGGCCTGCATTTCTTAATACAAACCCTAAGTATTAAACTTTGGCGACTTGGCGTGAAACTTGCCGTATTGTTTTTGTTTTACGAATATGAATGATACCCCAAGTGGTGTGGATTGGTGAGGAGGGGAATGTTATTACTTTCCAATCAATTCATACTTCTCACTGCGTTCCAATCCGTGCCGATCCGGGCCAGCTGGTACGGTTACGGTTTCATTTTCCACTGTGGGGCTGTTAACGGACGTTCTTTGGAACGTAACACAAAAGCGTCAGTAATTGCCTTGGTAACGCAAGAGTTTACAGAGAATATGAGATGTGTAGCGACCGCGTTATGGAGGATGATCAGATATTTCTTTTAAAATTGTATGATTCATTTGTGGTTTACGTCACTCAAATAGAGCGCTTAGCCAGCTACAGAGAAACTGGTAGCCAGGCAACACACAAGTGACCAATCCTTTGTTGTGACATCACTTTATGGATTCTACCAGCACGAGAATTCCGGGCCGAGAACGGTTTGTAATCATGCCGTGCCGTACCAGGCTCAAGTTGAAACACAACTGGAACCATTCCTTAACATTCTAAGAACCGCTCGGCCCGGTGAAAAACTTGGGGATGGCTTTCTGCTTCATGCAAGAGCCAAGACCTTGAGTGAAAAATGTGTCTGGTCCCGATCCAGTAATAATCATCAGGCAGCACTTCTAAATGTCTTCTCTTTTTTCTTCTCGTTAATGTTTGTGGCTCCTAAAGGGGAACAAGGAGACTGAGAGAGCCTAGAATGTCTAATTAACATCCCTTCACTAATTTCTGCTGTCAGTGGTGAGCTGCACAGTCAATAGCAGACAGATAAGGGTGAGATATGCTCAGGGCTCTTCTGCTGCCCTGAGAGATGGTGCTGATGAGGAACTGTGCTCTGCTGTCTAGTTTCACTCCTTGCTGTTGTTTTGGAGGTGGTAGAATGTAACAAGGACACTGAAGTTCATGATACAATGTCTTTTAGATCAGAGATGTCCTTTGCTGTGTGCAAAACCAATTCACCTGCTTACCTTGTGATCCGGACACCTAATGGAGAAGGTCTCTTCTTGAAACGTGCAGCCTGGAAAAAGAAAAGAAAGGGAAGAACCAAAGGCATAAATTAGAAAATGCCATTGAAAACGCAATACAAGATCAGCTTGCCCTTTTGTTTCTGACTAGATCCATCTCCAGTGGTGTAACCACCACTTTCTATGATGGCAATTTCTGATGGAAAAGAGCAATGCATGATGGAGGGAATCTAGTCTCAGCCTCGGATGACACGCCACGGAGCATTAATGGACTATCTGGTGGATATTGTCTAGAGCAGACGATATCTGCCACTTCCAGTTGAGTGCTTGAATGGAATAAATAGTCTACTACTAATACAATTGTAATAGGTAAAGTAGATATCATCACGTTTGCCTACAGCGTAAGAGGTTAATTAGGTGTACTTCATAGAAAATTTATTCTGTCAGCGCCGTTGTCAGATTTACCTTCATCTAACCGTCGCAGAAAATCATAAAATGCATAATTGGTTGTTTTTACTTGTTGGTCAGAAACTTCCTGTCATGATATTATGAACATACTGGTTTGGGAGACGAAGGGTGTGTTCACACTTGGCATGTTTGGTAAGATTAAAATGAAACCTGGTGCGATTGCTCTGTTAGTGTGGTTCATTTGAATAAGTAACGCTGCCATCTGAACCCTGGTGCGCACCAAACAAGCAGACCGAGATCGCTGAAAAGATGAGTCTCTGTCTGCTTCCAAACAAACTCTGGTGCGGATGGACTGAAAAATTAATGCAATACGGACCAAAGAAAACAACTAAAGAAAAACAGGACATGATGTCACAAGATGCGACCCTAAAAAGGACAGAATGCTCAAGCACACCTGTTTTTTCTCGTCATAGTCGTGATGTTGCCCATCTCAGTTCGGTACAGGTATCAGAACCACGTCTCCTCGCAGCAGATCTTTATATGTGTGTGTGGGACGGAGGGATTCCTGCCGCTGTTTTGTCTCATTTACACATTTTATAAACTCTTGAGTTCTCAGCTGGTCAAAATACCATCATATGTACACATAGTGAGCACATTTAGCCCAGCACACAGCATTGTTTTGGATTTTCGGTAAGTCACGAAATATACGTAATAAAAGCCGACCAATCTGATTGTGAACATATCCCTATGTCTTTAGGTTTGGTATCTTTAGGTTCGGTGTAAAAATGCCTATGTGAACGCTAAGCGGACCAGGACTAAATGTTTTTAGTCCCAAGTGTAAACACACCTTCAAAGGACTAGTAATTATAGATACCCAAGTACATATAATTACTAGTGTACTAGTGGTCATTTGATTTTCTACTTAAAGATAAATGTATTTTTTTAAGAGATTTTTCGTATTTTTTGGTTCATGGGTAGAAACATTAGTTTATGCTTTAATATTTGTTTTGCATGTGTAGGCGGCCCTGAAACACCACTTTAGTCAACCCTCCCCGGTCTTCTGTACTATATGGTGTACGTGGCAACTGCTAACTCAATTCATTTTCAATAGGAGAGACGCGGCAGACGAGCCAAGCTTGTTCACGAGAATCCTTGTCATGTACTAGCGCCACTTACAAAAACTTTTAAGAAAAAAATCTATATTTTCACGGCTGATGAATGTTATTGACAAATCAGAGATGGCTTAATTTATACCCAATAAAACAGAATTTTGCTTTTATGTGATCTAAAACAACATGGAGGAAAGTAGGTCTAAGAAAAACCGCAAATGAAAAATAACTTCATTTGTGTTTCATAGGAAAAACCCAACCCAACATAGAATAACACACAATTAATAATAAAACTTTTCTTAAATTTTTTACTCTAATAATTGGTCTACTGCAGTGTCTTATGGCCCAATTATAGGTTGAACTTTGGAATTATGAACTGAAGCATAATCATATTAATGCCTACTATCGCTCTTCCAGATCATTTAAAGTCTTCTACATAGGATATAGTTAGGGAAAAGCCCAACTAGTAAAATGTGTATACGTTTATTTAAAAAAAAAAAAAACACTTTAACTAATGTAAGTACCTCATCATAAATGATATCCTCCGCTGAATCAAGCCACGCTTCGCATCTTGTTCTTCCTCTGAGGTAAATTTAAGGCTTATTCTCCACAGCGCGAATTATTCCAAAAACGATGAAAAGTAAGCTAGGTGATGGGGGCGCTTACATGTTCACATGGATGATTACCAAATGAATAGCTTGCTGCATATATTATAATCAGCTCAGACGGGAACAACTGTACCTCTCATTGGTTTTTATACCGATTACATAATCAGAAAATTTGAATCAAAATCTTGAATCAAACTTTCAATAGACATGTCTCACGTCTGTGAGGCAAGTATTCGCTGAGTTTCGGTTAATTTTTGTGTCGCGTTTCAGAAAGTTGTTCTGTACGGAGACAGAGATGGCAGAAAGTGCACTTTGTTTTCTTTTTTTGTACAAAATCATTATTGTGAGTGTATATTAATAAAAGTAGACTTATGTCTTACTCTTATCTGTATGACCAAAAATGACGGAGTATTTGATGTTTTTTTTTCCACCGCTGTTACCAGGAAACAATGCAAGAGATCATGCCGGCACCTCCGCCTACCCGAGAAGTGTGTTGTTGTGCTCTAAACAAGATGTAGCCTAGGCTATTGGCAACAAATATATGCCAAACAGTATGAAGAAACGTTGTTGTAACTAATTTGCAGAGCAGTATATCAGATGAACTCTTATTCTGCGTGATAGGAAAGGCAGTATACAAAAGACAGAATGAGTTGAAAGGGGGCATTTCAGGGCTGCCCACACATGCGAAATAAATATTAAAGTATAATCTCCTTTTTTTCCCATGAAAAAAATATGAAAATCTAGCTTAAATTTGATTATTATTAAGTAGAAAATCAAATGACCAGAAGGTACACGGAGCGACCTGCTTGCATACCCTGTTTTGTTTCTACAGAGCTTCATGTGGAGTGGAGGGTGGAGTCATTGGATGGACAGTAAATATTGTAGACAAACAAACAGCACATTTCAATATGTCAGAACTCTTACCCATCTCTTTGGCGCAGACATAATGGTACCTCTGTGTACAGCTCTTCCAGCTGCAGCAGATGGAAGCTCCTTCCCCTTGGCACCTGGAGCATTTCTGTGATGAGACAGAAGGCCTGAGGAGCTTCTCTCTAAATTATCGACTCTTTCCTTCACAGCCCCCTGAGCCACCACAAGTTGCAGATAATATAGTATAACTAATATAATGCTATGCCCACTAGACTCAAAGTATATTATTAGTATCATTATCATTATTATTATTTGGTTCTTTTTGAGTATTAATCATTGCAATGTTATATTACACTGTTTGGAATGGAACCTTAATATATTCCTTACTGTTTAATGTGTACTAATTTATGAAAATAGTATACTGTTTCAGTATACAGTAGTGTGCTACATCTCAGAAATACATTTGTTTTGAAATTTTGACATAATTATGTGTAAAAAAAGAAAAAAGGATTTTGTTGGTGTCTAGAAAAAAGTCACGATGATATCACAGTTGAGTTTGTTTCCAGTTGAATTGTGGTGGGATACAATGTGGTGTATATAGCTATTTCTGAGTATGCTATTCCAGACATGTTCTGAGATGTGCTCTTGTCTCTTTTTTTTTTTTAACAGTACAGGAAGTTATTAATGTAGGGTGTTTAATATAAATGAAACACTTACTGCATT
Source organism: Rutilus rutilus (assembly GCF_951802725.1). Lineage (NCBI taxonomy): Eukaryota > Metazoa > Chordata > Actinopteri > Cypriniformes > Leuciscidae > Rutilus > Rutilus rutilus. Next base: position 56,434,039 of record NC_140209.1, read on the forward strand.
TGCAGATTTCTGAACAGCCTCCTTCAGCCCAAAGAGTTTGCCTGCTACCAGGATTATGCCTGTGGTCCAGACAGCACAAGCTTCATGAGCCCAGTGCTCTTTCGCCTCAGCCTCCATCTGCAATCTCTGCAGAGCCATTCCACTGCCCTCCTCACCAGCAGGGGGAGAAGCTCCACTAAGTCTGCTCTGCAACTGCAGCAGTCTTTTGAATCTCATCCGCAAGGTGGGGCGGGTTCTTAACGGTTCCCTAATTGCCCTTTTCCCCCTCCTGGGATGCCAGCTGTGTCCTTCATTTGCACTATCTTGATAGGCGTCCTTCGCACATGCACTCTGTGAGTTGATCTGCTCTGCGATGCATCTGACCTCTGTCTCATTTGCACAGTTGCTATTTTGCCTAAAATCATTCCTGTGTGTTGAAGACAGCATTTTTCGTGGTATGCAGTCCTCAGGATAATAGGGGCCGCACAAGTCCCCAAGCTCTCTGTAATTTGCTGGCTTTCCACATAGGCAGCACGTTAGACACCTTTCAATTAGACTTTTGTTAACTAAGGGCCCCTGGAGCATTACTGAGGAGTTTGATACTGCCTTGGTAACAGTGACTAGATTTTTCAGTTTAGCTGCACACTTTTTTCTTGCCTGGCTGAGCATCTGTTCTTCCTCAGGCCTGTTGATGATGGTACAAAGAGATGCTAGCTCCAAAGGGCTGTCAATGTGTACATATGGTCTGAAAGAACATTTGCCATCTCCTAGTGCTGGATGCAAGTCTGATAATGTCCCCTTCACTGTTGGGGGGAGATCATTGCTGCATTTTGTCTTGATCTTAGGTCTCCTCACTACAACTTTGAGGACATTCAGAACCTTTTTTTTCTGGCCAGCCTTTTTTTTCTCCTTTACTTTGTCATCTTCTGTTTGACTTGAGAGTTCCTCCTGTTTCTTTTTGAGTGATGGCCGCCTGCCTCGTTTGGGTTTTATTTGTGGTAAGCAAAATTCTGTTGGTGGCTCCTCATACTGTGTCTGTTCACCTGTTTCTGGTAAAGAGAAGGAGGGTGGAGGTGGGGGTAATATATCAGTCTGGTTAGGCTCCTGTTTCTCAACAATGGGGATGCTTTCTTGTGGTTCAGTGCCTTTTCTTCTCCTCTTTCGTTGCTTCAGATGCATCTCGTGGTTGTTTTTAATGGCTCTCTGTTTGGCTAGTCTTGGTGTGTTGATAACTAGGCTCCCGGCCTCCAGGGCTACATCTGGTGCATCGCTGCTCTCTACAGTGGCCCAGGTTCTCCTCTTTTTCCTTGGAGTTTGAATTCCTGTGTTTTGGGTCTCTTGTGTACTTATTGTGCTTTCGCCCTCCATGTGAGTCAACTCAGGGACGTTCATTGTCTCCTTTGGCTCTGGTGCCTGTGGCACTGATTTTGATGTTGATTCATCTGGTACAATATCTGGTTGAATATTTAAAGGTTGCTTTTTGGACCCTGGGGATGTGATTTTCTGAACCATTGCCTCATATTTAAGTCCCCTGCCTTTCCGAGGAGGCAAATATTTGGTTTTAGTGGGACACTGAGGAGGTACAGAAGGCATGTCACTTATGTCATCGGTGGGAGGGTTATCAGCGGTTACAGTGGTGCTTACAGATTCTGCTTGCAAATGTTGTCCTCTCTTTCGCTTTCCCTTTGCAATACAGACTCCTGTGACTGTATCTGATGGGGGCTGCTGTGTCTTCACTTGACTCTCTTGCACACCTTTCTTCCTCTTTTTGGTGTCTGATGATGGTAAACTGTATTTTCTTTTGATGGAAACAATCTCTTCATTTGGTTGTTGAAGTGAATCTGTAGAGACATCCTTCTGTTTAGGTAATTCAAGATTTGAAGATTCGGTCTTACATGACTGATCCACAGTAACATTCTGTATTTGTGAGTGTAAGAGCATTGCTGAAGGTGTCTCATTTGATTTATCACTCTCTTGCTCCTTATCTTCAGTCAACTTTTCTTTTGTTTGTTTTCGTGATCTCAGCACCATGGACTTTTGATCTCTTGCTAAAGACTTTACACAACTGCTTTCTAGAGTGGACTCCAAAGTGGAACCCACAGTTTCATCCTTAGTGGTGTCCACCACACCAACAAGTGTGTCCATAGTTAATGCTGTGCTCACATCTTGCAAAATAAGTTCATGTGTTTCCTTGGTAAGGTCTTTTGTAATCTGAATATTTTCATCTCGTTTTATTGATTTTATCTTGGAGGTGATGCCTCTTGGTCTACCTGGACCTTTAGTTACTGACCCCTCAATTGGCTTTGACTCTGTGGTGGTTTGACTTGGCTTTGGAACAAGCATTTCTCCTGGTAAAGCCCCAGGCTTTGAGCCTTGTTTAGAACCAGATTTTGGACCAGGTTTAGGACCTGGCTTTACTCCAGGTTTTGGACCAGGCTTTGCATTTTCTGTGGACCCTGTGCATTTTAAACTTAGTTTGGGACCAGGTTTTATACTAGGCATAACTTCAGGTTTAGGACCTGGTTTTGGACCAGGTTTTGAAATTGATATTGGACTAGGCTTTGGACCAGGTTTTATATTTGATTTTGGACCAGCCTTTGGACCTGGTTTTGGACCTGGCTTTACACCTAGTTTTGAACCTGGTTTTGGACCAGGCTTTGGACCTGGTTTCCTTCTCTCTTGAGGGCAGACCTTTGGGCTACTTTGTGAACCGTAGGACCGAGTGCACATCCGCGATGGTAAACTCTCTGTCACAAGTTTCTGTGTTTGACTACTAATATTCTGGTGGGCAGTTTCCATCTGATCAGGAATAAGAGCGCTTTTGCTGGAGGGCATACTGGGATTTTGGGCAGAAGGTGGAGCACTGTCTCCTTCTACACTTAGCTGCCTTCTGATTCCTACACTTGAATGCATTGGTCTCCTCCTGCCCCGTGCATGTTTCTTACCGAACATTCTCGTATGTGCAGATGGGGCCAAAGGCTCTGGTTTGGCTGAGGGAGTCACTGCACTGGGACAACTTATCCCCGGTTCCATATCCTCATCCCCTTTCTTGGGAGAGGGTGGTGTGTCCGCCCAAGATGGTGCAGAGTGCAGTATTGACTTGCCTGGCAACTGAGGAGAGTCAGGCTCCAGTACCTTTGCATCACTACGATCAATGTGATGATCCCTTGCCTGAGCCAAAGGTGTTGTTTTCTCATTGAGAGCTGAGAAGCCACTCTTGGCAGTGTGAGGCTGAGGTGCAATGTCACATATGGTTGACCTCCTTTCACTGCCTCTGTGTGGTACATCCTGGTTAAAGCTTTCTGCAGGTTCTGTGTTGACTTGTGGCATGTTTCCCATCTCCTCAGATGTACTTGCTCTATTATTAATGACCTCCTCTGAGGTTGTCAGATTCTCCTTTTCATCTCTCACCTCAGTGGAATTATGGGAGAGGACAGACGGCTGCTCCTCAAGGGTGTCCACTGGTCCCTCAGTGCATGTGAGGCTATCTACTGAATTCTCACTCTTTGAATTTTCTTCTTTATCTGGCAAATACAGATTAGTGCCTGAATTGCTGGGTGATGTTTTCACAAGCATTTCAACAGTGGTCTGTGGCTCTGATTTGAAATGTTCTGATTTTATTTCTGTGTCTTCATTACATTTGTGATTAAGTTCAGAAAAACAGTCCATCTCTTCTGAGTTTCCTTTATCTAAACTGTATTTGTTTTGCAGACCTTGGTAAATATTTGTTTCTGTTTCGTATGAGTAACCTTCCTCTAATACTGCTTTATTTATTTTATGAAATATAGAAGGACTTTTCTCATCCTCCAACCACTTCTCTTGCTTTTCAGTGACCTCCCCTTTGCACTCGTGGTCTGCAGACATCTTTCTTTGTCCAATTTCCTCTTCATCAACCATCCTCTCAGTCCATGCTGTCTCCTCAAAGTTCTCCTTTAGAGTACTCTCTGAACGCTTTATGTCTGGTGGTGAATTACTCTCTTGTTTCATAGGACTTGGAGCTGTTACACTGATGGGAGACCTCTCATCTCTAATGCAACGGAGAGAGCTGTTGGGCTCCTCTCCAGTCAATACTCTCTGTACTCTGGGGTCACAGTTGAGATTATCTTCAGAGGCTACACTCTGGAGGCTTCGAACTGAGTCACCTGACCTAACTGATACATCATCAGCTGAGTTTAAGGAACAAGTGGACACTGTGTCAAGGCTGAGACGCGGGTGTGTCTGGGTGTGTGCTTGACCTTTGTCCTGACCAAAATAGTAATAGCTCCTGTCCATCTGGTCCTCAGTGCTGCTAGAGTATCCTCCCTCTTGTAGTTCTGATGTCATGGACCTGGGAATGCTATATGCATCAGATGGAGGAGGACCATGTTGGTTATCAGGACAAGATGACTCTTCCATACCCTTTAACTGACCTCTATAGTCTTCTCCCTTTTTTGGATGGTTTCGCTTGCTGGTCTTTTTGTTAGCCATAAGGGCCTCTGACAGCAGCAGCTGCTGAACATTGTTAGAGATGTTTTCAACCTGAGATGTCAGGGCATTGAGGCTCCACAAACTGGGGTTGGACAGGAGCTTTTCCGAGAATCGTTCTTTCATGGAGCCAGAATAGCTCTGGGACTGGTGGTTCACACTGGGTGATGAATGGGTATTAGGAGGCATCAACATATTTTGGTCTTGCAAACTTGTGGACGAGGAAGCTCCAGGATTAATGGGAGGTTGGCCATATTGGAATGAGTCAGGATTTGGCATTAAGGGGGATGGTGTAGAGTTATATGAGGGAGATCTTCCCACAGACCTTGCAGGTGAATGACTGGAACTTGGACTGCAGGTCTGGTAGTATTGTTCTGGTGACCTTACAGAAATGTCTGTAATGCAGTAGTTTTGCTGGGGCTGATTGTAGTGCTGGAATTTCTGAAGGTTCTCCTGTGTCCCAGACATTCCCTGCAGGGAGCCTTGTTCAAATCCAGATCTTGAGGGAGTTTGTTGATAACCATAATTATTCTGAGGCCTGTATCCACTCTGCTTTAGACTGCTGTGATTGCTGAGTTGTCTTCCGTACTGTGCATTAGTTGGTATACCATAGCCTTTGTAGCCATGTGGCATTGTATTACATTTCTCCATGTAAGATGATGAAGATGAAGAAGGGGGCTGCGAATGCTGAGGGAAATGGAGGTGGCCCTGTGGATACATTAAAGGAGATGGTGCTGGATTGGGTGGGAGGCCCTGTTGATGGGAACTTGTATAGGTTGTGGCAGAGGACTGGGAGGGGAGATGGCACTGACTTTGAGAGATAGCGAGCATGTTCTGCTCTAGGTACTGGGATGACCCACTGACCCCAGACTCCAGCCGTCCCACCATGTCCTGTTCAAATTGGGTCATCTGAGCTGACTCATCCCATTTTTGCTGCAAGTGACCTTCACTAATATACTGTGCTGTGTATCCAGGGCCCATGTGATTGCTGTAGCCAGCCTGCATGTGCTGGTTTGGAGTTTTGGCTCCTCTAAATGGTTTTTTAGTCTGAGTAGCACTGCTGCTGGTGTAGACGGGATAGGTCTGCTGTCCATAACAGTCCTTAGAACCTGCTCCCGCTGTTGACAACCCTGCAGCAGCTAGAGAGTGTGGCTCATAGCCCTGTCTGGACTGGCTGTGATGATGTCTATAACTCTCAAGGCGCGATAATTCTTGGGGTTCCTGCTGGTAGCAGTGCTGGTTGCCATGGAAACCACTCCGCTCTCTGAAGGACTGCATGACTCCGGCTAGGGGGCTCTTTGAAAAGAGAGAGAAAAGATAGAAAGACAGAGGCTGTGCTTAGTGGCTTTGTTTTCTTATCAGTGATCATTCTCTCATTCAATTAATTTGAATTTATTGCTGCATTTGTCCTAAAACAAATCATATTATAATGTACATATCATTCATAAAATCAAATCATATATCTCTCAATGAGCACTATAAAATTTTACTCTCCCTTACTGCAGCTGCAATCAATCATTATTGTATCATATTGAATCTAGGAATCTGAGCCTATCTATTCCACATTTTGGTGGTTTCATCTTCTGTGATAATATGTGCAGCTACATTATTATTATTATTATTATTATACATTTTCTCAAATACACGTGATGGTTTTAAAACATGTATTCACAAGGACCATGCATACAAACAAACAAACAAAGCATTTTATCATTGGCTCATTAAGTGTTTTATTAAAATAAATGATATTTAATATTGTGCATGTGCAATAAGAGGATTCTATTATTGGTGCTACTCAGAATTTGTTTTCGATATGTACTATTTCCGTATATCTTGCTCAGTAATTTGATACAGTTGGCAATGTGATATTCAGGTAATATTCTCTTCTCAGCAATGACTTCAAAGTTGCAAGTGTGTGTTTTGTAGGCATAGATGGAGGCTGTTCTATTTCTCCACTCCAGTGCTGTAGGCCTGTCGAGGGATGGCCGCCTAGTCCCATCAGACACACACATTATTCATCTCACTAGCGCACTGTCTGAAGTCATCAGGCCCAAGAGCAATGTGCCCCCCTCTTAGCACCCTCCAAAGAGGCCCCACCATCCACTACTGCTTCAGTTTTGCTTGTTTGCTGCTCTGCTTGTTTACACAGTGACCCAAATAAGACCACTTGGGATCTATGTTTTAAGCCTTTAAAAATGCAAACAGTATGTGTTGAATTGTACAAGCTGGTCAGAGTGAGCAAGTGACATGATGGATCTTGCTTCCCCTTTCACATATTAAGTTATCCCACATTAAATTTGTTGCAATACAAATACTTTTTTGTAGAATCATTGGCATTCAGATCATTCTGCTTGAACATATTGCATGACAGATCCACTGTGTGCAGCTGATTAAAGACTTGTGTGGGGCTATGTTGCTGACACAGCCAGAGATCTGTTGAGAGCGTGGTCTAAAAGGTACAGTAAGTTTTCTAGGTCTGCTGAGAGGGCAGAATTTGTCTCCTGGGGTACCAAATAATGACAAAGACACCCTTACTGTAGAACTTACCATGAGTGTACCAGCATGGACTGGCCCATATCCAGAATGAGTCAAAATCTACGGCAATGTGTTTCAAACTTACTTCCACAGTGCTACAAAGTAGGTGCGAATTGATGACGACTTTAAAAAGATGCATAGGTAAAAATTATATTCCTGTTACTTGATTTGTAGGTGTTATTTGTCGTCATTCTCCTCCATGTTGTATTTTTGAAGCTTGTTGAAGCAGAAAAAGAGACTGTGGAGGGGTATGTTTAAGCCAGCTGTGAGCTCAATGAGCTTCTACGTACTTTAAGGCAGAATTCCCCAAGAGACTTTTACTACAAAATTCACTACAAAATCATTCATTAACAGTAGTGACTGCATGTATAAATAGAGTGTTCTCTGTTCTATCTGCATGTGTGTTTACCTCAAATGCAGTCAATAAACTTTCTTTCTCTAGAGGCCTGTTTAACTCTCACTTTCAGATCGAGCGTTGGACAGTCATCTGACTCAATTATGCATTTACTATGGATTGTATAGGGAATGTGGAAATATCTAAAATACACAAATGTCTGGGTGAGATATATTGAATGGCTCATTTTAGCATTAAATCAAAGGCAACTTTGTCCAAAGTACATGTGAACTACAGTCACTTATGTTGAAGGCTCTATGAAGGCTGTAGACAGTGAGGCAGTATAGTTTGGAGCATAGTCAAGAGCTATATTAATACAAATTCCTTGTTTTAGAGATAAGGTGAAGAAATACTCTCACACTATTGGATTTGAGAAATAATAAACCAATAAACAAGCTCTCTGGCATTTTCTGAATCCTTCATAAAACAGCTTAGTTATAAGATTGAGGGGCACAATGCACAAGAAAGACAATTTGCACATAAGGAGCTTTCAACCAAAGCAAACATTAAGTCAGGAGAGAAGCTGCCAAGGAAGAAGGAAAGGAGGTTGGAGTGAAGGTCAGGGTAAGGGGTCAATTCAATTTCAGCGCAGTCCGTTAAGGACATGAACTGATCTTGAGGACCAAATTTAATCTGTTTCCTGCAAGACCCGCTCACAGATATGCAAGTTAGATGCGTTTGTTTAGTTAAAACGTGATTCACAACCTGAATCCAAACTGCATCACATGCAAATATTATGTTCTAGGGATAATTTAGGGTGAAACAATTCTTATACAAGAGTGTCGGTTTTTCAGAGATGGCTCATATTGCTTTGAATGGTTCACACTGGCCTGAAAGATGCTAATCAGATCGGAGGCTTTCAACTGGACTGTCTGTCTTGGCCAGGCGTGAAGTCTATCTCTCTGAGATGTCATTTTGATTGACATCACTGCGGCTTTTTACTGACCTTTGAAAGAACAGAACCATACCGAGAAACAGTAGTCTCCGGAAAATAAAGGGTTAAAGGCATTATTCGCAATGGACACCTGGAATGTCCAGATGTCCATGTATTTCAAAAGTTGTTGGTTTACTCACCAATTTACCTCCAAAACACGGCGTAAATAAGCATATCCATTACATTAAGCATATTATTACATTAATTACAAATGTATTTTCCAATTTAATTAAAATGTCCAATGTATAATTTTCGATAAAATTCCTTTGCTGTAAGCATTTCCATGTAAACCATATGGTACACTTTGGTGTTCTATTACTTTTTTGTTTGTTTTGAAAACTATGACAGCATCATAACATTAACACAGGATAAAAAAAGTCATAATCTCCTTAAAATGGTGATTTATGGCCTAAAAAAAGATAAAACTCCATACATGTATACACACACACACATACACACTAATTAATGACTAAAAATATGTATGTATGAAACATCTAATTTTTTATATACAATTTCTTTAATTAATGTGAAATGTAAGATTATTAGTAACCATTGGCATAGTTTTTATACATTTTAGTTTTTTTTTTTTCATATGTTTATTATAACATGAACTCACAAATCAGTTTTAAACTGTAGTTACACATTTTTAAAGAGTTTACTCTATACTCCATTTGTGTCAGTAGACAGTGAAAAAAAAAAAATATGACTGCTTATAAATCTTTTTTAGGATTACATAAAATCATCTCATGTGGCATTGTCCAACATAATTCAAATGCCTTTTTACTGACAGCCTCATCATTCGAAAATCATGAGTCATAATATCCACAATGTGATGATGCGTCTGGCTGCAGAAGCAGGCGATGCTTTTGAATGACTTGCACAGAGGACACAAATCCCCCAATTAGCTTAGAATTGCACTCAACACCTTTTTCCCCCAGAATACTCTTTGCCGCTTCTTCTATTACGGGGCTGCAGAGAGTGCCCTTTAAATGCTAAAACCTGCCACCGTTGGCATGACGACGCTAAGAGGAGTGAAAAAGCAAACCTGCCCTCCCTGCAGTGAGGTGCCTGGTGCCCATTTCATCTGTGCCAGCCGTGCCCAAGGCATCACACCTCAGGGGTCTGAAATGAGAGCTGTTCAGAGACGGTGCTGGGTAAGGCATAGTGAGAGCCCTCTCCCTGTGATCGATTTTTAGTCCGTGCATTAGGGTGTGTGATACTAAGCGAAAGACGTGTGGTGTGTGTGTGTGCGCAGGTAAATCAAGTCTAAAGCTCCTCTCCGAGAGCCCTAATGCCCGAATAAAACCTAAATAAGATTGAAGTGCATGTTTGCACCAGCACGATAGGCTTTAAGCTGCTTTGTGGCAGACTAAAGGAACACAAATGCCGACTGCTGATGACGCACAACATCTCTCAATTCTCAGATGCAGAGAACGACCGATACAGCTACTGCCGGTGTGTGCGCATATAACCAGGCACATAGTATCTTGGGAATTGCGACTCTACATTTTAAAAGAAAGAGCTGCTTTAAATTGGGTTGCGGGGCTGATTGATATTCTTCGTCAGGTCTGCGTGTGCATGAGAGGGCATTAGCAGAGCAGAGGGGTGAGATGCAGCAGATGTAGAGAGAGGGAGGTTTTGCGGCAGGTGAGACTCTAGTCTCCCAGTGCTGCGCTCCAGTGAAGCAACGCTCAGCTTTGATCTCAGCCTCTCTCTGCTGCAGCGCTCCGCTGTGGCCACGCTCTCGACACCCCAGCCCACACTCACGCTTGCTGCGTTTCGTTCTCCCAGTGCATTTTCCGTCCCGAAGATCGCTTACATTGATCTTTCAGACGGAATGAGAAGTCTCAAATGCTGGCGTGCCGAGGGATTATTTTCTTTGAAACAGACTTCATCAATAATGCTGGTACAAAGGCACAATGACATTACTGGCCTGAAATGCTATATGCCTTGCTGCGCTCAATAAGGGCACAGTCATTTATTTCTCCCTGTGAGGCACGCCACTTTGCGCTTGTTCCTGTTCTGTGCCTCTTCAGCTCGGCTAATTTATGATGCGAAGCGGTCGCAGTGTCACTCACGCTACCGATATCTCTTTCACACATCTTTTCTTTCTGTTTCATATCTCTGCACCACACCCCTGCTCAGTCCAATTTTGGCTCCACCTTAACTACAGATTAACCTTTCTACCCTGAAGCGGAGGACACGCTGGCTGTGACCTTGAGACGACGCTGTGTGTTGTTGCATTCAGGAGCTGCAGTGGTGACAAACAAAGGCCATGGTTCAAAACCAAGTAAGCTGCCTACCTAGACACATTTTGGGGCTTAGTGTTTCTATGATTCCCAAAAATGCTGTCTCGAAGGCTGCTACTTAGCTCAGCTCAGTACGTGGACATTTTGATGCCAAAATATTCGGCATGAGGCTATGATGCCCAAACACGTTGTTTGCATTGACAACTCACTACCTCTGCTGACCAGATATGCAAATTTTATGGCCGTTTAGGTATAGAGCTTTCTCTGGAACTATGAGATGAACATGATTTCACCAAGTACAACATGTACCTATATCAACATCTTTGTTGATCCTGGAACAACATTCCAATCAACCAATCACATTTTACCGTTTCTCAAGTTTAGGCTTGCAACCTGGGTTAGGTGCTTCAACATCAGTGTTATTCACCTATCATTTCCCTTTGGTTTTAGGGATATGTTATGGGTAGGGTTAGGTTTAGGGGTTGGGATAAGGTTAGAGCAAAATGTTGTTCCCGGATCAACGAAATCTGTTGATCCAGGAACATGCCTTACTTGGCAAAATAGCAGTGACCATGCCTATGATGTCCCCAAATGCAGAATTTACATTTGGTCCCCAAATATGCTGTTCAGGTTAGCAACTCACTAGATTTTGAGACAGAGTCCATGTTTCTCCACACACCTCAGCCCATTATGTGTTACTCCATCGCATTTTCCTTGGGGCAGCTTTCTACTCTTTTATTTCTATCAGCACACTGTTTACCTCCCTGCCATAATCGTCAGACAGGTGGTTTTAGTGGAAGGACATATCAGTCATGGTACTCTGTCTGAGCAAAAAAATCAGAACTTCTCTGAAGCTAGGCCACAAGATTTTGCCAATTTTAACTATTTTGCGTAGCATATCTTCATTTCAGCTCACACCCCTCGGAGAGAGAGCCGCTCTGCTCCAGCAATGACAGCTGACATGGACTCTCACTTGGCTCTGGCTCTAAGGTTGGTGTAAATGCAGGATGAGTGATAGAACTGGCTGGAATTCAAGGTTGCCACGTCGAGGATTGTGAAATAAAGGACATTATAAAACAATTAAAGGAGAAAAGAAGAAATGGGAACAAATTGAAGTATACGTGACAAAGTTTGGGGGGTAGCAGAGGTGTGTATGCTGGGGTCCTTTTTATTTTGTTACTGAGCCTCGGGCAATTCTTGGAAGGTGCCCTTGATGTTCCCGGTCTATTCATTCTCCATGTATGTCATCTCAACTCTCTGCCTTATCAACCACCATCCTGTTACCTGAGGAATGAGCAGGGGAATTTTCTAGCTCTGAAAGTCCAGATGGGCTGACACTAAAAGCCTCTCATTCAGCAATCCACTGACAGTATGGATGAAATCAGAGCAGGGTGAAGGGATAGACTGCAGGCAAAGTGGGAATGAGATAGAAGACGAGGAAGGGAGGAAGGGATGGATGGTTGAATATGGAATGGAGATCATTATTGCCAGCCAGTTTTGTCATTGATTTCCCTCCCCCTCTTTTCTTTTTGGCATCCTCATCTAGTGGAATCAAATTGACTCTGGGACGAGGCTCACAATGTCTTATAGAATCCTGTTTGGGATCTATTGTTTGGCTTCTTTTAGACCCTAATGCTGACCGCCTCCACACGCCTCTGTGTTTACTTCCTTCCGAACGCAAATGCACACATCCACGCAACAACATGCTCTTTGACAGAGCGCACAAGCCGTTCTATCCTGCCGAGCCTGGGGTGGGTGGTGGAGGAGAGGATTTGCTCTTTGAAAAGTGTCCACAGATTCGATTGCTCTGTCAGAAATGCTTTCTCTGATGCTCAGAGAGTCCATGGCTTTGCGAATGAGGTCTAAGACAAAGGGACGTGCTGGCTTTGGCATATTTATTTCACACTCTTTTTAATTCTCTTGTTTTCCTTTTCTCTTGCAGTCTCTGTCTGCCCAAACCTTCTGCGCCGCTGTCTGCTAGGGGTGTGTGGTGGGGGAGTGTGGACAGGGATGGGTGAGTGAAAATGTGCCGGTGGATCTCAGCCAAGCCAGCAGAGGGCTGGGGGAGACGGGATTCTTTGTTCTTTGTTGATGAAAAGCGCCATTGGATCTCATCTACCTCAGCCTGACATCAGGGCACTTCACAAGCAGCCAGTTCACCATGATTATATTAAACCCAGGCCCAAATTACTCCAGTCGCCCTAATTAAACTTTAATTCCCAATACCACACAAATTACCTGCAACGTAATTGAGCGAATCGCCACGGTTTAAAGAGGGCTGTGTTTTTCGACTGCGAGATAAAGGGCCTGGATACAGGGATAGACTGAAGGTCATGTCCTCCTGCTGGGAAAATGTCTCTTTCTCTCTCTCCTTTTTTGAGTGGATAGAGGACAGTGGTGTCCGTGCTGCTTGGAAAATGGAGCAGTCAGCTGTGGCTCCTGTCTGACTCAATGTGCCCTGCACCTGGGTGAAGTCTACACAATAGCACTCCAGTTCTCTGTCTCTCATCTGCCTGTCTCATTCTGTCGCCCTCTATACCCTTTTAACGCAGTCCTTGTGCTAGTATTCTCTCTCTTTCTCCAACAGATCTCATAAACATCTTCAAATTTCTGTATTAAGAAATATAAATGATGTCATTGATTCGACATTAGGACAGCAGGGGCCGGTTGCACCAGCTGTGTGTAAGTTACAACTTAGCCTAGTTTTGACGAAATTATAAAAAAAAAAAAAAAAACGTACGCACTACTAAATATTTTTGCTTTGCACCATTAAACTTAGTTGAAGCGTAACTCTTTGTATGAACTAAATATTTATGGAAGCCTCTGATCAGGAGTAACGGTTGGAATAAAATAGCAGACAGACTGAACTGCATCAATAATCTCTTCTTTTACCTGACAGAATTCTTTAGACACACTGTATATGATAATGCTGACATTTACACTTGCAGAACATTGTGTGAAAAGATTACTTTGTCAGCGGCTCCTCAACATGAACCCGTCCTAAACAGCGCGCCGCTGTGTGCATCTGTCCCATCGGTCCGTGTTGTGCATGCCAAATAAAATCAGTCATAATCAATAAATGTAATTTCTTATGTTTTTTGTATTTATTTATCCTTATTCATTTAGTTTCAAATACAGTTTCTGAATGTTATTTACATATAAAAACCCGTATGTTATCCATGATTAAGAATCGTATTTAAAAGGAAACCGTTAAACCGTTTTTACCGTTAGTAACGTGAGGCAAAAGAAGTTAGAATGAAGGATAAACTGAAATTCACAGCATTTCAACACAACTTCTGCTCACGTATTTGAAGGCTGCTATTGGATAATTGAGGGTAAACGTCATATTATGTGACTACGCATTACTTTACGGAGAGCTTACGACCTACTAGCTACATTCTGCCTTAAGAACAAATGGTGCAACGGAATAAAGTACAGAGTTAGTTACAAACTGGCTAGTAGTTACTCAGCCTCTAGTGTGGACTTTACGTTCCATCTTAAGAAAGAACTTACGAACGGCTGGTGCAACCCTACCTTGGTGTGTAAAACCTCCCTCAAGCATTTCAAGACCCGTTCAAAGAGTGAGCCTTGCTTGTTTTTTTCCCCCTTACATCATCACAAAAAAGTGTTTTCTCAGATTTGAGCTTTGAAAGAAAAACAGATTAATATAACATGAAAAAAGACACATCAAGAGTTTGTGAGCATAACTTGCTTTGTTGTTTGAGATATTTTACAAAGACCTGCAACAGTGCCCCTTGTGGCAATGCTGAGAATGCAATGGCTACTTGCATTTTAGAAATTGTGCTCTGACGCATTCTGCAATTCCTATAAAGTGTGAAATCGAATTTGCGTATTTGCGTGAAGTTTGTTTCAGGCCTTAGTCTAGCTGCTTTGGAGATTCCACTGTAATTTTTGTCAACTCTACCAAATACCAATACTATGAGGGTTTGTGGCTGAGATGAAGTGTGTTTGTATGCTTGTTTGTGTTCAGGGGAGGATTGTGTGCTTGTGTGTAGTAGTTTGTTCTAGGGCTATCTCTGCACATACATGTATTCTAGGTGATAAATGTGTGTGTGGTGCATGACAGGTTGTTTTAGGATATTAACTCAGCGGCTCAGTGTAGGCTTACTGGCTCCTGACTCACTGCTGTTTGGGTGTTTTAACCAGTCGATCATCACAGCTGAATCTCCTTGGAGAAGTACCATCAATCTGAAGGTATTTTTACCCCAAGCAACAATCAGTAACTGTCTTCACATTATTATGTATGCGTGACTTTCATGATGCACATCTTGGTGCCTTGAATGGTTACAGGAATGATCATTTTTGACATCATTTACTCTCAGTTCATTCAAAACCAAGTGCGACATTCTTTTGCCCATGGAACAAAAACGAGACAGGTTAGAAAAGAAAGCCCAAAAGGAGGGTGAAAATGTTCACGTTGCTCTTCTCCATAAAACAAAGGCATTGCATGACTAGGGACCATGAAACTCTTCCCAAGCCATTTAACACCTTAACATGTGGGAAAGTGGGAAAAATGTATTTGTTATAACTGATAACCATTCGCTTTCCTGCATATTCAAACATGGCACGTTCCGTTATTGTATGCTTTCATTGGAAAAGAGCAGCGTGAACATTCTTCAAATGATCTCAAGTCTTACAGGTTTGAAATGACATGAAGGTGCGTAAATGATGACAGAATTTCCATTTTTTGGGGTGGTGAACTAGGCTTTTAATTCACAACAAAAACATGTGTATTCAGATCAAGTAGTCCATGCAAATCTGGTCTTGTGAATACAGCTCAGATGAAGGTCTCTTAACGGCATTGGCATTCGCCTGTGTTGGGCGCTTTGACACGGCGCCACGCAAGAGTCATGTCTACACACACATTCTCTGACAGCTTAGAGCTTTGAGGCAGGAGAACACACTCTCTCCCTCACAAGATCCCCATCCTCACATATGCGAGAGAGAGAGAGAGAGAGAGAGAGGTAGAGGTGGTGGGTGGGGGGAGTTGTGGCTCTGAAGCGTGAAAGCAAATGATGCCGTCGGCCAGCTAAGTCTCTCACCAGAAGGCGCAAACAGCCGTGCCTGAGAAAGCAGCTTAACATCACACGCAGGAAGTTCAGGGCCACGGTGCGACAATGGTGCCGCTGTAGGGCGTGGAGCAGATGCAGATGCCAGCAACTAATGCAAAGACTGGCAGAAGCTACGCCGATCATCGCCGGTGCGACGAGGTGAGCGGCGTGGCGCCGACTGCGGAACTGCAGCAGGGTTTCCATTCACCCGTGGATTCAGGTGCACTCCGCCGTGTGCGTCATGAATAACTGATTGGAAGCTGGAGGCACAGCAGGTTTGAAAGCCCCCTTTCCTCGCCTGCCTGTCCCATTTGCATAGGATGCTTGATTTGCATACATATGAGGTGAAAGAAAGGACTTGTGTGCGAGAGATATGCATTCCTCCATTGAGAATAGACCGGAAAAGAGAGAAGCCTTTTCATCGATTGTCATAGGTGCCTCCTCTCTCTGTCTATCTCACTGACCATAGCTAACACCTCAGAGAGCTCAGATGAGACCTCCATTAAAATTCTCTCTTTCTCGGTCCTGTCTGCATGAAAGAAAGGTGGTGACAGTGAAGGGAGAGAGGGAGCGGCGGGCTGACAGCATGCATGTGTGCGTGGGTGTGCGTGCTCCAGCTGCCTATCCGCTGCAATCCCTCAGTTCAAACGCATTGATTCGCTCTGAAGCCTCAAGTCCCCCCTACAGACACGGGCCGCGGCCACAATACCTACAGCATGGATGCGTCCCCTCCCCCAGCTCAGACATAGACATGGTCTACACGAAAAGCCATGGACATAAACACAGCACCCTTAAAATCACACGTAAATGTGCTTGATATATTGTGCACAATTTTGATTTGATTCAGATGAAAATGACGCCATAAGGCATGAGAGGGAGTGCGATATTGTGAATAGTCACAACTAAAGAGTGTAGTTAGGCACAACCAAGGCTTTAATTTGTGCCAGAACAAATCAGATACATGTTTTAGTGGATCCCCACCCTCATATGACCTCATAAATTGATGCTAAGACCTGTTCTGTGTTAATATAACATCTCCTTAAACATGTAAATCAAAAGGCAACGATGCAGTCGGCATGAAATGGAAATTCACCCATCTTCAGTATTTTCTAAATGCATTATATTGATCACATTGTGGCCGATTCATCCATGAATGTTTATTTTTTGTTTGTTTTTTGCATTTTGTAATTTCATAAAAAAAAAAAAAAATCATCAGTAAACCGGCAGACTTCTCTGTTGGAATGGATGTCGGACTTGACTGAACCAAGACCTTCCCATACTTTTTTTTTTTCCTTTCGATAATCCACTGCATATCGTATGTACGTCACAGTACGAAGAAAAGATCTGTCGCAACTTCCGTTACATCGCGACTTGTGCACAATGTGCCATCATACGTGTTGTCTGTTTCACATCTTGGCATTTATGCATACGAACGCTGTTTGTTGAGTATGTCTTCAGAGTATTGTGTATATAAATCATCAGAGGAGAAAATAATGATCCTTGCTTGCAGAATAATCTTATTTGCATATTCATTTACGCTAATGCAAGTTATTAGGACACTCACTACCAGGCACGGCGCCAGGATTCCAGTTTTGGATGGGCCAGACCAATTGTGGGTGGGCCTTAAATTAAAAACGTTAAAAAAAATAAATAAAAAAACGTTATCCAATCACTGCTTGGATATATATATACTGCAAAAATATTGACTAATATAGCCTACTGTTATATTTATCTGTGCGTATACATAATATAGATTTTAATAGCTTGATGCTCTTTAAATATTTTGTTGCATTGTTAAAAGTTTCGGTGCATAAGACAGACCTATCCGCGATCGCTCTCCATGGTTCTGACCAAAGAAGAGCGCTTTGGAATCTCCATTACGCATCATACTGGGCTGCATTTTCCGATAACATTGTCTCATAGCGCGCTACGAAGACTATTAAGGTATAACTTAACTAAAGGTATACTACCACTAAAGGTATATCATTGCTAGGCGTCTTCAGGGCTATCATCCACTCGCGAGGCAGAGGCGCTGGCGCCCTCCTAGCAACAGCGCTGTTTTTGGTAAAAAATGATTTTGACGACTTCATTAAGTTTTGTTTTATAGAAAACTCTTTTTAAAAGATTTTCGTTTTGTATAAATTGTATCTTAATTTTGATAAATGTTTTATCAATCAATTTTCCGTATTTAATAAATAAGAAGCATATACAGCAGACAATGTAATAAGGCGCGGCACGATCACTTGCATTGCACGTGAACTGGAGGGCGCCGAAACTCAGCTTGTGCCTCACAGATTTGAGAAATATGTGTTATCTATTACAGAAAGCTTGAAATGTCTACTTTTAAACGAAAATATTCAAACCAAAATAAATAGGCTACTCTCTGATTATGTAGCCCGCCCCAATCCATATGAAATGTGCATTTCTCTCTGGCGTTCATGGAGAGTCCGCATTGTCAACTTCATCTTTGCAGCGACACAGAAAACACCAGTTTATTACTAAACAATTAAATGTCTCCTTGCTAATTTAGACACATTCATAATCATTACTTTAACCGGTTCTTTGTGGCAAGCTTTATGTGTGCGGTCATAACGCTTATTATCCTGTAGGATAGCCTAAGTAATTAAATTAATATAAAGGGGCGATTTGTCCACGAATGGCTTAAATTAACAACTACTAGTCGACTAGAAAAAAAAAAAATAGTCGGAGGCAGCCCTTATTCC
Organism: Rutilus rutilus; assembly: GCF_951802725.1. NCBI lineage: Eukaryota > Metazoa > Chordata > Actinopteri > Cypriniformes > Leuciscidae > Rutilus > Rutilus rutilus. The sequence goes on from NC_140209.1 coordinate 56,452,389, forward strand.
ACATATTTTCGAACCAGCAGGCCATGCTACGGAATGAGTGAGCGGAGCGGAATATTCAGAAATGCGCTCTCCACTCAAGAGCTCTGATCGGAACAAACCCGAACCTCACTGTCTGCTGAACTTGCGCAGAAACATCCAAATAGACATAGCCAGCTTTTTTTAATTGTTTTTAAAACTAAACATTTAGACTATTTTAGTACAAATTATGAGCTTATGGACGATTTTTTATAATTCTTGACAAAATTTGAATATATTACGTTTTTTTTTTTTTTTTTTTTGGGTGGGCCTGTTGAAAAGTGGGTGGGCCCAGGCCCGTCAGGCCCACCCATGACGCCGTGCCTGCTCACTACTACTGTGGCAATGCAATCAATGCACCTGCTATACTCAATCTAACCAACAAGCGGGCGTTGCAATGCAGGAAAACTTGACAAAGCTGTGTACACCGCACTGCCAGTTCAGCTCCAGTTCTATCAGCTCTGTTGATTACAGTGGGATAGGTGGGTGTATTAGGATGCTTGCTTGTAGTGTTGATTAGAAATAAACGCACTCCCTCATCTCCCAACCCCACCTGCCGGATTTATCACCTACTCAAAACTGCTTGATCTGTTAACCAGTCCTTGTTCTGGTTCCAGTATTTACAAATTAAGCACTGAATGCACAATACAGTACAGTCTTGAGTGCCATTTAATAAAGTTCCATATAGTAAAGTGCTATATAATAAAGACATATAGCTTAGTAAATTATAACAGTGAAAGGTTCTCTTGCATTATTAACTGTTACTATATCATATATTTTAGCATGTCTAAAATGACCAATCAGAAGCCATGACTGGAACTGTCCATTTTATAAATTAGTGATAATGTAAAATCATGTACTGGTAATTATCAAATAATAATCCCCAACAGGGTTATCAGGACCTCCGACGCACGTGAAGCTGAAGGTAGCTAACATAATAAGCCACAGTTTGTTCAGATGTTACCCTGCATCCAAATATGCCCACTTTATACCTGGTGATGAACAGAACGTGAAAGTAGTATGTCCGAATTTGCAGTTTTCATAAAACAGTAGATGAAATGTAACTGGATAACCTACTACTTACACAGAGATTCTGAGGTGCACATCATCTGATGGCCACTTTACTATCCCATGAGGCCACGGGATTGGAGTTGTTAATGGCGGCGAAGCAACACAATGGAACTGACGCCGTAGGTCACACGACAATCAAAACATGGTGGATATAGTACACGCATGTCCTGATTTCATTCATACTACACACATTCATACTATATAAAACTATCATGCAGTTCATTACTCGTCAAATGTAGTACCTAATCAGACAATATGCGATTTCGGACGCACATTTTTGTGTTTCTTACCGGTTTTTCTTCTGATAAGCTGTTTTCATGTTCTTAAAAATGAAAATGTTTTATGGATACCATATTAGTATTGAAGAATAAACCGTCATTGGCATGTGCTAGTGTTGAACAAATAGAGCAAGATGAATCGTACTTTGGCAATTGTGGTTTTGATGTGCACTGAAAAAAGAGGAGGAAGCGAAAGAGGAGAATATGACGCAGCCATGGCTAGGGAAAAGAGTCCAACTTGCCATGCCAATTTTGCAAATGGAGCTTGAGGTAATAGTTTTAAGTTTTATGTTGCATTTTTATTGGCTAGTCAGTAGACGTAGGTCGTAGCAGCAAACACACTGTGAGATGATCATGCAGGCAATCTTTGGTCGCAAGACCGTGACAACGGCCGTCTTTGAACCGCTCTCACTGTACGATGTAGGACCATCGTTTAGGAGCCACGACCACAGAAATCGCCATGAATGGTCATCTTTCGTCTGGGACAGCCCAAAATAGTACAATGTGTAATGGGCAGAAGATAAAAAAGAAAGTATAAAAAACTCAATGCTGTAGGTTCTAGAAACAGCAAAAGTCTGTGAGTTTGATTTCCAGGAGCGCACACAATAATAAACTATATACGCTGAATGAAATGTAATATCATAAATAATATGCAAATGTAGATATGTGTGACACATGAACTTGTGCCTGTGAGGTCAGTAGCTCTGAGAGTTTTATATGTGTGTGTTCACTCCATCAGGCAAACAGGGGCTCACACTTTGTCTGCGAGTGGCTTTCTCTCTTTTTTCTCGGTCTCTCTCTGTCTCTCTCTCTCAGCCCTCAAGCTCATTGATTTTCTTCCTTACCTCCAGCCTGCCTGTATTAGCCCATCCCATCAGCGCCAAATCACTCCTCATCTGCGCTGGCACAGTTTGTGCAATTAGTCGCCCGTCATCGTGGGGATGAACCAAGGAAGCGTGTAATACTGATGCCTCTCTGGCTCCACAACGTCACCGCCCGGGCGCAGAGGCTGGAGCTGGTGCCAAGCTTGCCCACTTTAGCTCGGCTGCTACATCATGTGGCATCTGCAGTGAATCGCCCACCTGGCATGAAGACGCCACAAGCTGACCGTTGTGCCGGACGCTTTTAAACGGTCTGTGAGGTGAGGTGGTAACTCGGCTGACAACTAACTACCTCGGAGAGGCTGATGGACGTTTGTTTGAGAGTTTTGGAGAGGTTATAAAACAGAGTATGTGATGCCAAGATCAGAGGGTAAGGAGAAAGAGTATAGAAAATGATAAAGAAGCAATTCACCAAAATATGTAAATTCGGCCACACTTTAGATTAGGGTACAACTCTCACTATTAACTATGACTTTTGCCTCAATAAACTCTTAATTACTGCTTATTAATAGTTAGTAAGGTAGATATTAAGTTTAGGTATTGGATAGGATTAAGGGATTAGTCATTTAGTCATTATATAGTCATTAGTATGTGCTTTGTAAGTACTTATAAACAGCCAATATCCTAGTAACATGCATGCTAATAAACAACTAGTTAAATGGGTCCTATTATGCCCTTTTACGAAGTCATGATTTTGTTTTTGGGGTGTACTAGAACATGTTCTCATGCTTGATTGTTCAAAAAACAATATTTTTCACACATTTTACATTTTTACAGCTCCTCTCTCCCCAGTCTGGCTTGAACACTGCGATTTCAATGAAGCCCCTCCTTCCGAAATACAAAATGTGCTGTGATTGGTTAGCTGGCCCAGTGTGTTGTGATTGGCAGCTCTTAGCATGTGTTCAGGAAATGTCCATAACTGTGAGTTCTTCTCTAGTGTAAATATTAATGATGGGTTCAATTTCAAACCAATGCGAGCCCGATTCAGACCCTGACAATGTTATCGAACAAGAGGATCGTGCAGAACGGATTTCATGCACAGATTTTGCAAGCACGGACTTCACAGGAAGTTTCAGAGTGGTATGTTTTTTTGTAATTTTATTATACATTATAGATACGATGTTATCCACCACGTGTTGGAAAACTAAGGTGATACAAACAGTAATCAATCACAAAACGATGGTTAATTTTCCAAAGGGGCGGTGAACCGTCTTACAAAAGCAAGAGCTTACAAAAGCAACAGAAAACAAGCTGTTCTCCATAAAATGTGCATGTTATAATGTTCAGGAACAGTGTTTAAAATCTATTTTAACCACTCTAAGTTCATCAGCCTTCAAACAAATGAGTTTTGGAAATGTTGTGGAAAAAAACAGTGCCTCTTTGACATAGCGACAACACTTTCTTCTCTAATGCAGCTCAGCCAGGCCTCGTCCCATTTTTTTGCGTATTCCATGGGCGGGGATTATTTAAATGAGGAACATTATGATTTCACAAGATCCGGAAAAATTGCGTTGTAGTCCAAACGGGCCGTTCGTTGTAGTTCTTGGAAAGTGGATTCTGTTAAATAAAATATCTCCCTTTGGAGTGGACTTTGAGCTTTGTAACCTTGCAGATCTTTTTTTTTTTTTTATGCTCAAACAGCAACATTACACACCAACTAAAGTTAAAAAGTGAAAAAGCATAAAAGGACCCCTTTAATAGTGAGAATTGGACCCTAAACTAAAGTGTTACCAGTGAATTCTCTAATATCTTGGCGGCGTTTTCCATCAAATAAAAGCTGATTGAGGCCGTCTGTAAAGCTCCAAGAAACAGTATCATAGAAGTGTTTATAAGGCTATGTGACTGCATTTCAAGTGTTCTTAAGAAAAGATTGAAAATAAAGGTGATCACTGAACATTTTACCCTCTTCGGAACTCTGAAGACTTTAAAAGTTGTATGAACTACAGAAATGCTGTGTTGATGCCAATTTTACTAGTGTGTGTGTGTGTGCGTGTGTGAGAGGGGGTAAAGTACGGAATGATGTGTGTAAGTGTGTGTGTGAGTGAGGGGGTACAGTACGGAATGATGTGTGTAAGTGTGTGTGTGAGAGAGGGTACAATACGGAAGGGTGTGTGTGTGTGTGTGTGTGTGTGAGTGTGTGTGTGAGTGAGGGGGTACAGTATGGAATGATGTGTCTGTGTGTGAGTGTGTGTCTGTGTATGAGTGTGTGTGAGAGAGGGTACAATACGGAAGGATGTGTGTGTGTGTGTGTGTGGGTACAGTATGGAATGATGTGTCTGTGTGTGTGTGTGTGTGAGAATTAGGGCAGCGGTGAAGAGCTGGGCCACAGCAGGACAGCTCTGTTGTTCCTGAGGGAGGACCTGCCGTGCAGCAAGCCGGTTATTTTTAGGAGGGTGACTCTGACGCTAACCTCACAGGTACTTGTCTAAAAAAAAAAAAACTGGGGGCACAGAAGGAAACAGAAGGGCATTTCTTTTGGCTGTTTTAGGCCTACGAACCGGTACTTTCCTGCCATTATATAAAAATACAGTCTTATTTTGCAGCACATAGTACCACACTACTTACTGAAATCCAGGATAAACAGCGAGAGAGCTCATACATAAAACATTTAAATCAAAGGCATTCTCCTTCCCATCCGTGGCAAAATGGAATTCTTTCATCTCATCATGATTATCTCTCTGCGATGCGTCTTTTGAAAGCACCAGAGGATCTAGACGTGCAGAAAAGTGTGTGTTTGTGCTTGGTCAACCCTGTGACTCCTTACACACTCCGACATCTGACATCTATCGCCTCCAGACAGATGCGCGGCCCCGCGCTCAGAGACTGCGGTCACTTCACATCCTCCTTTTATACGCCGCTTATTTTGGGCTGCGTGCGTCAGCGCTCGCGTGCGCGCACGCTCGGTGGCTGAAGCTGAATACCACACGGTGTTGACAGAGCACGTCTTGGCACACAGGAGCTCGTCGCCCTCGTTATCTTTTAATTCGAGCTATTTTGATCTTCCGCGGAAACGCGGCGCTTGAATGCAGGTGAAAGCGCCGCATATTGACGTGTTTCGCTGATTTTGTGTGCTTTAATCGCTCCCTCTAGCTGAGCGCTCACATCTGCTCGAGATCGCCTGCCCCCGCGCCGAGCGGCTTGAGCGCGCACACTGGCCAGAGATAAACAAGCGCGCTCGCATCTCTGGGGAGGTAACCATGGCAACCGGCGAGCTCATTTTGAGCTGCCTGTCCTAGAGGCAATACAATAACAGGTTTCAAGGCCAATGTCACTGATTTATTTATTTATTTATTTCATTTTTTTTTTTTTTTTTTTTTTCAAAGGGAAAGCATATTGCAAACCAAACAAATTGTCGCCAATTGATAAAATTGATGTCACGGACAAAACTTACTAAACAAAACGGTAAACATTTTAGTCTCAACGGTGGCAGCTAGCCATGACTGCCCACTCCTACAGACCTACTGAGTGCTTTATGGCTTAATATGTCCAGACCTGAACATCACTACCACATCCCAAACTGCCTCTAATTCTCTCCTGCCACGCTCTCGCCTCGAAAATGGAGGCAGTTTTGATCGGGTGCACAAAAGCAAAAGAGCTGTCAGTATGACGCCTCGACCTACCTTCTAATGGACATGAAGACATTAGAGAGCACTCAAGAACAGAACAGAGACGGGAAAGAGCTATAACACTACAAAAATCATTGTTTTAATCAGTAGTTCTGGCTCAGTTCCCATGTACAGAACTGCAAACTCACAAAGAGTTTGAAAAGAGGTGAAAAAGGTGACGTTTACAAAATAATTAGTTGTAGGGGGGTCTGGGCCCTGCTGATTTTTTTTTTTTTTTTTTTAAGTTGCCCTGTAGTCAATTATTTTATCCTTTAAATCATCTTTGATCACCAAAATGACATATTTAAATGTTTTTCATGCCTTAAAATAGCTTGAATGTAACTCTAAACCCTTGCCTCATTTAGTATATGCGGTCCTATGAATATGCAAATGAGCTCCGCCTCCGCTCACTCACACCAGCTAAGAGATCAACTCGTTGACGATCACACGTTGATCTGATTGGTTACAAGGTAGTTTGAGACGTCAGAAACACCAGCGATTTCAAACCGTGTTTTTGAGACTGTCTTTGATTCACTGCAGTTTAAGGAGAAAATACTCAGCAATAATTAAAAACACCACAAAGACATATAAACAACATTAAAAGCTTGGTTTTCACCACAGGGGGACTTTAAAACCAATCTAGGCTGGTTGGCTGGTCTTAGCTGGTTTAAGCTAGAAGTAGCTGGTTTTAGCTGGTCTCCCTAAAAGTGTCCCAAAACCGCCCTAAAACCAGCCAACCAGCTTAGGCTAGTTTTAGCAGGTTGCATATTTGACTTTTTTTTATTCAAAACGCTGAAAAGCGACCAGTTTGCAGGTGTGCAGTAAAATTTTTGAAACAAGACTTGTTCTCATTGAATATATTTTGAATTAAGTTTATTTTCTCTATCTGGATCAACCTGACCACAATCAAAGTAAAAACCCCCTGCTGAATAAAACTATAGCCTACGGTGGTTTGCTAGCTGGTTTAGTTCACCGTTTAGTTCACTCCCAGTAAGGGGTTTGTAGGGTCTGCCTGGAAAGATTTAGATTTTGCTTTGCTAAACCTATTCAACAGACAACATTAGATGTTAAAACTGTTCAAAAATACAGCGTAAGAAAATGATTTGTATGCTGTGCGCAAGGACAAAGGAGGTGAGAGGGGAGCGAGACCACTGAGATGAGAGGAAACTCGACAGAGGGAGGGAGAAGCGATTGGACATTCAGCGCTGGTGCCGTAGCGCTTGCAATCCTTATCAATGCATCTGTCCATCCATCCAAGCCGCACAGCCTCATCTCCCCTGTGATCTCTCTCTCTCTCTCTCCGTGTAATATCTGAAAGAGGGGAAGGAGGGGTGAACAGCAATAAAGCAGACAGCAGCCGCAGCTCTGAGGCAGGCTGGATCAGGCATAAGTCAATAAGCTGGCACATTGCTCTTATGACTTAGGATATATTTTCAACCTCCTCTGCGAGCCCGGTGGCAAGGCTTGCCTCGTTAATATTATTAATATTTTTAATTATTAGCCAGCGATTCTTCCACCAATCAGATTTCCACAGGAGAGAGTTGCGAGTCTCAAAAGGTCGATATGGAGGTCACAGCGCATGTGCAACTTTGTGCATTTGATGCAGATTCAGATAGTGAAAAATAAATATAGCAAAATGTATTTGAAATACATGTATTTTATGCTACATATTTATATACTTAATCCAAATACCCTGCAATTGTATTTTTGGTATACTAAATTGATGTACTAAAGTCTTTAGTTGCACTTTAGTTATCCGGAAGTAGTGCTGAGGTCAAATTAAAGATATACTGAAGTATTGATTATGCTAAAGTGGAACTACTGCTAGTATACTTCAAGTACACTTCAATATCTAGCATTTAAAGACTGATATTATACAGATATCATCCTTACTAATATTGATTTTAGGCTTAATATTAAGAAAATGTGCATTGTGCAATAAAGAAGTACTCCAAATAAAGTTTCATTATAATTTTTATATCAGTAAGTCTCAAGCGATATGTCAGTAAGTATGTAAATGGATTTGTAGTATACTTAGTATGAAATAAATGTATTTTAATTACATGTTGGTATACTTTTTTTTTTTTTGTAGGGTATGCATGCTAATTTGCTTTGTGCGCAACAACAACACTGCATAAAAAACAACTTAAAATAAAACCTTGTGAAAACGAAGTACACTCTAGAATACTTTTTTTTTTTTAGGTTTTACTGAAATAAAATACTTAAAAAATATACTTAAGTGCAAACTGAATATTTTCAGGCATAATTGCATGTTATTTACAATGAAATGAAAATGAATTTTAGTTAAAATTTATAATAAATGCAAATAGCTGAAGTTACTTTGAATGTACTGACAAGCATTTATGATAAACTAAAGTTTAATGTAATTTCTACTGAAAATGTATTTAAATATCGACGTAATTACAAATTTGTAATGAAGTTGTAATTTACGACATTTAAAATATATTAACTTTAAATGTAATATTGAATAATAACACAGTTAAAATTATAATCAAGTACTTTTCATGTGCTTTAGTATGTTAGTCCACACATAAGTGTATTTAAAGCATGACAGAAGATTAAAACATAATGATTTAAAATGTACTCTAAAGTATGCATCTTTTGATTTGATATGATTACAAAGTGTACTTAAGTGTGTTACGAAACAGTCGTGAAAGCGTGCATTCTTTGAGTACAGATTAATATTATTAACTGAAAGAACAGTTAAAAAAAAATTGAAGTACACTACAAGTGCACATTAAATGCAATTAAGCACACTTCTTTTTCACAAGGTTAAGCTCATTTGCATGGTGTGTTTTGAGGCTTTAGACTGCTTTTAGGCACTTGTCAGCTGGTCTACCAACTAAAACAGGCTGAGAGACCATCTTGACCTGCTTGAACCAGACGAGCAAAGCACCTTTTACTTTTTTTTTTCTTCAGCAGGACACTCTCCGTGTTTTTTTTTTTTTTCTCTTTTTTCCCTGTTTTCAGTTTTGACAATCGATCCAGATTGGGTGTGTTTATTGATGTTGGGTAAGCAGGCTGGCTGGTGTCATGTTGACAGTGTGTCTAAAACTGAATCAAATATAGACATGCACTGGTAATGTGTGTGTGTGTGTGTGTGTGTGTGTGTGTGAGAGAGAGAGAGAGGTGTTTGGGAGCGCAGTGCAGTAGGGTTGCAGTAATTACTTTTTGCTCCAGCAAAGGAGGAGGAAGTTTAAACACAAACACTCCCACTAATAAGTCTCATATTACCGCCGTCACTGTCGTCTCCCATTGACACCTCCTGAATACTAAATATAATGGGTGACCTGTGTTCTGAGTAAAAGGTTAGGTTAAATAAACGTAGATGCTATATAAGAACTCTGATATAAATGCAAAAATAAGACCAACTCAAAGGAGATGTTCATCCACTAGCTTGTAATAAAGTACACTTTAGCATACCTTTAAAAAAGAGTTGACTTATTATAGAAGTAATACACTTTAAAAGAATATAGGCCTTTCTTAAGTACAAATGTAATGTTTTTACATGTTATTAGCAATAAAAAATGCAATATATTATAGTTAAGTAGATTTGTATATGTAATTTAATCACTTCTATTGTATGTGAAATATGGTTAAAGTGACCAGCTGAATGTACTGAAAACAAGCATTTATGATTTATTTTCTATTGAAATGCACAGTTGTAATCACACATTTGTTATGAAGTTGCAATTAGTACATTTAAAATAAATCAAATTAAATGTAATATTGAATCAGACATACAGTTCAAATTATAATCAAGTACTAGAGCTGCACGATTCTGGATAAATTAATCACAATTTTTTGGTTTCAAATAAAGATCACGATTCTCCCACGATTCTAAATAGACAACTAAACAAAATAACATGTAATTTACTAGAGGTTTTGACAAAATATGAATTGCTGCTGTCAATTTAAATGTATTAATTTGAATGAATTATTTTAAAAAATTGTTTCGAATGAATCATTCAATGACTCATTAATAAATACACTTGTTTTATTACTGGATAAATCAGCATTTTTGAACAAATCTCGAATGAATGATTCAATGTCATATCAGTTACTTGTCGCCACCTACTGGTGTAACGATGTAATCGATACAATCTTTATTTAAACCGCTAAGTTACTTTCAAAAGGTGGTTTGCTGTATTTTGATCGCTACAACAGACATCAACCCAAACTATAAACTTTTATCCCGGTATTTCTGTGATAATATGAATATTTGTAACACAGAAATAATTATACTGTGTAGAGCCCCTGGTGATACTTCGAGCAAAGTTTCATGTTGTGTCGAGCCTTCTTAGTGTTTTACAAATAGTGATTTTTGATGCTATCATAGTCGTGCCCCAAGCACTCCCATTCAAAAGGCAATTTGACCGAAAACAAAAATACGGTCAAACTTAAAAGTGGCGTTTCCATTCTAATGATGCTTTTAAACGAAAGTTTGCCTCGGGTAGATTAACAAAAAGACCCTATAGGTTGCATTTTGGCGAGAGTTACGCTTTAAGTGTGTTAAGAAACATAATGAAAGCATACTCTATGGAAGCTTGTTTTCCGCCACAGAATAAAACTATTTAAAAGATAATTGCAACTGTTTATCTTGCAATTCTGACTTTATTGAGTGAGTTTATATCACCCAATTCTGAGAAAAAAAGAAAAATTCTCACCTTTTTTATTTTTTTATTCAGTGGCGGAAACGAGCTTCCATAGTAGGCTACTCTCGTTAAGTGGCCTTTTATTTCATTAATACTATATTATTTCCAAGTACAGGTTTTTAAAAATACTTTAAGATATGAAACACTACACATTTATTACAATTAAGTGCACTTCTTTTTTCACAAGGGTCAAGAGACCTTTCAAAAATGCGTAGCATAATCGTTTGAATATGGGAATAGAGTCTGGTCCTCTTTGCAATTTATTTTGGCCAAGAATGAACAGGAAGAGGCGGGACCACAGTTAGTTCGGTTTTTACATTCATCTGTCAGGCATGAGGGAAAAAAAAAAGCTGAATAGGTGTGCTCAAAAAACATCTACTAACAGTTACAAAAATGTCAAAGATTTGACAACAACGTCAAACTTAAGTTGTTCCTCAGAGATGCATTTAGCAGAGTGGTACCTTGTAAACAAGTCTTACTAAACCTGTGCGAGTAATTGATCGGTTTTGAGAAAGCTCTTGCCATTTATCATCTAAAAATCCTTGGGTGCCATCTGAGGCTAAGACTAGGATGGACTTAGCTCAGAAATTCTACAAGAAAAGTGTGTGTGTGTGTGAGAGAGAGAGAGAGACACATTTCGACCGTGACCTTGGGTCTGTCAGCGATGGATATTGAGGAAGGACTGCGTAAAGATTCAGAGGCTGAACTGAGAGTCTGTAAGCCAGAATCCTGTCACGAATATCACCTCCATTACTGATGTGAGGAGCAGAGGGTGTGGAGAGAGGAGACACACTTAAAGTGGTTTTGTTCCCTCCCGTACCTCTCTCTATCCGTCTCGCTCTACCTCTCGACTGTGAGGAAAGTGATGTCATCGCGGCTCTTGTTCCACAGAGGCAGGGAAGCGTATTTTCCTATGTTTCCTAACGTCTGATGCATGCATGCACAACAACAAACCCCCCACCTTTTCCCATCTCACTCACTCTCTCTCTCTCACTTTCTCAGTCTTGGCTCGTTCTCACAGTGGTCCACCTCTTTACCTCATCTCCATATTTAAAAGCGCCAGTGTCATTGTGTATTGCCAGGAAAATCGAGTGATTTAATCAATGGGATGGAAGTGAGAGAGGTAGAAACGGACCGGGATTCAAATGTAAGTGATGTAATGCACCCCGCGCACAATAGTATATGCGCCACTCGTCCCTTTTCTCTACACCCCTCTATTCAGGGGAAAGCAAGCGAACAGGTCAAGAGAAAAGAGAAGATGAGCATGAAGCTGCAAACCATGTGTTTCACACTTGGAATGTAATCAGCCGCTGAAAGTCCAGGTGACAACACCTTTAGACTGTCTCTGGAAGAGAGGGAGGTGGGAGTCAAATAAAAAACAGTATCATCTTAAAGGCCCTCTGAAGTGCCTTGAAACGTGCAGGATTATTCAATGTGTCGACGTAATTTCCAATGAAACAGGAAAACAGGACCAGACATATCGAACAGCCCCTCCCAATAGCGTTTCGTTTATATCACAGCTCGGCCAGAGCCGTTGAGCTCGGTAAAGCTGCAGTTTCCTAATCTCTATCTGTCTATGTCGTTCCCAACCCCCTATATAGTGCACTATGTGCTATTCACCATGTAGGAAACAGTAAATGTGTGAACAAGTGACCGATTTCAGCCGATTTTCATTTATAGTGTAGGGGGCTGAGCTTCAGATTCTAGAGAGCATTTGATTGGACAGAAAATCTGATGAGAAGCTGAAGTGCAGAGTGATGTCATCAAAATCATTGATCCATATTAGCGGAAGAGAGACTGTAAGTTTTGAATGCTTGTATTTTCTAAATGCAAATTTTGTCATTGTTTTGGAGCAGACTAGCTTATGGATAACAGTAAGGCTAACATATTCATATTAAAAGCCAAAAAACTTTACATGAAGCTGCACTCTTGCACAAAGTGGTCTTGTTTCACAATCTCACAAGAAATCTCTTAATCTCACTCAACAAAACGTACCTTTATGGCTGTTTGTAAACGGTCTTGGCAACCCATTTCATATATGCAGTCTCTCTCTCTCTCTCTCTCTCTCTCTCTCACACACACACACACACACACACACACACACACACACACACACACACACACACACACACACACAGCTCCACCTGAGGCTGCTTGAGTGTGAATCTGTGTGCAACAACTCTCACAGACCTACACACACTGCTTCACACAAATGTCATCAAGAAGATACTAGCGTGGAGACGTTAACTGAAGCGACTTAGCCTACATAGAGCAAGATATTTCACAAACATCACACACTTACAGTGTTTGCGCTCACTTACATGTACAACACTACATCTCTGCTCCCCTAAAACATAAACGGAAGGTACAACAAATTCATCAAACACACACACGTCGCATATATGTAGCCTACAAAAAAATTACCATAATACCCCACCATTCAGACATCTCACGAGCAAAATAACAGTGTGTGTGTGTGTGTGTGGCATGATCGTTCCTGTGACATTGGTCTCTCAGCGGCATGGAGACTGGATTGATGAAGGTGGGAGGAGGATGGATAGATAAAAACAGCGCGTGAATGAGTGGAGGTGGGGTTCGGCTCTGGGAATTGGTGGCTTGGAAAATGGGGGGAGGACAGAGCGCTAATGGCCGCGAGACGCAGCTGGCTATGGACGTAAAGGACAGAGAGAGACCTAGAAAATGACATTATCCTTTTGTTTTGCGCTGCTGATTTGCTTGTGAGAGTGGAGTGTGTGGAGGCGCATGTTAATGTCAGATCGCAGGGGAAGAAAGGCTTCAACGCTGCTGCTCTAAAGTGACATAATTAAAGACAAAGTAAGAGTAGCCTATAACGTTTTTCTGCTTGCAAATTCCGCCATGTAGCTAAATAGCAAATCCGCCATGGTGCGAGCGCAACTGGCTTTTAAAGGGAATGGGAGATGAGACTCTGATTGGTTTATTGCACGTTACACCCACCCACACAGCATTTTGAAGGTTTTTTGTTAACATAATGAAGCCAACTGATAACCTCTGCTGTATAGGCTATACTATGATACACTTGTATACACTAAATGATTTATCCCTGCCCATCATTATTATTATTTTTAATTCATATGCCTTTAAAGAACATTTCTGCTTGTTGTCATTTCATAAAAAAATGTGTCTGCCATCTTTTCACCCTCATGTTCTTCCGAACCTGACTTTCTTTATCTGTGGAACAAAACATTACATATGGGTCTAATGCTTTTTGGACCCCGACGTTTTTCTAAATATCTTTAATGTTAGAAATAAAGTCAAGATATCGAGTAAATGATGACAGAATTGACATTTTTGTACTATTTTTAACAGCTGCCCTGATACTAAGGCACCGTTTCCATGTTTTTCGTAGAGAAAGTGTCAGTCTTTTGTTGTTTGGAGCTGCGCTGAGATCAGCTGCTTTGTGTCGAACCTCTATTCCCATCAGCCACCTCTGCTCCGAGACCAGCGCGCACTTCTCAGCATAACACCGAATAAATTATTGTGCCGTATTGGGGTGATAGGGTTTCAGAGCCACATTTAGAACGGAGAGATAGTGACAAGTGCAAGAGGAAGAGAGGAATGAATCAGAGAGAGGGATGGTGGGGCGCATGCACATGAGAGATGCTTAGTGTTAAAATTGGCAGCTAGACGAGAGAACGAGAGCGGGAGAGAGTGAGACAGGGTCATAGAGAGAGCACAAGAGAGGGAGAGAGAGACGGGGAACGTGAGAGAAATTGTTATCGCAAAAATAGATAGAAATTGGGGAAATGAGATGAAGAAAGAGACAGGGGGAGATGGAAACAAAAGGGTCAAACAGAGAGGGTGAAAGGGAAGATGTGTGCTTTTAAAATAGACAGACGTGGAGGGAAGGCAGTGGTGCTGTTTTCTGCTGTATTAGTGTGTGTGTGTGTGTCCCCTCCCTTTTTATTACACACACACACACACACACACACACTCGCATCTGACAGATTCACTTTCTCAAAGATTCTCTTCTTTCTCTGTAAATTGCTGGGAGGCTGCCGAGCTCACGTTGACCGCGCTGTAGAAATCAGACTGAGCTTGTGTGTGTGTGCGAAGACGTCTAACAAAATCAACACACAACATGCAATGCATTCAGTGCTTTTCGAGCATTGAAATCTCTTACGCTCACAACGGCTGCATTTACTTAATCAAAAAATATCGGAAAACATAGTAATATTGTGAAATATTACAATTTAAAAGAACTGTTTCCTATGTTAAAATGTAATTTATTCCTGTGATCAAAGCTGAATTTTCAGCATCATTACTCCAGTCTTCAGTGTCGCATGATCCTTCAGAAATCAGTCTAATATGATGAACTGGTGCTCAAGAAACATTTCTGGTTATTGAAAACAGTTAATATTTTTGTGGAAACCATGATGCATGTCTTCAATGAATAGAAAGTTCAAACCCAGAAAGCAACACAGTGTCGGACCATATCCGGCCCACATCTGGTACGTGTTGATTCCACATGTACCAGATGTGGCCCAGATGTGGGCCGACACTATGTTGCTTTCTGGGAAAGAACAGCATTTATTTGAAATAGTAACATTATAAATGACTTTACTGTCACTTTTGATCAATTTAATGCTTCCTTGCTGCATAAAAGTATTAATTTCTAAAAAAACTTTTGAAGGCTTTATATATCGGCCTATGTACATTTTGACCATGACTGTATATATTCATATAGCCTAGTAGGGATCATACAAAATGCATGTTATTTTTTATTTAGTACTATCCTGAATTAGATATTTTACTTAAAAGATGTTTACATATAGTCCAAAAAAAAAAAAGAAGAAGAAAAAAAGCTGATTTGATAAAAATGACCCCGCTCAAAAATGAACATAACCTTGATTCTTAATACTGTGTGTCGTTACCTGGATGATCCACAAATGTTTTTTTGTTGTTTTTTTGATGGTTGTTCTTGAGTCCCTTGTTTGTCGTGAGAGGTTAAACTGCCCAATGTTCCTCAGAAAAAATCCTTTTTTCCAGCATCTTTTGCATATTTGAACCCTTTCCAGCAGTGACTGTATGATTTTGAGATCCATCTTTTCACACGTTGGGACTCAAACACAACTATTAAACTTTCACTGATGCTTTCAATGAAAACTTTTTGAATTTGAAGATCGAGGGGCCATGTGGATGGCACTATGTTGCTGTCTGAGAGGTAAATTGTACTTATTATTAATTGTATCTTCTTTAGCAGTTCTAAATAAAAATAATAATAATTTAAAAAAAAAATTATGATCTTTAAACGAAAGAAAAATGTACACATCTTCATCCTGTTCAAAAGTTTTCACCCCCGCGGCTCTTAATGCATCGTGTTTCCTTTTATTTTGTCTTGTGGACTATATGTAAACATCGTTTATGTGAAATATCTTATTCAGGACAGTACTAAATAAAAAAATAAAAAAATAAAAAACACAGTTTGTATGATCCCTCTTATTTTGTGAAAATAATTAACATTTTGCAGATTCTGCAAGGGGTATGTAAAATTTGACCACAAACAATGCGCAGCTGTATGTTTATTGACTAATGTTAACAAAGTTTAATAAATACTGTAACAAATTATTGCTCATTGTTAGTTCATGTTAAGGTATAGTAAGCGCTATGCAGTTGTTGGTGTGTGGACATTTCTTTGTGGTTGTTAGTATGTTGCTATGCTTTATGGTTCCTCTTAGAACTAAAAAGAGCTTTTTATTCTCAAGTGTTTTAAAGAACTTACAAACGAATACACTGATCTGAAGCACATACGACGTTAGAACCTTTAAAGTCTCCAAAGCACCGTGCAGTCAAAGTTCTTTGTGGAACCAAAGAACCTTTATTTTAACGGAGTGTGCTTATGTGGGCGCACATGAGTGTGAAGAACATGATGTTTGTGTTGATTATTATAGTATTGATTTGTGTGGCTTCAGTATGACTCACAGCAGCCATGGTAATGCTGTGTCTGCCTCTCTCTCTCCACACACACACACACACACACACACACACACACACACACACACTACAGACAGCTGTATGGGCGGGGGAGGTAGAGAAAGCGGACGAATGGATGAGCGTGTGTCTGTGTGTGATTATGTGAAGAGGATGTGCTCTGTTGATAGATCCCTCTATGTTTGTGCATGTGTGTGTGTGTGTGTGTGTGTGTGTGTGTCTGTCTGTTGGAGAGGTGTAATGGGAGAGAGGTGAGTCGGGCTAAATTAAGTGTGTGTGTGTGTGTGTGTAGATATCTATTGGAGAGGGAGGCAGACAGATGGGGGGGGGGGGGGGGGGGGCTAAATGATTAGTGTAAGTGTGTGTGTGTGTGTGTGTGTTTGAATATGAATGCGAGTCTTTTTAAATTGCTGTGTATGCGTGTGCATGGCAGCATGCGTTTTAACTCTGAAGATGCATTTGTGTATGTGTGTGTGTGCATGATATACAGTATACAGTCATTCCGAGTGTGTGTCTGTGCGTGTGTACAAATTGCCATATGAAAATAGACATGAAAATACACGCACTATGGCATATTCTCATCGTTCCTTTACAAAGGTGTGTGTGTGAGTGTGTGTGTGAGAGAGAGAGAGATGCTGTGATTAATCACACTCACTACCTACAACATACATGTCTGCTGCTGCTCCTGCTTGTCTATGGCTGTTTTCAACAGAACACTAGTATGCATTATGCATCAATAAACTAAACAGTTCAAACAGCAGTATGCTTTCACATGTTGCATGCTTAATTTAATGAAAGGTGTCGCATCTTGGAAATAAATGGGTCTTTGCATACTGCAGGAAAAATAGTAAATGTAAGTATGCAATACCAAACACGGCCTCAATGTGCTCTGCTGTATACTACACATTTTAGTGCATGTAGTAGGTCATGCTGGTATTCCATGCATACAAACTGGTACTCCCTTCATGCACATGCATGTGAGTAGTGTGTTAGTACAGTTAGTAGTGCTATTTTAAACATAACCGTTGCATATGGCAAATGTAGCAGCCAGGCCATCTAGAAACTTCTTGCATAAAGAAAATTGTTCTCAATATACATTCTGCAGAAGCATGAGGAGTATATGTTAGTATCAATTCTAACCATAGCTGTGCTGCCCTATATTTTACACATTCTGGCGAATGTAGTAGGTTATTTGGTAATCCATGCATTCAACCACCCTTCGTGCACAACATACATGCTACATACACATACTGCAAAAATAATAGGAGTAGTATATTAGTATGGAATTCCAAACATATTTACAATGTGCTTTGTTGTATATTAGGCCTCTACAAATACTTGGCAAATAGGTCATTGTGATATTCCATGCATACAAACTCTCTTCATGCGCAATATACAGTACATACTGCATACTGCAGAAATAGTGTGAGTAGTATATTAGTATGGTGCTTTTAAAATAACCGGTATACTGCACATTTTGGCAAATGTTGAAGGTTATTTGGTATTCCATGTATACAAGCTCCCTTCATGCACAATATACATACTACAAATATAAGAGTAGTATGTTAGTATGAAATTATGAACAAATTTACAATGTGCTTTGTTGTATATTATACACTATAGGGTACAACGGGGCTGAAGGCACACCTTAAGTGAAACGTGCTTTTCACTACTCCCAAAGTGTATGACTGCAGAAAAAAAAAAGTATGTATATAAATGTATGAGGTGACGAGGTGGGCACATTGTCTTTATACAAATACTTTAGCTAAAATAATATATTTTTAATAATGTTCAAAACAACCACTTTAGCAAAGTGTGCACTATTTTCTGTTTATTTTGATAAATAAAATAATTACATTTTGTCCAATATATATACTAATATACTATACTAATAGACATTAAAATATGTTAATATAAAAATATATTTTAAAAAGTAAAGATTCTGAAAGCATTGAATGAGATCCTATAATAATTGTATATACATTTACAGTAGTAACATTAAATCATAGTTTATTATATGACATGATTAATATCATATTTCTAAATATGATGGTGTCATTATAAATATGGGTATTATCTCTAAGGTGGACACCCAACTTAAAATATGATATTTACCATCTGAATCTAACCATGTCATGTCAACAAATGGAGAAGTTAGCCAGATATTAATTATAATGTTTATAATTGTGCCTTTCGCCCAAAAAGCAGGGGTGCTTTTTACTCCAAATACCATACTTTTACCAAAACTGTTGCTTTAATTACCTTGAACAAAACTGAAAATCATCAACAAGATTCTACAAGCAATCATTAACAAGCGATTCTCATTCGCTACTTAAATCAACATTTTAAAAACATAAAATATTAGATCAAATTAGCACAGAATCAACTTTGCGCTGCTGCCCGCGATCGCGTCAAGGATCAGACAAATTTCCACGTGCACCTTAAAAAAGCACGAGTTTTTGTGCCATCTACTGATTTAGAGGAAAACAAAATCAAAGGAGCCTTTTACACCGTTGTACCCTACTATTATATAGTGCTGCACATTTTGGCAAATGTTGTAGGTTATTTGGGTATTCCAAATCCCAAGCTCTGTAATGCTGCAAATAGTATGAGTAGTATGGTAAGATGCTATTTTGGAGCATAGCCTACTTCTCCGCACAAAAGCCCAGAGACAGACAGCAGTGTGCAGCGCTCTACACCCTGATCGCCTGTAGCAGGACGCGGGTGTTAGCAGTCTAGAGGCGAGCCGAGACGCAGAGGAGAATGTTTGCTTGTCCTTGTGTGTGCGTGGATGAGTACAGACAGGCTAACTGCACCGCGAGTGTGTCCGGAGTACGACTGACATTAATAATGGAAGCGCGGCTAGTTAGCGTCACACGGCCGAGAGCAGTCTGCGGCCTCTCTGGCCGGCTAGCGTGCCTGTGCATGCGTGTGTTTTTGTGGAGGAGGGGTGTGTTTCTGTCACCCCAGCTTTCGTGGTGTCCTCTTTGACGGGCCCTCCCAGGCGATGGAAGCACTACAGCCTACACACGCACTCATGATTACACACACACGGCCGCAAACGCACACATCAGACAGACAGGCAGTGGGTTGGGCATCTCTGCTGTCTGCGTCCCTTCATCTGCAGTGTTCTCCCATTCGTTCTCTCTTTCACTCTGTT
The DNA here is from genome assembly GCF_951802725.1 of Rutilus rutilus. NCBI lineage: Eukaryota > Metazoa > Chordata > Actinopteri > Cypriniformes > Leuciscidae > Rutilus > Rutilus rutilus. Next base: position 56,472,045 of record NC_140209.1, read on the forward strand.
TTGACGTGGCGTGTGTGTGCCAGCAGCGTGCCTGCACCATTATCAGCGCCGGCGGCGCAGGGCACCCATTGTCTTTGCCGACGGTAAAGTGCCGAGGGCATTGTTTTCCGCTGCTGGTGGTGGCCTGTATCCACGCACAGTTCAGACGTGCTCTCTCAGATGTTTTTTTAGCCAAGTGGATTTTGAAAGCCAAATACCTGGGCTGAAAATTCTTGCGTGTGGATTCAATGCGTACCAGATGTGGGCCGGATCTGGGCCGAAACTATGTTGCTGTCTGGGAAACAAATCTCTCTCAACTGAGGGGCTGTTTACACGACACCGTTTTTTAAACTAAAAACGTAAAACTTTGTATGCTTTTGGCCGCCCGTTTACACGACAAAGGCGTTTTGGGTGCCTGAAAACGCAAAGTTTTGAAAACGGGTTTCAAAGTGCAAGTTTTTGAAAACGGTCTCCGTGTAAACAACAAAAACGCGAATCTCTGAAAACGATGACGTCATGCACATGCGTATTATGTGTTTCATCGCCATCTAATGGCCTGGCAGCAGAATACAGGGTTTTAAGACGTTTGCGCAGATCCGTTTGAAAAGAGAATGGTGTCGTCTGTACGTGGAAAACTCAAAGGAAAAACTTCTCAGTTTTAAGCATATCGTTGTCGTGTAAACGTACCCTAAGTTGCTGGTATTGTTATTAAAGGTTATAATTAACAATTCATTTTTAATGATACAAGAGTAAAAAATAGAATAAATATGTAATATAGTGCATTTATTTCGCAAAATGCTCCTCAATAAAGTTTTTCTAGCTATAGGTCATTGAATAGCTTTACGTGACATTGTTCCACGTTTGAAACAATCATCAAACGAGACACGATATAGTAAGCTGTACTGTATCTTTCAACATACCTTCTGATCGCTACAGCGATCTGTCACGCCACATTTAAGAGCATCAAAACGGACTTTTGTAATAAAATTGACAGAATTTGAAAGCTGAGACTTTGTTTCATATCAAAAATAACCTGTTGCCGTTGTTTTTGTTTTGTTTTAAGCACAAACCTCACTAAACTGTATTAGATGTATTCTTAATTCAAGCTTTATTTGACAAAACAGGTCTTAATATATTGTACAATTTTGCTTCTCAAGTAAATGTAATGTTGTGATTTTTTTTCAAATTAAATTTAGAAAAGGATTATTGCCATGTACAAAGAGGAGAGGACAGAGTAATTACTGTATATATTTTGTGCTTTTAAAGAGGCTTAACAGCATTTTCCAAATCTAAGACAGAGATGTGTATTCATGGCCCACTTTACTGTCCCGATACACGTCGTCCCCCAAGAGATCGTCTCTCTCCTTCCTCAACCCCGACACACACACACACACACACTCCCACAAAGACGCATGTAACTCAACACACACATACTGTTTGACGCAGCAATACTTATAGACATTGAACTAATTGTGTCTGCCAGCGAAGACAAGCCATGAGATCTTCTGAAATCAAACCAACGCGGTTGTCAGCTTTTGTAGTGCTATGAAAGGATTAGTTTTTGGTTCCTTTTCAAAAGCAGACCCCTTTTTGACTATAGTACCTTGTTGTGCGGTTGACGCTAACGTTAGACTATGCGCCGTCGCCCTCCTTCTAACGGTTATGTAATTCAAACGACTGTTTGAGGCCGCAGAACTTTTCAAATGCGCCTGTGCTGCTGTGATCATGGAGGAAAAAAAATCATCTGCAACAGTACGGCTTAAAATCCCCCCTCCCCCTCTCATCTGTTCCCACCGGCCCCTGAGAGTCGTTAAAAAAAAATCCCACGCAATCCCCCTCGTTGCTCTGCGGACTCCGGAAGAGATCGAACAACGCCACTGGAGATCTCACACCACCTGTAGGTGCCCTTGATAGTGTCGCACACTCGTGGCCCGGGATGTGCTGATGCTAGGTGGTAAATTGGTCTGTGCAGCTGGTCTCTCCCGAGGGGATGTGGTATGGATCACATACAGTCAGAATTGGGACACAAATAAATCACATGCAAATGCTTTCACTCGGTCTCTGCGGAGGCTCGAACCTGTGCGTTCCACCTGAACCAGTAGATTTGAGCTTTGCCATATATTTGCCAAAGATTTCTATGCCCTTTTCCACTTATTACTGTCCTTGGTAATGCATGGCTATAATTGTTGCTCATACTCAGGGTTAGGGGTTTGTTCTAAACCATTAACCCTAAATATTAAACCCTAGCGGCTTATTGTTTGTGCCATGGACATGAATGAACCTCACATCGCGTTGCTTGTTGAGGAAGTTGCGCTGTTATTTGAACACTCAAAGACTTGCATTGAAGGAAGGACTTTAATCATGTATTGGAATATATCAGAGAGATGTTTGAGTAACCCTAGTGTAACTCAGACTGTGTGTGTAAACCTCACTCTCCTGGCCTCAGGAGGCTGCGGTCATTAGCGCCCTTGTTAGCGTGGAAACGCCGGTTCGAATCCCACTCGGAGCGGTGCGAGTAGAACCGGAGGGGTGGAGGGGTTACACCCAGCAAGCAATACTAATAGCCGTCCAAACACAGCCTTGACCTCTAGGCTAAAACAAGGCAAAATTTGGGCTGTCAGTGAAAATTTAATAGACGTCTAAACCAATTAATCTCATCAATTATTTAACAAAGAAATGAAATGAGTGAAGAAATGAAACCAAACACCTTGTAATCACTGTTTACTTTGCTTACATGATGGAATATCATGCATCTCGCCAATTATTTTGGCAAAAAATGACATGTAACCAAATTCAAGGTTATTTTGGCTAGAAGTGGGTTACTCATAGCTGAACTATATCGAGCCTATAGTTAACCTAGACGGTGAAATGACAGCTATTGCTTGCTGGGTAGCTACCACCCAGAACACCTTAACCAGATTGAACCAGCAAGTCCTGTCAGCACCACTATCGTCAAATACGATTGACAATTAGAATACAGTTTGTTTTAGCGGTATGGTTCTGTTCTGGGCAAGAACTCCCTGCGCATCCATGCAGCCTAGCATGATGGATAAGAGCAGCAATAACCCCCCTTATGGGTAAACAGAACAGAACCAACATGAAGGTATTGCAGATATCATTAATTCAATATTTTAATGTACAACGTAATTCGAGAATTTAGTCTGATTCAAAGGGGAATCAGAATGCCAATCCTGACTGGAAAGAGGAGGAGCTGGGGATGGAGGAGGGTAATGAGCTCCTGAGAAACATGATAGCTGCTGATAATACTGATTATAATATAATATCTTATATATGGAGACAGTGATATGCAATAGCTGAGAGTCAACTGATGTGAGCTTGATGAACGTGACCTGCCACAACTAATACTAATTTTCAGTTTTGTTTAGTTTTCGGGGTTATTTTATGTAAAAAACAAATGATCATTTAATGTTGTTTTAGTCATGTTTATTTGTTGATATTATTTTACTATTGTTTTATTAATTTAGGGCTGCCAAAGTTAACGGTTATCATTTAAAAATGTTTAACAGCATTAAGTTGATCGTCAAAGTCTTTTGTTATTGCTATACAGTGGCATTATCATGTTTAATGGAAAGTTTTACAATATACATTAACGTTTTCTAAAAATGAAACTATAAACTTTTAAAAAATTATTGTATTTTACTTAGCTCTAAAGTCATAATTAATTTTTTTTTTCAGTTTAAATTTTCACAGTAATATTAGTTTTTTTTATATATTTTTTTTTATACAAAAAACATTATTAAATATTTTCAATTCATCAGTGATAATAACACTTCCTAGAACACCCTAGAAACAAATCAAACGCGTATTGCCTACGTGAGTGATGCCGTTTCAGTTCAATTCAATTGCGCTTAACACTAAGCCATGGAAAGCACTGGAAACGTTACTTCCTTCATAACAAATGAAGCGAAGCTCAAAATAAATGCCTCTTTTTTTATTTTTTTATTAAGTGCTCGTTTCTCAGCAATCGGTTTGTCAGTAGTGAGGCGTGGCAGGAAGCAGGAGTGTTTGTGTGCGCATGTGTGTGTGCACTAGCGTTCTGGGCCAGTGGACTGGTAAATACAGCGGCTGTGGAGTGGAAATGAAGGCTGGATCTATTTGGAGAAACGCTAGATGACCTTCCACTGAGCTGGATGACATCCAAGCGATTTCACCGTGCAGCATAGGCCCACCACCAACGCCATGCGTCACACGCTCCCAATCGCATACAGATGTGTATGATCAGACACACGTGGAAATGAGGGGCATAAACACGCACACAATCAGAAACAACAGGGCATGAGTCCATAACGGACAGCCACACACAGACAGTTACACAAACATGCACATCCACAATTAATGGCCCAGAAAACGAGAGATCAAGCCAGATCACACATGAAGGCCAGACTCAGAACGATAACTATAAAGATATCAATAAAGATAACTATATTAGCGTCAACAGCAGTGGACGGCATCGTTTGGTCGTCTGTCGCATTAAATGCTTGAGGTCTTTGAAGCAGCATGGATTCTGATTGGCTGTCAATATTTGTATCGTTAATCCGCTGGAAAAAAGCGTTCTTCTGAAAGTGATATCATCAACATTGTTTCTCTGTGCCGTTATTGTTACAGCTGTGGCATGAACTCTGCTGTTCTTTTATATTGAGAATGATTTTTTAGAACTATATCTTTATCATTATCATAGTTATCGTCCTTGGTGTGAAGGGGTTTTAGCCAACAATATGTGCAGAGAAAGAATCATTTTTACTTAATTACCCGTACAAAACAGGCCTTGACTAACTTTATTGGTCACCAGTCAGTGTCGCTAGTGGTTTTCCAAAGTTACTAGCGACTAGCATTTTCACTGGCCACAATTCTGACATCGATACCACGGGGAAAAGCTGCCATATAGATATTTTTTGGTAGCAGGTATATTAGGCTGCTGTCACTTTAAGAGCCGACACACCGATCCATTACTGTTACACATGCGTTTTCTTTCTCAACTGTTTAGGTTCACTTAAAACAACTGACTGTGTTTACATGAACGCTCGCCAAGACTGGCATTTTGACATTATTTTGTGTGTTTTTGACTGTTTAAGCGCAATTTAGTACTGAGAGGTGGCTTTATGTGAGCGCACTTTGGATGTGAGCACTAGATCTATGGGAATGAGTAAGATTATGCGCAATACACGCAATCTCATGTCGAAATTCAAGCCCTTTAACAGCAACAATATTCATCCGGAGCAAATGAAGCGAGTGAGTGAGGAGAGATGAGTTTGTGAGTCAGAGAGATGAGAGAGAGAGAGAGAAAGTGCAGCTGGTATCGTGTAACTATTCTGCAGATTTCAGTATCGATGTATCGAACACATGTATCGAAAAACCTACATTTCTGACAACACTACATTGCACTTAGCACCTTTTTAAAAGACTACAATTGAAAATATTATATAATATTATATTACATCAAATCATGTAAGTAAGTGGTGCACACTGACCCAACCAATGCTTTGAGTTTAGGGCGGGACTGTCTGTTTGATTGGCCAATGGCAGATGGCGGGGAGTGTCCAGGAAATTTGTTAGGAAACAATTATTATTTTTTACACTGCCACTACTAGAGCAGAAATCACACACTTCAACCTCAAACAGATCACTCGTCTGTAAATATGACATCACGGTTATACGTTCCCGTGGCGTCGATTCATTACGGTGTCACACATCTGACCCCCTGACCGTCGAGTTTGTTGTTTATTTCTTCTCTTCATCCAGTCATTTCCTGTAAAAAGACTGCTGAGCCCAGTGCTGCATAGACAGCGGCATCTGGAGATAAATAATTCCTCCATCGCTCCTCTCCTCTCTTCCTCCCTCGCTCGCTCTGCCCCGTCCTGACCTTATGGATCTGTTTTGAGCCGTGCCAGATTGTTGCTCAGGACTCTCGCACCTAGAAAACAGCGGAAGGGGGAGGGGTGCTGTCTTTCCTCTCTTCACCTCATATCCGTCTGTCTCTCTCTCTCTCTGTCTACTCTTTCCCACCGCCTCTATCTAATTTCTTTCCCATCACCTTCTATTCTTGAAAGAGCCGACGGTTTCCGATACCCCCCTCTCTCTCTCTCGCTCTCTCTCGTTCTGTTTTTCATGGTTGTTCTCTGACTGACCCTCAGGTGTGTGACAGTTTCAGTGGATTGCATCAGCCTCCACGCTATATTCACTGACAAAATACGATATAGCACCGTGTAGGGCTGGGCGACGTGATGGTATAGACTGTGCGGCGGTAGAAATTTATCAGCTTTTACAGATTTTGCATGAGCGCGGTATAGCTGTATTTACACGGGCAGGACTGCGTTATGTTATTTACACATGAGAGCAATGAGAAAATATGGAAAACTGCACAAATACAGAGTCAGTCAAGATGGCCAAGAACTTGTTTTTGAGGGCAGAAACGTGAAGCAGGGTTTAGCGGTTTATGGTTGCAGGGCAACGTCACAACTTGCCGCATTAATATAGAATTCACTGGAAGTGTTTATATCAGCTATTTTGGAACTGCTTTGATGTGGCTCATCCAATCAGAATTCAGAGTCATTATAATGTCATTTTTTAGCTCTGTGTCGTGTTTATTTGTGAAGCTGGGTTTGCTCTGAAACCACAAGTATTAATCATTTATGATAATCTGATCTTTTGATTTGCTTCATCAAGTTTTAATTTGCTTGATATTTTTCATTTGATTTTCAAAAAAATAGGCATGGCAGTGCAAAATCATTTTCCTAATCGTTATTTTTTTCCTTGTTTTCCAGTATTTTTTTTTTTTTTTAAGCATAAATCATAATGTAAAAATAGAGTAAGGTTTGTGTTTAAAATAAGCATGTCATCGGAGAAAGAAAAATGTAGTAAAACTTATTCCTTAAAACAATGTGTTTATTTATTTATTATTTATTTCAACTATATTTATTTATTTAATTTCATTAAAAGCATAAATCATAAGGTAAAAATAGAGAAAGGTTTGAGTTTAAAATAAGAATGTCATCAGAGAAAGAAAAATGTAGTAAAAATGTAGTAAAACTTAATCCTTAAAACAATTCATTTATTTATTATTTATTTCAACTATATTTATTCATTTAATTTCATTAAAAGCATAAATCATAAGGTAAAAATAGAGAAAGGTTTGAGTTTAAAATAAGAATGTCATTGGAGTAAGAAAAATGTAGTAAAAATGTAGTAAAACTTAATCCTTAAAACAATTCATTTATTTATTATTTATTTCAACTATATTTATTCATTTAATTTCATTAAAAGCATAAATCATAAGGTAAAAATAGAGAAAGGTTTGAGTTTAAAATAAGAATGTCATTGGAGTAAGAAAAATGTAGTAAAAATGTAGTAAAACTTAATCCTTAAAACAATTCATTTATTTATTATTTATTTCAACTATATTTATTCATTTAATTTCATTAAAAGCATAAATCATAAGGTAAAAATAGAGAAAGGTTTGAGTTTAAAATAAGAATGTCATCAGAGAAAGAAAAATGTAGTAAAAATGTAGTAAAACTTAATCCTTAAAACAATTCATTTATTTATTATTTATTTCAACTATATTTATTCATTTAATTTCATTAAAAGCATAAATCATAAGGTAAAAATAGAGAAAGGTTTGAGTTTAAAATAAGAATGTCATTGGAGTAAGAAAATGTAGTAAAAAATGTAGTAAAACTTAATCCTTAAAACAATGTGTTTATTTATTTATTTATTATTTATTTCAACTATACTTATTTAATTGCATTTTAAGCATAAATCATAAGGTAAAAATAGAGTAAGGTTTGTGTTTAAAATAAGAATGTCATCAGAGAAAGAAAAATTTAGTAAAAATGTAGTAAAACTTAATCCTTAAAACAATGTGTTTATTTATTTATTATTTATTTCAACTATATTTATTTATTTAATTTCATTTTAAGCATAAATCATAAGGTAAAAAATAGAGAAAGGTTTGAGTTTAAAATAAGAATGTCATCAGAGAAAGAAAAATGTAGTAAAAATGTAGTAAAACTTAATCCTTAAAACAATGTGTTTATTTATTTATTATTTATTTCAACTATATTTATTTATTTAATTTCAGTATAAGCATAAATCATAAGGTAAAAATAGAGAAAGGTTTGAGTTTAAAATAAGAATGTCATCAGAGAAAGAAAAATGTAGTAAAAATGTAGAAAAACTTAATCCTTAAAACAATGTGTTTATTTATTATTTATTTCAACAATACTTATTTATTTATTTAATTAATTACATTTTAAGCATAAATCATAAGGTAAAAATTAGAGTAAGGTTTGTGTTTAAAAGAAGAATGTCATTGGAATAATGTCAGAATATTTTAAATATATCTTGTTTAGATATCAAACGTAAAAGTATGATGTTTAAATATTTTAATGGAAAATAAAAATAGATTAAGGTAAATATAGGTATATATCAAAATATTATATTTTACTGGCAGCTTACAGTTATATTTTGGTTTGTATTAATCACGTTCTAAATGGAAAAAGTCTAAAGGTGAAATATTTAATTGACTGGATCATCAAAAAAAAAAAAAAAATAGTGATATAATATGATATGGTGGTATGTAATAATAATATTAAATATTAATATAACATTAAATAATAATATTGTTACATCATTTATTTGGTATTCTATCTCATATTTTTACTGGCATTTATTTATAATATGACTCATACTGTGATAGAGGATTGTGATCATACGCCTCCCCCAGCAAGCGTTTGGCACATGATCTAGTCTGCTGATGTCTTGGGTTATTTTACATGCAGAGTGACGCTCTTAACCTTGGGAATACAGTTGCGACCTTTTTTTTTTTTTTTTCTCCAGTAGATGCGTCTAGTATGTTATTGCAGATGTTGGTATACATTTTTCCTCTTTTGTAATTCACTCACATATTCATGCTATCCCTCCATTTTTCTCCCCGCCTTCATATTCATCTCACCTCTCTCCACTCCGTATCTGTCCATCTCACACATACCAACACACACACACACACACACACACACTCTCCGCCTGTCAGTCACACGCGCGCGCACACACACACGTCTCTAAATGGATTCTTGCGGAGAGGGGCCGTCCAGAGCATCAATATCAGTCAGCTGTGACACTGCAGTCTAAACTGCAGTCTGAAATAAACGATGAAGTTTTGTGTTGTTTTTGATTTTTGCCTCACACATTTCGTCTGCGGATCCATGCATATGAGTGATACGATGCTTTCATCACTAAATCTTACTCACAGAATCACACAAACACATTTCCATATAAAGCGCAACACACTCTTCATTTGCATAATGCGTCTTCGATATAAACACAAGAGCACGTCATAGTTTTGAGTTGCTTTTGATTTCGCCTCCAAATATAGCTCACATTTCAGCGGATCCATGGACAAATTGCACGTGTTTCACGTTTAGATAGAATATTAAAAAATTGCTTTTTAATATTTAAAT